>NC_067206.1:5971762-6326254 GCF_026262505.1 Trichomonas vaginalis G3 | reverse complement strand
ATCCACTCAAACTTGATCTAATCTTACCAAAAATGCATCAATTGATTTCTTCTAGCAGCAGAGTGTTTGGGCTTCCTGAAACCTGTCTTCTGGGAATCTTGCATTTCCATTGCAACAAGAGAATCTTTTTCTCCGATTCCAAGACAAGGACCTTTACCTTCTTATCATCCTCTTCCATTCTTCAGTTACGTTTGCTACTTCAGCTTGATTTGGTTCCTGGTTCTCTGCCATTTTATGAAATTATAAACCGACATGAATTAATTGATATGTATTCTGAGTAGGTGACAAAAGTGCATACTCTTAAATTAACCTTAAATGTTTATTTTTCGATATTTTCGGTATTAACCTTATTGTAAATTTTTCCGGTGATAAATTTATCACACTGAGGTTATTTTTCCGGTGAGATTTTTAACCTTGATTTAATGAAATTAAATATATAAATTTTATTATTTTTAATTTCGAATGAGTATAATAAAATATTTTTTATATCTCATAACTCTCATCACTGTTGTGATTCCAAATGCGATTATTAAGGTTCAAGTCGCTAATGTTTGAATGAAGATAGAGCAGTAAGAATTCTTACAAGGGCAGGTAATCAGATTGTTGAGCAAAGAGCTTCAAACACGATGAATGTTTGAAATAATTCAACACATTTTGGAAATTGTCGAAAGCCGAAGGATTGAACCTAATGTCCTTATTCCATCTTTGAAGACAATATTAAATTTGGCACAAAGAAGTTAAAAGAAGAGTAAGCAAGATTAGATAATTTGGACTTTTTTTAAAATTAATGAATAAACAGTATATTTTTGAAGTGTAAGCTTATTTACCTGAAGCTATATTACTTAATATAACATTCAAAGTATTATTGCTATTTATTGGAGAACAAATTTATGTAATTTTCACATGAAAATTGATAAATTTGTATTTCCTTATGATAATCAATTTTTGTATTTGTAGAGAGTCTCCCTGCATGATATCAAGACTTGGCTATAAGTCTTTATCCATTTTTGAAATTGTATTGTAAATTGTAAAATTTCTGAATACTACTACTATAAAATATAATTGCTTATCTATGTATATTCTCCCTGCATGATATCAAGACTTGGCTATAAGTCTTTATCCATTTTTGAAAATTGTATTGTAAATTGTAAGAATTTCTGAATACTACTACTATAAAATATAATTGCTTATCAATGTATATTCTCCCTGCATGATATCAAGACTTGGCTATAAGTCTCATTCATTATGAGTATGACCCCATTTTTTTTACAAAAAGTGCCGAATTGCAACTTTGTCCCAATCTCTTCGTGGATATCACTTATCGGTGATATTCATTAATTATTCCGGACATTTTTAAAAATTGAATGTAATTGTTTGTGTTGACGGTAAATATAAAAAAAGATGTGTATCAACTAAAAATTGAAACTGAAAAGCCACTTTTTCTCACTTTTTCCCTCATTTTCGCCTGACAATTCTATCGTTTTTAATCCATTATATCATAACATTATATAATCTTTAATTAGTTGATAGCCTCCCGCCTGACAATTGACGCGGCCAAATAGAAAAGTGCAAAATTTTTATTACGAATGGGAATGTGAACTTTCAGAGAGAAACCTTCTTGAAAGAACTTTTTATAGGCAAAGAATTATTTCAGAATCAGACCATACTTACAAATCTTAATAATTGTCCATGAAATTGAATTTTTGAATATCAATTTAGTGCTGAATAGTATTTTTCCTTAATTAGTTCATACTCCGAAATAATTTACAATAATATTCACTTTACACCACATAAGATCCATCGCGATTACCAATATCTATCATCATAATATAAAAAAAACATTGAGGCTATAATTTGGCATGCACCCTTCACGACATGGATTGTGTGAGTCGGATTTTCAAAAAAATAATTACTGAACAAAATGTTTATTGCAATAAATTATCTTGGAAATTTGATTAAGTCTTTGACAAAACAATGCTCAATATTGTTAATATAGTATTTTTAACTTGTTGGAAATGTATTTATGCATAAAAAATTTTTATTATTCCAAATTTTAAATAATAAACAATATTTCTACATAGGATGCTATTTGAGAAAATATATTATTACAACAGACTTTGTAGAATTGTTATTCCTTAATATAGGAATATTATTTTCACGAAATATCAAATATCGATGATCAAAGTTAATACTTATCCTTTTCTATCTATTTATATGCATTATTCTATATATAAACAGGTAGATATTGAAGTATTAATGGAAATTTGATCTAAAGATCCAGAAAATTATGAGGCAATATATATGTACAACTGCATCATTAAGGTGCTCTATGGAAACATTAATCGTTGAAACAAGTTTAGCTTAGAGATGATGGTTAGAATTAATACACTTCTATAAAAAACCACAAAACTTATAGTATGCCATGTATGGTGAATATTCATTTGTTATTAGTTCAGGCCATATTGTTCAATTGTTCACATTTATATGTCAAATTTTTAAAAATTGCCATTGGAATTCTTCTATAATTATTTAAATATAGTTATAAATAGCGAACAACATCAGTTAAAATGAAAAACCTTGGATTATATCTCTAAACTCTTTGATATGTCTTGATATTTGGTGTTTATTTCATATCTTTCTTATATGATTTTGTAAGAAATATTGCTTTAATGAAAGTTTAAGGGTAATGAATGTGATGTATAATGTGTGTGTGGCTTAGCTATGGTATAAAATTCGAGCAAAGCAACGATGTTCCAAAATTTTACCTTATCTGAAATGTTTCAGTAATTTTGATAAATATTTACGACTTCAAGCGAAGTTGAGAGCCAATGTACCGCTGATCAGAGTAGCTGCATGGTGATAATACATAACGCCGTGTAGCACTTCTAGTTTAGCATACAACTGATCCTGTGCCAACTTTTCCATACACACTGTGACGGTCATCAACACCCTTGCATATACTCATTGGTCATGGGCCCACCTGTGCATAGTGAGGTTAACACTATTCCATCTCATATCTATTGAAGACAGGGCTTAGAATCACCCACTCCCTCATGCAAATCTTATACCACGCGTCTGACACTCTACACATACTCTAAGAAATATAGTTATAAACAACATCCGAACAACAAAGACAAGTCTACACTCAACAGAATGCACCACACAGTCCTCAACACCAACTCCCAATCTCTGCAACCCTCTAACACTTTCATATTATATCCCAAGGATACTCATTGCGGATGAAAAAAACATAATGTCTCACTGATGCACTTACACCAGCTCGACGCAAGCCTTCTCCTGACCTTGTTCAACTTGATCAGTTCCCTATGCACCATCACATACACTCCATGTGCACACTAGTAACGAATATATCCTACGCCGATCCTCGCGTCCTCGTTGATAATTTCCAAGAACGATCCCACACAGGTCAATCTCCAATCGGACAGAACGTAATGATACTCACTCGCTTGTATGCTTAAACTCGCCCAATTATACACAGATAGAAGCTCATATCATAAATTCGCCTTAGTCCCGTGATGATTGGAAAACGCTCCGCCCCTAATTCACTCCTAGATGTCAACAACCAAGGTCCATCATAATCCCATCCACTATCTGGTCTATTTTTAACATACGCCATAGAACCTTTGGATTCCTAAAACCAACCATACACCCAACACACCTCTCATCAGCACTGACGGACTTCGGATAACGGAGAAAATTGTACGACCACTGTGTACAGTGCGGCCACTATCTCTGTTGGACACGTCACTATACGCACTCTTTAATGCACATCATAAGGCGTTGAACTAGAATGCTGTGACGATCGCATCTCTTTTTCTATGTGTGTTGTTTTTACTGAAATTCATGCTGGAGAACTTCCTGGCACACAAGTTAATAACAAAGGGATTGTTTCTAGTAGCAAAAAAAGAGCGCTAATATTATCGGTAATTTTGTGAAAGGACTTCCTCATCAACATATATTATTATGTACAGATTAATCTCTAGTATGAAAAGAGATGACATACCAAACTACAGCTTATTTTACCAGCTTTTAGGTGAAGCAATGGTAGAATACAAATTCAAGTTTCATGGATAGATTTGATTGGAGAGCTCTCAACAGATGAAATTATCAGAACAGCTACTACGATATCTCTTGCTATGCCTAGAGGTGAATTAACCAGAGCCTCCTCAGAATTTTCCAAGCGATCTTGTACAAAGATTGATGAAGAAACCTGAAGTTCCTGAAGAAAGAATGAAGACACTAATGATACACCATCTTATTCAGATGATGTTGTGTATGAGTGTTGTTGCAGAATTTAATTTTATGTTTGTATTTGTTTTTATATAAAGTATATAGAGTTTTTAGCAGATTTATGTGTATATAATTATTAGCTTTTAAATAAAATTGTATTCAAAAATTTAATAAATATCTATAAAATTCTGATATTTTGATGAATATAAATAACCGATATAACCAATATAAAATATATTTATCGATTTGTTTTTTATGAAAATTTTCCGAAATTTTGAGTTTTTAAAATTCTATTTGTAATAATTTAGAATTTTCAAATCAAAATATTTGGAGTTTAAATTTTTTTGGAAAATCTGGAGGTGATGAAATAGTATAAAATTGTATGCAATCAATTTCATTATGAAATCATGCAATATTGTCAAAGAATATGAAGTCAATTAATTGATTTTTTTAGCCGATATTTATATGAATTCCTTATAAATGCTTCCAGTATGTCATACACATTGTTAAGCTTAAATGAAAAATGAGTTACATAATAAATAAGCTCGGAAGAAGATAAAAAATTGCCTCTTCATTTTGATTTAATAACTAATAACAATTTACATAAACAATATAAATAGTAATAACAATAAAAAACTACATAGATAAGAACTCTATTTTTTCGCTGGTAAAACCAAATCAGGAATTTTGAATCAGCGGGTAATTGGAAATCGGAAATTTGATTGGTGCCGATAACTTTAAAGTCGGGTTCTTAATAGGAAGTTCAGGTTTCTTTAGGCTCGAAACAATTTCGTATTTCTTTCAGGTTTCCACATTTTTCTCTCCAGTCAAAATGCTACTATATCTAGCAACATTTGGAGAAGGATCATTACAAATTTCTTTGCTAGTTAAATCGTGAATATTTTATCTTGTATTATAGATAGATGATTCTTTGGTGAGCTCTTTTAAAATATTCAGGAGTTATAGATAACTCTGCGTAATGCCTTTTGCTCTATATTCGACCTGTAATCGATGATAGCAACCAAAACTTTTCCATCAAGGAATTCTAGCTTAAAATAGCGAAGGATTTTGAAAAGCATTTTACTGATTACTCCATTTTCGATATCTTCAAGAATTGGATAAAGATTATTATATTAACAGAAATGGGAATTTCGTTTTCGTGAGAGTTTTTGCTTGATATTGTAAAATAATCATTCCAAAATTTGAATTCGACAGACGTCTTATCAGAATAATAGATCTCAAAATTCTGGAGTTAATTTATTAAATTTTGGATTAGAGAGTGATTCTGTAAAAATATGAAAGTCTCGTCATATATGGTTGAAGATGTTGATCCGAGAAACACCTGTTGCAATATTTTGTAAAACTAAATTTAAAGATTCTTGGTGAACCTTCTTATATAAATCAATTGGTTGTGTTGGATCCCCCACTCTATCAGTCATAGTTCCTAGGATGTTTTGGCGGAAGAATTGGACTCGCCGCCATTCACTCATAAGAAATATGACTTTTTTTTTGGAGAAAAATTTTGTCACTTTTACAAAAATGGCACCAAAGAGGAAAGGAAAGAAACAAAATTACGAAGACCATGAAGAAGAGGCATATGAAGAACCAAGAACAGAATTAGATAATTGGAGGGTAAATCTTCCAAATCTTGTTGAGCGCCTTGCTGAAACTACAGATATGGAGAGAATTAAATACAATTCGTTCTATCACAGACATTCTCACCGCAAGATCTGTTGGTGGAGAATCAGAACATATGTCGATGATCTTATGCTCAACCTTCATGATCCAATTTTCTATTCTGAAGATAAAACAGAATCTGTTGAAGCATTAATCTGCATCTGCACAGTTTGCTTGCATCTGTATGGATACTTCGAACCAGCTGCAATGGCATTTATCAATGAAACCATTCCTACATTCGACCAACTACAAGAGATCAATGAAAACCCATTCAGAGCATTCGCAATCGGTTACATTTGCATTCTCACTGTTCGCAATACAGAATATACAACAAAAGTTCTTGATAAATTATTCAGTTTCTTCACAAACGACAAATTGTACAAGAATTTGAATGACGAGTTGATCGCCGAGTCCATCACAGCTATTAACCTTTTACTCCCATGCTTCGCTACATCAACTGTTACTGATGTTTTTTATGAAAATATCAAGAAGGTTTTAGACAAAGGATTCGATTCTGTGATGTGTCCAACAGTCCTTGCCACCCTCGATTTATACGGATTAACATACGAATACCTCTTCGAGCGTCAGTTTGTTAATGATAAAGGTGAAGAATTAGACGAGCCAAAGCCAGAAGCCGAAGAAATCCTTAATGCTTACATCAACATTACAGAATTCCTCTCAGACAAGCAGCATCTGGCATTGATAACAAAGATAACCAGAAACTCGTTCGTGAGAAGACAAAACAAATCCAAGGCTTATTGGATGGAGAAGACTACACTACAAAGATCAGCGTAAACATTCAGATGGCTGAAGTTCCTGGCATGAAAAGAATGTTTTCTTAAATGCAACAAAACGCATTGCCAGATTCCACTTTGAACAGCTTCTTATTGTCAACAGAGGTGTCCAGCACATGCTTGGAGTAAGCTTCCTTGATGCAAGCCAAGCACAGACATTGAAGATGAATATGAGAGAAGGAATCAACGCCGAACGTGAAGAAAACGAAAAAATCAGATCTCTTGAGGTCCAAAAGAAGCGTTAACTTAAAGAAAAACGCCTCAATACACCAGAAGATGAACAATATTAAATATATATCATGAAATAAAGCTTAAGAGATTTGAATTACTATATTTTTATGACTACTTTAAAATAGAACTATAAATTACCTTAAGGAAACAGTTCGATCATCCTTTCTTATAATTTTTAACTTAGCCAATGTTTACCTTTTTTAATTATGTTTAGTTCAAAGTATTGCAACAAGTTATGTATGGAGCAATAGGAATTTACATGGAAATTCCCTGATGTAATTAGTTTCAGAAATTGAAAAGAACTGATTCACATTATCAATGAGGATTTAAGCTATACTTATGATCAGGATATACTTCCTCAAATTTGAAATTTCAATAAAAGCAACAAATAAAAGTTGCAGGTTTGATGACCAACTTCCACATGTTAGATAAGATGACAGACACAAGAACCCAAATACTTACCATTATCATGGCTTGTGACAATCATACATGTCAGTTTCTCAATCTATGACAACAAATATTGATCTCATTTGTGAATGTTCAAGACCTCTTTGTAAATCTTTTCTAATCCAACCTTCTAATATCTAAAAACAAATGAAAGCAATTCATATTTTAATTTTTCAGAAACATCTCAAAATAATGAGAGAGATATCTTTTTCAGGAAAAATGAATTGTATATCTGTAAGAAATAATTCTAACTTATTTCAAAAGAATTCAAATTGAGAAGCAAAAATTTCTCAACGTTTTGATAATTAATCATATGACTATTTATAAACTTTTCCATTTATATGTAAAGATGCTATTCATTTTTTTGAATTGGAAAACGATTTTTATCGCATGGCTGTCAAATTCTCGAAATTTTAATTTAAGGCATAGAATAACTTAGTCAGCAACATACTTTCAGAGTTCAGTCAATTCAAAATAACGAAAAAAAAATTTTTATCCAAAAATGCTTAAAACTATAAATTTTAATATTTCATTCAAACACTTTAGCGATTATTCAGAACTGTTTTAATTCAATAGATTTTTTCAAAAAAGAAACTCTTAAACTCACCTAAAGAAAATCTACATAATTATGTCAATTGGTTCTTTACATAAGAATAAATTGAGAGTGAAATAGAGAAAAACTGTTGTTTAACAGTATTCAATATTATAAACATGGATTCGGTCATAAGCCGAAGCCAGTCTATAAGTAGCACTCTCAACTATCAACAAAGATTTAGTTGAGGCACTTATGGACCCTTTGATGCATTATTTCCGTATATACGAACAGATTGTCAAAAGTTATCCATTTACCTGCACCTTTCCTGTACTTGTCCCTTATTATTTTCAGTGTACATATATTTACGCAATCACTTTGGGCCAGGAAACTACTTGAAATCAAAACTAGCGGATAGATGATAAAATCATTCGAAAGCTGTATGAATACTTTTTACTAAACGATCCAGTCAACAAATATGATGTCAATATGATGGTTTCTACGTTACCTTATGCGTATTTGGCTTAGCTTTGTTGATCTTTTTTTACTTGTTTTTATTCAATACAAAGTTACAATCACTTTAATAAGCCCTATTGTATCTTTTGAGGGATACTTCGAAATGTTGTTCCCTTCTATCCATCAATTGGCTATGCCGGACAATTTCTTGCTGGTGTTCTCAAAAAGAGCTCGCTTTCATCAAAAATCATACTATCAGTAATAGGATTATTGATCGCGCTTATTCTCTTTCTCTTTTATTATTTCCATTTCTTCAGTTTAGCGGAATTCTCCATATTTTTCAGTGGCCCATTATCAACAGTTAGAGGCTCATACTATACTAATTTCATTTTCTTATCTTTTCTTTCCCAATTTTTCAGTTATGTCCTTGAACTGTTTCCGAAGTGGGCGGCTGTCATAGGATGTCTATTAGAATGTTCTGTATTCATTTACTTTGCTATTAGAGGTGCCGATCAACCTTACTTCAATTTATTTGATGAATTCTTATTTTCAGCTTTTTACAACTTTGGCTGTTGTTAACTTCATACAGCGATACAAGGAATCTACTATTTACATGATTCCATTCCTTTGATTGCTCTTCCGATTGTTATGATTCCATCCTTCATTATTACACTATATCTACAGGAAAACAAAGTCCCAAATCAAGAAGCATATAACGAAATTCCAGAGGATCAGCGTGATTCCATTCCTATTATTTCCGGAAGATTGACAAAATTGGCTTAGATTACAAGATGAACTTATATGTTAAGTACTTAATAGTTTCCTTGGAAAATGGCGAACGAAATCTTTTTGGACAACGCAATTTTCAAATATGGAATTGATAAGTACCACGAACCAGAGTTACACAGGATATTATTGATATATGCAGCTCAAATACCAAGTTTTAATAGAATTCTTTCGTTCACGTACTCCGCTTTCTTCAGATCTGCCAAATTAAACTTCATGAATCGATTTTTGATCTATACAATCTTAAGAATTGTAACAATGAGACAATCCTCATCAAGCCAACAGTTCTCCCAGCGTGTTATTGAAGTCAGACAGCTCACAAAAAGGTGCAGAACTTAATTAGAGGATTTTTCCTACAGACACCATCAAATGCATCAACATACTACACTTTCTATAAGGAAGCACAGACTACTGAGTACAGATGGACGAGTTAATCAATCATTATCCAAATTCTTCAAAAGTTTATGACGAATACGGCGACTTTTTGATAGAAATCATGACAGACTTCAGAAATGCAACTGTTCAGAAGCATAAAAACAACTCTTCTTGAAGATGGCCATAGACTTCACAAAGATTTTGCTTTTTTAACTTCATTCATTGGTACCAGCACTACTTGAAGCGAGGAATTGTTAATTTGCATGGTAAAGTCATGGAGCAGAAGAATAAAAATGCTTCTTCTAACTCAACTCAAACATCAAAATCTGGATTTACCGGAAACTCAACTTTGACATCCTTATCTCAGCTTATGGAAATAGCTCCAGAGGAAGAAGAATTTTATGCAAAAGCTCTATTTTTTTCTCCAAAATTAAGACTCGCATATCAAAGGTCAATTGAAGAACGCCAAAGTTCTTGCGCCAAACCAATGAAGATCTGCATATTCTTGATAATGGCACTATCGATAGCTGTAATGATTGCATGTGATACAATTCGTATCTCAATTTTTCTCTCAGAGAGCTTCATCTCTTGCCAAGGTTAAGTATATTACTATGCAAGGTTCTATTCGTCCATTTCTAGGTATGCTTCTATCATTTATTTCGCTACTCAGATAGGATATTACACAATTAACGATTACGTTAAGAGCAAAGTGCAAAGACAAAAACATGTCACCGTATATTAATTTTACGGGAGATTTCAGAGCTCAGCCCTTTATTACCATTTATGTACAGCATTGAATTACTACAATAGCTTCATTTCAGAGATTGTTAACTATGCAATGGCCGGCCATGATGTTATAATGTTGCCGCTCCATTCTTGAAACAATCTTATGCTGCAATATTATTGTACATCAAATGCAATCTCTTCTAAACAAGACAGACACAAATATCATGCTTTGTTCAGTTACAGAGCTATTGCAGCCAATTTTATATACATTACAGATGCAAATCCAATGGAATACATCAAAATTACTTTTGTAACTCATTATCAAACGCTCCATCAGTTGCAAAAGGACTAGATGTATTCAATGAAAACGAACTGAACACAGAGAGAATGAAGATACATTAGATAATTCTCTATAAAATTGTTATTTATGAGATTTGCTTTTCCTCTTAGTTTATTGTTTATCAACATTCTATTGTTGTTTGTCCAACAATAGATATTACGTCACTTTGAAGAAGACTCTTGAGATTTTACAGTCAATTCAACAAAAAAGTGAAAGAAGATTCAACAATAAACATAGGAAAAAGCAATACAGATGATAACAGTGCTGGTCTCCTCCTGAATCTCAAATATTTGTTTTATATATTCATATTTGGAATCTTTTTGATTATAATTGTTCCTATTTTTGCTTTAGTTACTTTTAATGAAGCAAAAAGTGCCAACAAAAAATTCGACTTTGATAGGTTGGATGAACTTAGGAGCGCAAGAGGTCCATTACTTGCAGAAGGTCTTGAACACTTAACAATTGCAGCATTATCTAAAACAAACGCCTTTTCTTATATCGATTCCCAATATGATAGATCCACAGAAAAAATCATTGCGAAAAGTAATGAATTCCATGAAGTTGTATCAGAAGGTTTCTGATATAACTAAGCCATGCATTGGTTTTGACTCTGTTCTTGATGATCTACAATACGAGAATATCTGTACAACATCACAAGAAGCAACAGAGTTACATGAAAGATATCGATGCACAGCATTATCTCAATTGTTGGATTCGTCAAATCAATCATTGATGACACTGTTGTTCGTTTTCCATCATTGACAGGATTAGATGAAACGATATTTACAAGAGATTTTTCCATTTAAGAGAACACACACATTGTTCAAGAAGTTGTTTGATGTCACAGAGCGTATTGACTACCTCGGACAACACAACAAGATAGATTGAAAATTTTGTCATTGATTATTGTGTTATTGGTTGTATTTTAGCAGTTGTTGTTTTATGATACACATGTACATGGCATTACAATTAGATCACATGTACAAGACAGCGATGGTCTATATTTAGAAGAATTCCACCACTTTTGATCACACAAAAAATCATATGTTAATGATTTCTTGTTGAATAGAATTAAGAAAGGATCAAGTGAATCAATGAATTTTACAGAAACATTATTTTCTCTTCTTCAAATGGTGTTCTCTGGTAAACAAAGCAGGTGTTGTCGAAATGGTCAATGACTCAGTGAATGACATCTTGGGATATGTTCCTGACCAAATCTTAGGTCAACAAGCGTGATTTTGTTCACAGAAAAAGATAGACCAAAAGTTCAACAACAAATGGATTTGATGCAGGCAGAGAAGCAAAAAGAAGTCTTTGATGACCACTTCGAATGCTATTGCTGATGATTCAGCCATTATACAATGCCATGTCACAATTCTTGCATTGTCTTCCAAAGGAGAAGAAATAAAATACATACGTTTTCTTCATTTCAGATGAAAGCCAAATTTTGAAAGAAACAAGAACAAGGCCGAACTCGCGAAGAAGAAGTCAAAAGAACTTTTTATTCCAGATCCTTCCAAGAGATATCGTCTTCAAGCTCAACCAGGGGGAAAAGGATATTACATTCACCGTTCCTTCAGCGACAATCATGTCATTGATATTTGTCAAGATTTTCAGATTACGCGGCAAATTTTGACGCCACAACAAATCATGGAGAATCTGTCATTGATTTTTGACACTTTTGACAGACATTTTGACAGATTATCCATTGATCCAAAGATCAAATGATTGGTGATGTGTACATGTGTGCTGCTGGTTTGTTTCACTCCAGACGGACAGCCACAAGAACAATGCACAACAAATGCTGCATTTTCGCTATCGATTGTTTGCAAGAAATTGAAATATAAACGTGACCTTGGAATCAATGCTTGCAGTCAGAATTGGTGTTAATACAGGGGTCCTTTGATTGGAGGCATCTTGTGGTACTGATAAGCCTGTATTCGATATCATTGGTGATCCTATTAAACGTCGCAAGTAGATGCAATCAACAGATATCCCTGGAAAAGTTCAAATCCCTCAGTCTGTTTTTGACTTGGTTCACAATTTGGATTTCAACAATCGAAAAAGAGAGGAGAAGTTTACCTTAAGGGTAAAGGAAATGTAACTACTATTTTGGTATCTCCTGTCAATATATTCAACAGGCATCTAATAATATCACTTCTTCAATGTTGATATTATCAATAAACAATAACTTACTTATTATTTTTATTTTTTGTTTAACATTTTTTTATCGTAATAAACATGAAAAATCTTTCTTTATTATAACTTTAACTTATTATAAATAAGAACAATTTACTTTTCGAGAGATAATGCAGGATAGGACAATATACTTTAATTACAAAAGATGGCATCATATTATAAACTTGAAGTTGAGTTTTAAGAAGAAAACTTGGAGATAAAGAAACAATGCTGCCTTACAAAAGAAATGCAATCGGTGATTTTTTTTTCAGAAGAAAAAGAGCAAGATACTCTTCGACATGCAGCAGAACGGGATTCTCGAAGAAGAAAAATATAGTTGGTTTGTATCAGATCTATATTTTTTATATAGTGTTATTTATAATATTTGCTAATACACCTTTGAAATCAAAATCATAACAATTAAAAAATCTCTTTGCTTGCATTCTTTCCCTATTTGAGTTAATTTGAAAGATACAAAATATTCGTTTGTTTGAAGTGGGAATTCTTTGATTTCTCTCCTTGTTTAAATTCATAGTATTTATCACTATCTAATATAACAATTGTTCCATTTTCTTTAATTCCTTCTAACTTCCATCTCCTCAATAAAATTATCACCCCACCTTACGTTTGATTGTAAAACATTAGATGTTGCTTTAATTTATATCCTTTTAGATCAGTCTTTATCCATGAATTAGGAAGATCACTAGTATAGTAATAAGCATCATTTCTATAAGAATTTATATCTGATAAATTTCCATCATGACATGATGAAGCTGTAAATTCCATCTAATTTTCTCAGAAAGCTTTTTACAATTTCATTATATTTAAAAGAGTTATTTGCTATAGTAAATTGATTTTTGATTATAGGTTTTTCAAATGATGAGAAATAGGTTCATTTGAGATTCTATATTTTCTCTGAGATCTTGAATGATAATTCTTTAATGTTCTTATATATAGAAAGAAGAACTCTTCGAATGAATGCTCAAATAGAGATATGTTATAAATTTCGTTTCATAAATTTCGCTGTCGTGAACAAAAATGCCAATTTTGACGTATCTTAAATAAATCAAAGAAAAAGCATTATTCTTGCAGATTTCTAAAAGTAAGAAGGACAGTGATCTTCGTTGTCGTCGATGTTTAATCTTCAGTACAGTATGATTTTCACAAAATTCTAGCCATTTTCTGTGTGAAATTTCAATTAGTATACTTTGTTCATCTAACGAATATTGTGCGTGAAGTGTATGATATTTGATATCTAATGATTTCTGTTCCAATATCATTCTATTCAAAACTGAAATTATGCATTTTATAATTCTGTAAAGAATTTATAGCTTCTATAATCGTCATTAATACTAATTTGCCTAATATTTAACATGTCTTAAATACTTATGAATAGCCTATTCCATGAATTCCATTTTCAAAAATATATCCATGGTAATGATTCATCTTCTTCAAATTCAAGTTTCCTGTTTCAAAAACTCTGAAAGTATGTCGATTGAATCTTCACATTTTTAAATCTAGATTTGTTTCATAAGAACTCATTATTTTATAAGAACGCATTTTTCTTGGATTAAATCTGAGAAACAAACTGGCAGAGAAGCTTCTTCGTTTTGATTATTCGACCATTAATATTGATATTAAATCGTCCGCATTCTGTAAGAATGCCAACACGCATTATTCCTTGCGCATATTTCGTTTATTCGAACCATAAAAAAAAAAAAAAAAACATTGTGGAAATTATAAAAAATATCCGTGTGACTTTTTGACTTTTTGAGCGGAGCTCAAATAGTCAAAAAGTCACAAATCTGATATTTTAGTTCTTTTCAATGCAGGCGTCTCGAAAAAATATCGTGTGTCACGTTTTGAATTAAACATAATTTTATAAAAAATACTCATATGAATCTATAATAATTACATATTTTATCTAAATTACAACTATTCAAAATTTTATCTCAATTTATTTCCAAATGGAGCCCCCGAAGCTCTAAATCTATGAAGGACAGATTGATTTGCTCTTCTGGCAAATCCAACACAACATTTTCTACTCACAGGCAAGCTACTCCCCTTTGGTTAAAAGCTCAATTTAGGTTATCGCAAAAATAAATATCCTTAATTACCTTAAAGTTTCCCCACTAACTTTCTTTCCAAAATCTTTGTCTCATGCTCTCCTGCAGACCTGTGAGATTTTCATGAGTTATCTCACCTACTTACTAGTAAAAATCTATTTTTATTATCATATGAGCATTTTTTATTAACTTTGGCTTTACTATGTGTAACATTTCATATCTATAAGCTTTATCAAAATTCATAAATTTTAATCCGAAATCTTTGTGATCCTTGTAATCCACATGTTATAATATAGTTTTTTCTCCTAATGAATTAAGAAGATATTTTTTTCCCTCCTAATTCAAAAATTTTTAAAATTTTCCAATGTCTGAACAAGACACCATCCAAACAAATTCAATATTACTGCGAAGTATTTATAAATACTACATCGATTCATATTAAGGCCTTGTAATCAGCTTAAAACTGAAAATTGAAGGAGAATTAAACTCGATTTACAAAAATGATTAAAACCGAGTTAATTGATTCAAAGAATTATTCTCCTCAAAATATTATCAAGAATGATATTTTAGAGCATCATTCCGTTTCAATAACCGCTATACAAAAGTACTATCTGACTCTTGCCAATTCATACTGATGATTATCAAGTAACAGAGGTCACTAAAAGTTTCAGTTGTTTCTAACTTCATATATTATAAAGAATATGAATAAATTAGACAAATCTGCTGATTTCAGAAAAAATAAAACTTAGATAAATCTCAATATTCATACAGAAAAATACAATTTACAAAGCAATTATGTATAATGACATAGAAAGATTCATCTTTTCATTGAAAGCGATGGATTTGATCAAGATCAAAAATTGAATGCAGTTTATATCCAAATTTCTAAAGAAGGGTATTCATTACTTGAATTATAGTTGGTTACCATGGAGCTGTTTGATTGCTTCAAGTTATTAATAACGAAATTTGACCCAGAAATAACTGAAAAATGTTTAGAATTATCATTTTTAGGCGGAAAATCAAGAGATCCTATGAATAAATTGTTTGAATAATATCAAAAACCAAATAAAGATTGCATAATTATGCCATATTTCACAACAACATTGATTTTGGTTTCATTCCTTTAACGTGTGATATGAATCGCTTCTTTGGTGATGCATCTAACTATTCTATATTCTTGCTTGGCACATGATCTATATGATGATCTTGAAACGTTTTTAGTTTATTACGATCAATCTAATGATGTTATCACACGATGCTTTGTTTATTAGCAATCATGTTAATTATTCTATCTCTTTGCGAAGGTATTTTCCTTTCATTATAGGGTGCACGAAAGATCATAGTGAAAAAGTTTAACCGCACATCGCGTGATAACAAGGGAACGAGCTTCTCAATGTTAAGAGTGGCGACAAGCCAAGCTCATAATAGTTAAGAAATCGTCTTTGATCTTCTTCTTTCACCCCATGTTGCAAATAAAATGTGGAAAAAGATGCAGAATATTGCGTAACTGCTCATGTCATTATGATTAACGGTACCTCATAGTTGGGGTATGCTTCCAGCGGCATACTAATAATAGTAAAAGAAGACCACAACGGGCATTTCTTTTACGATAGACTTGTAAACTAACTTATCGAAACACTATGTCAAAGTTTTATATCTTAACTATACAAATGTTTTCAAAGAGGACATAGAAAATATATTGAGGTATAGAGTTTGTGAGATGTCATTGGACAGAGTTGTATGAAAATATAAAGACAAGGAAAATGTTTTCTTATAGTGGACCCGCCGTTCTATAACACATGGGATTTTCAATACCAAGTAGACTGGACTTTGAGAGACTCTTTAGAAACTTTAGACGTTTTACATAACCATCCATGCTTTTACTTTACATCCGATAAAATGGTTTGGAAAGTGTCATGAATGTTAGAGGACATACATGACTATGAGTTTAGATATGACAAGATAGAATATGAGAGAGGTCCTATAAACCGGAGAAAGTGTCATAACAAAGAAATTTTATGTAAGTAAAATGTGGTTTGAAATAGGACTACTTGTTTTAAATCAACTTCAACTTGATCTATCTTACCAAAAATGCGATCAATTGATTTCTTTCTAGCAGCAGAGTGTTTGGGCTTCCTGAAACCTGTCTTCTGGGAATCTTGCATTTCCATTGCAACAAGAGAATCTTTTTCTCCGATTCCAAGATCAAGGACCTTTACCTTCTTATCATCCTCTTCCATTCCTTCAGTTACGTTTGCTACTTCAGCTTGATTTGGTTCCTGGTTCTCTGCCATTTTATGAAATTATAAACCGACATGAATTTAATTGATATGTATTCTGAGTAGGTGACAAAAGTGCATACTCTTAAATTAACCTTAAATGTTTATTTTTCGATATTTTCGGTATTAACCTTATTGTAAATTTTTCCGGTGATAAATTTATCACACTGAGGTTATTTTTCCGGTGAGATTTTTAACCTTGATTTAATGAAATTAATATATATAAATTTTATTATTTTTAATTTCGAATGAGTATAATAAAATATTTTTTATATCGTCATAACTCTCATCACTGTTGTGATTCCAAATGCGATTATTAAGGTTCAAGTCGCTAATGTTTTGAATGAAGATAGAGCAGTAAGAATTCTTACAAGGGCAGGTAATCAGATTGTTGAGCAAAGAGCTTCAAAACACGATGAATGTTTGAAATTAATTCAACACATTTTGGAAATTGTCGAAAGCCGAAGGATTGAACCTAATGTCCTTATTCCATCTTTGAAGACAATATTAAATTTGGCACAAAGAAGTTTAAAGGAAGAGTAAGCAAGATTAGATAATTTGGACTTTTTTTAAAATTAATGAATAAACAGTATATTTTTGAAGTGTAAGCTTATTTACCTGAAGCTATATTACTTAATATAACATTCAAAGTATTATTGCTATTTATTGGAGAACAAATTTATGTAATTTTCACATGAAAATTGATAAATTTGTATTTCCTTATGATAATCAATTTTTGTATTTGTAGAGAGTCTCCCTGCATGATATCAAGACTTGGCTATAAGTCTTTATCCATTTTTGAAAATTGTATTGTAAATTGTAAGAATTTCTGAATACTACTACTATAAAATATAATTGCTTATCTATGTATATTCTCCCTGCATGATATCAAGACTTGGCTATAAGTCTTTATCCATTTTTGAAAATTGTATTGTAAATTGTAAGAATTTCTGAATACTACTACTATAAAATATAATTGCTTATCAATGTATATTCTCCCTGCATGATATCAAGACTTGGCTATAAGTCTCTATTCATTATGAGTATGACCCCATTTTTTTTACAAAAAGTGCCGAATTGCAACTTTGTCCCAATCTCTTCGTGGATATCACTTATCGGTGATATTCATTAATTATTCCGGACATTTTTAAAAATTGAATGTAATTGTTTGTGTTGACGGTAAATATAATAAAAGATGTGTATCAACTAAAAATTGTAAACTGAAAAGCCACTTTTTCTCACTTTTTCCCTCATTTTCGCCTGACATTCTATCGTTTTTTTAATCCATTATATCATAACATTATATAATCTTTAATTAGTTGATAGCCTCCCGCCTGACATTTGACGCGGCAAATTAGAAAAGTGCAAAATTTTTATTACGAATGGGAATGTGAACTTTCAGAGAGAAACCTTCTTGAAAGAACTTTTTATAGGCAAAGAATTATTTCAGAATCAGACCATACTTACAAATCTTTAATAATTGTCCATGAAATTGAATTTTTGAATATCAATTTAGTGGCTGAATAGTATTTTCCTTTAATTAGTTCATACTCCGAAATAATTTACAATAATATTCACTTTACACCACATAAGATCCATCGCGATTACCAATATCTATCATCATAATATAAAAAAACATTGAGGCTATAATTTTGGCATGCACCCTTCACGACATGGATTGTGTGAGTCGGATTTTCAAAAAAATAATTACTGAACAAAATGTTTATTTGCAATAAATTATCTTGGAAATTTGATTAAGTCTTTGACAAAACAATGCTCAATATTGTTAATATAGTATTTTTAACTTGTTGGAAATGTATTTATGCATAAATAAATTTTTATTATTCCAAATTTTAAATAATAAACAATATTTATCTACATAGGATGCTATTTTGAGAAAATATATTATTACAACCAGACTTTGTAGAATTGTTATTCCTTAATATAGGAATATTATTTTCACGAAATATCAAATATCGATGATCAAAGTTAATACTTATCCTTTTCTATCTATTTATATGCATTATTCTATATATAAACAGGTAGATATTGAAGTATTAATGGAAATTTGATCTAAAGATCCAGAAAATTATGAGGCAATATATATGTACAACTGCATCATTAAGGTGCTCTATGGATAAACATTAATCGTTGAAACAAGTTTAGCTTAGAGATGATGGTTAGAATTAATACACTTCTATAATAAACCACAAAACTTATAGTATGCCATGTATGGTTGAATATTCATTTGTTATTAGTTCAGGCCATATTGTTCAATTGTTACATTTATATGTCAAATTTTTAAAAATTGCCATTGGAATTCTCTATAATTTATTAAATATAGTTATAAATAGCGAACAACATCAGTTAAAATGAATAACCCTTGGATTATATCTCTAAACTCTTTGATATGTCTTGATATTTGGTGTTTATTTCATATCTTTCTATATGATTTTGTTAAGAAATATTGCTTTAATGAAAGTTTAAGGGTAATGAATGTGATGTATGAATGTGTGTGTGGCCTTAGCTATGGTATAAAATTCGAGCAAAGCAACGATGTTCCAAAATTTTACCTTATCTGAAATGGTTTCAGTAATTTTTGATAACATATTTTACAACTCTCAAAATTCAAGCAGAATTCTGAATGAGTTCAAAGGAATCCCGGATTAGGCTAATTCCCGGGTCTACTTTTGATAAATACGTGATCAAAGGATTTATTGGTCATGGCTCATTCGGTGATATATATTCATGTGAAGATGAACGTGATCATTCAACTTGGGCAATTAAAATAGAGTTAAAAACTAACAAAAAGACAAGTTTAGATAAAGAAGCACAAATTCTCAAGAAAATACAATCCTCGCCTTACTTTCCGGTTTTCCATGACTATGGAGAAAGTGATGAATATCTCTGGCTTGTTCTTGAACTTCTTGGCCCATCATTAATAGGTGCAAGAAGAATATCTAGTGGGTCTGTATTTTCAGCATCAACAGCAATTCGATTAGGAATCGAAATGCTTCGTTGCATAGAAGCATTTCATAAATTCGGTTTAGTTCACAGGGATATTAAACCTGGTAACTTCTTAATTCGACCAAGTCGTAAACATCCTCTCATTTTAATAGACTTTGGATTAAGTAAAGCATTTCTCGATGATAACGGAGAAATGATACCACCACGTGATAGCCCTGGATTCGTTGGAACAGTACCATACGCATCTTTTAATGCACATAAAGGCCTTGAACTAGGATGCTGTGACGATCTTTTTTCTTGGTTTGTTGTTTTACTGAAAATTCATGCTGGAGAACTTCCTTGGCCAACAGTTAATAACAAGGATGTTGTTCTAGTAGCAAAAAAAGAGGCTAATATCGCTAATTTTTGTGAAGGACTTCCTCATCAATATATTATTATGTACAGATTAATTCTAAGTATGAAAAGAGATGACATACCAAACTACAGCTTATTTTACCAGCTTTTAGGTGAAGCAATGGTAGATACAAATTCAAGTTTCATGGATAGATTTGATTGGGAGCTCTCACCAGATGAAATTATCAGAACAGCTACTACGATATCTCTTGCTATGCCTAGAGGTGAATTACCAGAGCCTCCCTCAGATTTTCCAAGCGATCTTGTACAAAGATTGATGAAGAAACCTGAAGTTCCTGAAGAAAAGAATGAAGACACTAATGATACACCATCTTATTCAGATGATGTTGATGGATGTGGTTGCAGAATTTAATTTTTATGTTTGTATTTGTTTTTAATAAAGTATAGAGTTTTTTAGCAGATTTATGTGTATAAATTATTAGCTTTAAAATAAAATTTGTATTCAAAAATTTAAAAATATCTATAAAATTCTGATATTTTGATGAATAAATAACATATACCTAAATTAAAATATATTTATCGATTTGTTTTTTATGAAAATTTTCCGAATTTTTGAGTTTTTTAAAATTCTATTTGTAATAATTTAGAATTTTCAAATCAAAATTTGGAGTTTAAATTTTTTTTGGAAAATCTGGAGGTGATGAATAAGTATAAAAATTGTATGCAATCAATTTCATTATGAAATCATGCAATATTGTCAAGAATTGAGCAATAATTGATTTTTTTAGCCGATATTTATATGAATTCCTTATAAATGCTTCCAGTATGTCATACACATTGTTAAGCTTAAATGAAAAATGAGTTACATAATAAATAAGCTCGGAAGAAGATAAAAAATTGCCTTTCATTTTGATTAATAACTAATAACAATTTACATAAACAATATAAATAGTAATAACAATAAAACTACATAGATAAGAACTCTATTTTTTCGCTGGTAAAACCAAATCAGGAATTTTGATATCAGCGGGTAATTGGAAATCGGAAATTTGATTGGTGCCGATAACTTTAAAGTCGGGTTTCTTAATAGGAAGTTCAGGTTCTTTAGGCTCGAAACAATATTCGTATTTTCTTTCAGGTTTCCACATTTTTTCTCTCCAGTCAACAATGCTACTATATCTAGCAACATTTGGAGAAGGATCATTACAAATTTCTTTGCTAGTTAAATCGGTGAATATTTTATCTTGTATTATAGGAGGATATTCTTTGGTGAGCTCTTTAAAATATTCAGGAGTTATAGATAACTCTGCGTAATGCCTTTGCTCTATATTCGACCTGTAATCGATGATAGCAACCAAAACTTTTCCATCAAGGAATTCTAGCTTAAAATAGCGAAGGATTTTGAAAAGCATTTTACTGATTACTCCATTTTCGATATCTTCAAGAATTGGATAAAGATTATTATTATAACAGAATGGGATTTCGTTTTCGTGAGAGTTTTTGCTTGATATTGTAAAATAATCATTCCAAAATTTGAATTCGACAGACGTCTTATCAGAATAGATCTCAAAATCTGGAGTTAATTTATTAAATTTTGGATTAGAGAGTGATTCTGTAAAATATGAAAGTCTCGTCATATATGGTTGAAGATGTTGATCCGAGAAATCACCTGTTGCAATATTTTGTAAAACTAAATTTAAAGATTCTTGGTGAACCTTCTTATATAAATCAATTGGTTGTGTTGGATCCCCCACTCTATCAGTCATAGTTCCTAGGATGTTTTGGCGGAAGAATTGGACTCGCCGCCATTCACTCATAAGAAATATGACTTTTTTTTTGGAGAAAAATTTTGTCACTTTTACAAAAATGGCACCAAAGAGGAAAGGAAAGAAACAAAATTACGAAGACCATGAAGAAGAGGCATATGAAGAACCAAGAACAGAATTAGATAATTGGAGGGTAAATCTTCCAAATCTTGTTGAGCGCCTTGCTGAAACTACAGATATGGAGAGAATTAATACAATTCGTTCTATCACAGACATTCTCACCGCAAGATCTGTTGGTGGAGAACTCAGAACATATGTCGATGATCTTATGCTCAACCTTCATGATCCAATTTTCTATTCTGAAGATAAAACAGAATCTGTTGAAGCATTAATCTGCATCTGCACAGTTTGCTTGCATCTGTATGGATACTTCGAACCAGCTGCAATGGCATTTATCAATGAACTCATTCCTACATTCGACCAACTACAAGAGATCAATGAAAACCCATTCAGAGCATTCGCAATCGGTTACATTTGCATTCTCACTGTTCGCAATACAGAATATACAACAAAAGTTCTTGATAAATTATTCAGTTTCTTCACAAACGACAAATTGTACAAGAATTTGAATGACGAGTTGATCGCCGAGTCCATCACAGCTATTAACCTTTTACTCCCATGCTTCGCTACATCAACTGTTACTGATGTTTTTTATGAAAATATCAAGAAGGTTTTAGACAAAGGATTCGATTCTGGTGATGGTCCAACAGTCCTTGCCACCCTCGATTTATACGGATTAACATACGAATACCTCTTCGAGCGTCAGTTTGTTAATGATAAAGGTGAAGAATTAGACGAGCCAAAGCCAGAAGCCGAAGAAATCCTTAATGCTTACATCAACGATTACAGAATTCCTCTCAGACAAGCAGCATCTGGCATTGATAACAAAGATAACCAGAAACTCGTTCGTGAGAAGACAAAACAAATCCAAGGCTTATTGGATGGAGAAGACTACACTACAAAGATCAGCGTAAACATTCAGATGGCTGAAGTTCCTGGCATGAAAAAGAATGTTTTCTTAAATGCAACAAAACGCATTGCCAGATTCCACTTTGAACAGCTTCTTATTGTCAACAGAGGTGTCCAGCACATGCTTGGAGTAAGCTTCCTTGATGCAAGCCAAGCACAGACATTGAAGATGAATATGAGAGAAGGAATCAACGCCGAACGTGAAGAAAACGAAAAAATCAGATCTCTTGAGGTCCAAAAGAAGCGTAAACTTAAAGAAAAACGCCTCAATACACCAGAAGATGAACAATATTAAATATATATCATGAAATAAAGCTTAAGAGATTTGAATTACTATATTTTTATGACTACTTTAAAATAGAACTATAAATTACCTTAAGGAAACAGTTCGATCATCCTGTTCTTATAATTTTTAACTTAGCCAATGTTTACCTTTTTTAATTATGTTTAGTTCAAAGTATTGCAACAAGTTATGTATGGAGCAATAGGAATTTACATGGAAATTCCCTGATGTAATTAGTTTCAGAAATTGAAAAGAACTGATTCACATTATCAATGAGGATTTAAGCTATACTATGATCAGGATATACTTCCTCAAATTTGAAATTTCAATAAAAGCAACAAATAAAAGTTGCAGGTTTGATGACCAACTTCCACATGTTAGATAAGATGACAGACACAAGAACCTCAAATACTTACCATTATCATGGCTTGTGACAATCATACATGTCAGTTTCTCAATCTTATGACAACAAATATGATCTCATTTGTGAATGTTCAAGACCTCTTTGTAAATCTTTTCTAATCCAACCTTCTAGAGATACATAGAAAACAAATGAAAGCAATTCTATTTTAATTTTTCAGAAACACTCGAAAAATGAGAGAGATACTTTTTCAGGAAAAATGAATTGTATATCTGTAAGAAATAATTCTAACTTATTTCCAAAAGAATTCAAATTGAAAGCAAAAAATTTCTCAACGTTTTGATAATTTTAATCATATGGACTATTTATAAACTTTTCCATTTATATGTAAAGATGCTATTCATTTTTTTGAATTGGAAAACGATTTTTATCGCATGGCTGTCAAATTCTCGAAATTTTAATTTAAGGCATAGAATAACTTAGTTCAGCAACATACTTTCAGAGTTCAGTCAATTCAAAATAACGAACAAAAAATTTTTATCCAAAAATGCTTAAAACTATAAATTTTAATAATTTCATTCAAACACTTTAGCGATTATTCAGAACTGTTTTAAATTCAATAGATTTTTTCAAAAAAGAAACTCTTAAACTCACCTAAAGAAAATCTACATAATTATGTCAATTGGTTCTTTACATAAGAATAAATTGAGAGTGAAATAGAGAAAACTGTTGTTTAACAGTATTCAAAATTTAGAACATGGATTCGGTCATAAGCCGAAGCCAGTCTATAAGTAGCACCTCAACTATCAACAAAGATTTAGTTGAGGGCACTTATGGACCCTTTGATGCATTATTTCCGATATACGAACAGATGTCAAAAGTTATCCATTTACCTGCACCTTTCCTGTACTTGTCCCTTATTATTTTCAGTGTACATATATTTACGCAATCACTTTGGGCCAGGAAACTACTTGAAATCAAAACTAGCGGGATAGATGATAAAATCATTCGAAAGCTGTATGAATACTTTTTACTAAACGATCCAGTCAACAAATATGATGTCAATATGATTGGTTTCTACGTTACCTTATGCGTATTTGGCTTAGCTTTGTTGATCTTTTTTACTGTTTTTATTCAATACAAAGTTACAATCAGCTTTAATAAGCCCCTATTGTATCTTTTGAGGGGATACTTCGAAATTGTTGTTCCTGTCTTTCTTTTACCATCAATTGGCTATGCCGGACAATTTCTTGCTGGTGTTCTCAGAAAAGAGCTCGCTTTCATCAAAATCATACTATCAGTAATAGGATTATTGATCGCGCTTATTCTCTTTCTCTTTTATTATTTCCATTTCTCAGTTTTAGCGAATTCTCCATATTTTTCACGTGGCCCATTATCAACAGTTAGAGGCTCATACTATACTAATTTCATTTTCTTATCTTTTCTTTCCCAATTTTTCAGTTATGTCCTTGAACTGTTTCCGAAGTGGGCGGCTGTCATAGGATGTCTATTAGAATGTTCTGTATTCATTTACTTTGCTATTAGAGGTGCCGATCAACCTTACTTCAATTTTATGATGAATTCTTATTTTTCAGCTTTATTTACAACTTTGGCTGTTGTTAACTTCATACAGGCGATACAAGGAATCTACTATTTACATGATTCCATTCCTTTGATTGCTCTTCCGATTGTTATGATTCCATCCTTCATTATTTACACGATTATCTACAGGAAAACAAAGTCCCAAATCAAGAAGCATATAAACGAAATTCCAGAGGATCAGCGTGATTCCATTCCTATTATTTCCGAAGAATTTGACAAAATTGGCTTAGATTACAAGATGAACTTATATGTTAAGTACTTAATAGTTTCCTTGGAAATGGCGAACGAAATCTTTTTGGACAACGCAATTTTCAAATATGGAATTGATAAGTACCACGAACCAGAGTTACACAGGATATTATTGATATATGCAGCTCAAATACCAAGTTTTAATAGAATTCTTTCGTTCACGTACTCCGCTTTCTTCAGATCTGCCAAATTAAACTTCATGAATCGATTTTTGATCTATACAATCTTAAGAATTGTAACAATGAGACAATCCTCATCAAGCCAACAGTTCTCCCAGCGTGTTATTGAAGTCAGACAGCTCACAAAAAGGTGCAGAGACTTAATTAGAGGATTTTTCCTACAGACACCATCAAATGCATCAACATACTACACTTTCTATAAGGAAGCACAGACTACTGAGTACAGATGGACCGAGTTAATCAATCATTATCCAAATTCTTCAAAAGTTTATGACGAATACGGCGACTTTTTGATAGAAATCATGACAGACTTCAGAAATGCAACTGTTCAGAAGCATAAAACAACTCTTCTTGAAGATGGCCATAGACTTCACAAAGATTTTGCTTTTATTAACTTCATTCATTGGTACCAGCACTACTTGAAGCGAGGAATTGTTAATTTGCATGGTAAAGTCATGGAGCAGAAGAATAAAAATGCTTCTTCTAACTCAACTCAAACATCAAAATCTGGATTTACCGGAAACTCAACTTTGACATCCTTATCTCAGCTTATGGAAATAGCTCCAGAGGAAGAAGAATTTTATGCAAAAGCTCTATTTTCTTCTCCAAAATTAAGACTCGCATATCAAAGGTCAATTGAAGAACGCCAAAGTTCTTGCGCCAAACCAATGAAGATCTGCATATTCTTGATAATGGCACTATCGATAGCTGTAATGATTGCATGTGATACAATCGTATCTCAATTTTTCTCTCAGAGAGCTTCATCTCTTGCCAAGGTTAAGTATATTAACTATGCAAGGTTCTATTCGTCCATTTCTAGGTATGCTTCTATCATTTATTTCGCTACTCAGAATGGATATTACACAATTAACGATTACGTTAAGAGCAAAGGTGCCAAAGACAAAAACATGTCACCGTATATTAATTTTACGGGAGATTTCAGAGCTCAGGCCCTTTATTACAATTTTATGTCACTTGATTACTACAATAGCTTCATTTCAGAGATTGTTAACTATGCAATGGCCGGCCATGATGTTTATAATGTTGCCGCTCCATTCTTGAAACAATCTTATGCTGCATATTATTGTACATCAAATGCAACTCTTCTAAACAAGACAAAGGACACAAATATCCATGCTTTGTTCAGTTACAGAGCTATTGCAGCCAATTTGATATACATTACAGATGCAAATCAATGGAATACATCAAAATTACTTTGTAACTCATTATCAAACGCTCCATCAGTTGCAAAAGGACTAGATGTATTCAATGAAAACGAACTGAACACAGAGAATGAAGATACATTAGATAATTCTCATAAAATTGTTATTTATGAGATTGCTTTTCCTCTTAGTTTATTGTTTATCAACATTCTATTGTTTGTTTGTCCAACAATAGGATATTACGTCACTTTGAAGAAGACTCTTGAGATTTTACAGTCAATTCAACAAAAAGTGAAAGAAGATTCAACAATAAACATAGGAAAAAGCAATACAGATGATAACAGTGCTGTTTCTCCTCCTGAATCTCAAATATTTGTTTATATATTCATATTTGGAATTCTTTTGATTATAATTGTTCCTATTTTTGCTTTAGTTACTTTTAATGAAGCAAAAAGTGCCAACAAAAAATTCGAATCTTTGATAGGTTGGATGAACTTAGGAGGCGCAAGAGGTCCATTACTTGCAGAAGGTCTTGAACACTTAACAATTGCAGCATTATCTAAAACAAACGCCTTTTCTTATATCGATTCCCAATATGAATTAGATCTCACAGAAAAAATCATTGCGAAAGTAATGAATTTCCATGAAGTTGTATCAGAAGGTTCTGATATAACTAAGCCATGCATTGGTTTTGACTCTGTTCTTGATGATCTACAATACGAGAATATCTGTACAACATCACAAGAAGCAACAGAGTTACATGAAAGATATCGATGCACAGCATTATCTCAATTGTTTGGATTCGTCAAATCAATCATTGATGACACTGTTGTTCGTTTTCCATCATTGACAGGATTAGATGAAACGATATTTACAGAGATTTTCCATTTAGAGAACACACACATGTTCAAGAAGTTGTTTGATGTCACAGAGCGTATTGACTACCTCGGACAACACAACAAAGATAGATTTGAAATTTTGTCATTGATTATTTGTGTTATTGGTTGTATTTTAGCAGTTGTTGTTTTTATGATACACATGTACATGGCATTACAATTAGATCACATGTACAAGACAGCGATGTCTATATTTAGAAGAATTCCACCACTTTTGATCACACAAAATCATATGTTAATGGATTTCTTGTTGAATAGAATTAAGAAAGGATCAAGTGAATCAATGACATTTTCACAGAACATTATTTTCTCTTCTTCAAATGGTGTTCTCTTGGTAAACAAAGCAGGTGTTGTCGAAATGGTCAATGACTCAGTGAATGACATCTTGGGATATGTTCCTGACCAAATCTTAGGTCAACAAGCCGTGATTTTGTTCACAGAAAAAGATAGACCAAAAGTTCAACAACAAATGGATTTGATGCAGGCAGGAGAAGCAAAAGAAGTCTTTGATGACCACTTCGAATGCATTGCTGATGATTCAGCCATTATACAATGCCATGTCACAATTCTTGCATTGTCTTCCAAAGGAGAAGAAATAAATACATACGTTTTCTTCATTTCAGATGAAAGCCAAATTTTGAAGAAACAAGAACAGGCCGAACTCGCGAAGAAGAAGTCAGAAGAACTTTTATTCCAGATCCTTCCAAGAGATATCGTCTTCAAGCTCAACCAGGGTGAAAAGGATATTACATTCACCGTTCCTTCAGCGACAATCATGTTCATTGATATTGTCAGATTTTCAGATTACGCGGCAAATTTGACGCCACAACAAATCATGGGAAATCTGTCATTGATTTTTGACACTTTTGACAGACATTTGACAGATTATCCATTGATCACAAAGATCAAATTGATTGGTGATGTGTACATGTGTGCTGCTGGTTTGTTCACTCCAGACGGACAGCCACAAGAACATGCACAACAAATGCTGCATTTCGCTATCGATTGTTTGCAAGAAATTGAAAATATAAACGTGACCTTGGAATCAATGCTTGCAGTCAGAATTGGTGTTAATACAGGCGGTCCTTTGATTGGAGGCATCTTGGGTACTGATAAGCCTGTATTCGATATCATTGGTGATCCTATTAACGTCGCAAGTAGATTGCAATCAACAGATATCCCTGGAAAAGTTCAAATCCCTCAGTCTGTTTTTGACTTGGTTCACAATTTGGATTTCAACATCGAAAAGAGAGGAGAAGTTTACCTTAAGGGTAAAGGAAATGTAACTACTTATTTGGTATCTCCTGTCAATATATTCAACATGGCATCTAATAATATCACTTCTTCAATGTTGATATTATCAATGAAACAATAACTTATCTTTATTATTTTTATTTTTGTTTTAACATTTTTTTATCGTAATAAACATGAAAAATCTTTTCTTTATTATAACTTTAACTATTTAAATAAGAACAATTTACTTTTCGAGAGATAATGCAGAGATAGGACAATATACTTTAATTACAAAAGATGGCATCATATAAAACTTGAAGTTGAGTTTTAAGAAGAACTTGGAGATGAAGAAACAATGCTGCCTTACAAAAGAAATGCAATCGTGATTTTTTTTTCAGAAGAAAAAGAGCAAGATATCTCTTCGACATGCAGCAGAACGGGATTCTCGAAGAAGAAAAATATAGTTGGTTGTATCAGATCTATATTTTTTATATAGTGTTATTTATAATATTGCTAATACACCTTTGAAATCAAAAATCATAACAATTAAAAAATCTCTTTTGCTTGCATTCTTTCCTATTTGAGTTAATTTGAAAGATACAAAATATTCGTTTGTTTGAAGTGGGAATTCTTTGATTTCTCCTTGTTTAAATTCATAGTATTTATCACTATCTAATATAACAATTGTTCCATTTTCTTTAATTCCTTCTAACTTCCATCTCCTCAATAAATTATCACCCCACCTTACGTTTGATTGTAAAACATAAGATGTTGGCTTTAATTTATATCCTTTTAGATCAGTCTTTATCCATGAATTAGGAAGATCACTAGTATAGTAATAAGCATCATTTCTATAAGAATTTATATCTGATAAATTTCCATCATGACATGATGAAGCTGTAAATTCCATCTTAATTTTCTCAGAAGCTTTTACAATTTCATTTATATTAAAAGAGTTATTTGCTATAGTAAATTGATTTTTGATTATAGGTTTTTCAAATGATGAAATAGGTTCATTTGAGATTTCTATATTTTCTCTGAGATTTGAATGATAATTCTTTAATGTTTCGTTATATATAGAAAGAAGAACTCTTTCGAATGAATGCTCAATAGAATAGTTATAAATTTCGTCATAAATTTCGCGTGAACAAAATGCCAATTTGACGTATCTAAATAAATCAAAGAATAAAGCATTATTCTTGCAGATTTCTAAAAGTAAGAAGGACAAGTGATCTTCGTTGTCGATCTTTAATTCGTCAGAGGTAATGATTTTTTCACAAAATTCATAGCCATTTCTTGTGAAATGTTCAATGATATCTTTGTCATCTAGACAATATAAGTGTGATGAAATGAATCTAATGCATTCGTTTTCTGTTTTAATATCATTTTCTAAAACTGAAATTTGATGCTTTTGAAAAACGTTTTCTTTTGTAATAGATTTGCTTAATTTAACATGTTCGGAATATAATTGAATGAATAGCTGATTTCCAAAATGTTTTCCTATTTCAAATATATCATGGTAATGTGATTCATCTTCTTCAAATTCAAGTTTTCCTGTTTCAAGAAACTCTGAAAGTATGTCGATTGAATCTTCACATTTTAAATCTAGATTTGTTTCATAAGAACTCATTATTTTATTAAGAACGCATTTTTCTTGGATTAAATCTGAGAAACAAACTGCAGAAGACTTCTTCGTTTTGATTATTCGACCATTAATATTGATATTAAATCGTCCGCATTCTGTAAGAATGCCAACACGCATTAATTCCTTGCGCATTTTCGTTATTCGAACCATAAAAAAAAAAAAAAAACATTGTGGAAATTAAAAATATCCGTGTGACTTTTTGACTTTTTGAGCGGAGCTCAAATAGTCAAAAAGTCACAATCTGATATTTTAGTTCTTTTTCAATGCAGGCGTCGAAAAAATATCTGTGTCACGTTTTGAATTAAACATAATTTTATAAAAAATACTCATATGATTATAATAATTACATTTTATCTAAATTACAACTATTCAAAATTTTATCTCAATTTATTTCCAAATGGAGCCCCCGAAGCTCTAAATCTATGAAGACAGATTGATTTGCTCTTCTGGCAAATCCAACACAACATTTCTACTCACAGGCAAGGCCTACTCCCCTTTGGTTAAAAGCTCAATTTAGGTTATCGCAAAATAAATATCCTTAATTACCTTAAAGTTCCCCACTAACTTCTTCCAAAATCTTTGTCTCATGCTCTCCTGCAGACCTGTGAGATTTTCATGAGTTATCTCACCTACTTACTAGTAAAAATCTATTTTTATTATCATATGAGCATTTTTTATTAACTTTGGCTTTACTATTGTAACATTTCATATCTATAAGCTTTATCAAAATTCATAAATTTTAATCCGAAATCTTTGTGATCCTTGTAATCCACATGTATAATATAGTTTTTTTCTCCTAATGAATTAAGAAGATATTTTTTTCCCTCCTAATTCAAATTTTTAAAATTTTCCAATGTCTGAACAAGACACTCATCCAAACAAATTCAATATACTGCGAAGTATGTATAAATACTACATCGATTCATATAATGCGTTGTATCAGCTTAAAACTGAAAATGAAGGAGAATTAAACTCGATTTACAAAATGATTAAAACCGAGTTAATTGATTCAAAGAATTATTCTCCTCAAAATATTATCAAAGATATTTTAAGCATCATTCCGTTTAATAACCGCTATACAAAGTCATATCTGACTCTTGCCAAATTCATAACTGATGATTATCAAGTAACAGAGGTCACTAAAGTTTCAGTTGTTTCTAACTTCATATTTTATAAAGAATATGGAATTAAATTAGACAAATCTGCTGATTTCGAAAAAAATAAACTGATAAATCTCAATATTCATACAGAAAATACAATTTACAAAGCAATTATGTATAATGACATAGAAAGATTCATCTTTTTCATTGAAAGCGATGGATTTGATCAAGATCAAAAATTTGAATGCAGTTTATATCCAAATTCTAAAGAAGGGTATTCATTACTTGAATTATGTTGTTACCATGGAGCTGTTGATTGCTTCAAGTTATTAATAACGAAATTTGACCCAGAAATAACTGAAAAATGTTTAGAATTATCATTTTTAGGCGGAAATCAAGAGATCATGAATAAATGTTTGAAATATCAAAAACCAAATAAAGATTGCATGAATTATGCCATTATTTCACACAACATTGATTTTGTTTCATTCTTAGTGAATGAATTCGATATTGAAATCAATCTATATTATTGTGGCAATTATAATAATCTTGAAACGTTTTTAGTTTATTACGATCAATCTAATGATGTTAACAGATGCTTTGTTTATTCAGCATCATTTAATATTCTATCTCTTTGCGAATATTTCCTTTCATATGGTGCAAATATCAATGAAAAAGTTAAAATGGAAAAACAGCTCTTCGTTATGCAGCAGCTCATAATAGTAAAGAAATCGTTGAACTTCTTCTTTCACATGGTGCAAATATAAATGAAAAAGATGAATATGGGCTAACTGCTCTTCATAGTGCGGCATATAATAATAGTAAAGAAACAACGGAGCTTCTTCTTTCACATAGTGCAAATATCAGTGAAAAAGATAAAAATAGTAGAACAGCTCTTCATTATGCAGCATTGAATAATTGTAAAGAAACAACCGGACTTCTTCTTTCATATGGTGCAAATATCAATGAAAAAGATAAGGATGGTGAAACAGCTCTTCATTATGCAGCATATAATAATAGTAAAGAAACAACCGAACTTCTTCTTTCACATAGTGCAAATATCAATGAAAAAGATAAGGATGGTAAAACAGCTCTTCATAATGCAGCATATAATAATAGTAAAGAAATTGTCAATCTTCTTCTTTCATATGGTGCAAATATCAATGAAAAAGATAAGGATGGACTAGCCGCTCTTCATGAAACAATATTTCATAATAGTAAAGAAACAACCGAACTTCTTCTTTCACATAGTGCAAATATCAATGAAAAAGATAAAAATAGTAGAACAGCTCTTCATTATGCAGCATATAATAATAATAAAGAAATTGTCAATCTTCTTCTTTCATATGGTGCAAATATCAATGAAAAAGATAAGGATGGCAAAACAGCTCTTCATTATGCAGAATTGAATAATAGTAAAGAAACTACCGAATCTCTTATTTCTCATGGTTCCACAATATAATCTTTTTTTTTCTCTGATATTATTGAAGTTAAAGTTCATTAAACATAATTTGCAAAAGTTCAAGTGGTTCACCTTAAAAAGATTAATAATAAAGACTCTTATTTCCGAACTGTACTTGTAATTATTTAGAAACATATGTCACAAAGTTTTGAATTCAGAAACCGAGTCTCAAATGTTTAGATGTTCAATACAATAAATTGAATGATCGCCAGGTTTCATTCAATTAAAAATGATACTAAACCATATGTTATTCTAGATATTCCCGACATAAGATGAATCTCTTTTCTTCAAAGCTTGAGTTGTTTCTTGAAAAATTTAGTTTACAACTATTTATACTAAAAAATTGAATAAAAGAGTTCCGAAATACTTTTGTTTGTTTGTAAAAACTTCTGAAAACAATAATATATATTATTTGAATACTGGAATAGCACTAAATATTATTGCCACTCTAAAAATCACGTTTTAAACATCTTTTGTATATATCGTAGACTATTCCAAATTTTCCCAAAAATCGTTTAATGGAATTTCGGACTTTTACGATCCTAATATCCTAAAATTGATAATAAGTTTTCGTTAAATTTTATTCAAAATACAAAAAAATTTATTCATTACTATCATTTTGGATAAGATCGTTTCTAACTGCATGGATGTAATCTTTGATTTCCCCGTAAATTGTTCGATGATAGTCAGTTGCGAGGGAAATGTTCTTTCTCTTTGGCATTTGTAGTAATGATATGATAAACAGGACAAATGATGCGATAAATGCATAGTTCAGCCAGAATTGGTAGTAAACTTTATCAGAAGTCAACGCCAGATAAACATAAACAGAGAGACCGAGTAGAATACTAAAAGTATATAAAGGTAATTGTCTTCTCCTCTTTGCAGAAGCTAAAAATGTCTCAACTTTGTATGAAATATTAGAATTATCTTCTTCAAGTTTATCTATGCAGTTCTGGACCATAATGTCCACTTTCTCTCTGACAGGGTCGATAAATGGTTTCTGGTAATCGCCTGGATTTTCGATATTTGGCGAATTTGCTTGAATTGGATGAAGGACAGGATCTGCGATCTCGCTGCTCTTCGGTATGATCTTAATAAGTTCGTTAGTCTTATCTGATGCTATAAGGTTCAAATCTGAAATGTCGTGAGTTGTATCTGCCTTATTTATGAAAAATTTCATCTTGTAGTGGTTTTGCTTGTATAATTGTTGTATAGCGCTACTAAACTTTTTAAGCTCGAATGTTTGGATAGGATCGATCATCACGTAAATCAAATCAGATATTCTTGCCAATTCAACAATATAATCCGTTTGTATTGGCGTTTCTGGTGAGTATCCAGGCGTATCTATAAAAATAACAGAGTCTGTTCTTGGTAATGTGCAATTGACAGTTTTAATTTCGACATCGTATTTATGATGATTTAAAAGAGGGCATTGCTCAATAAAAGGCAATTTCTGCTTGAATGTAGACAAAGTGAACGTATCTGTTTCTTTACCACTCTTGATAATTGTGATTTTATCAGTTGCACGCGATAATGCAACCTTTTGGATAGGGGTTCCAAAGAAATAATTGATCAATGATGACTTACCTGTTGAATGGAGTCCCATTAAAAGAACAATTACTTCTTTTTTTGGCGGATTTACATTTAATTTGACGAAAGAGCTTCTTGATATAGATGTAAGTCCAGTACCGGATTCGTTATAAAATTGCAATATTGGCTCAATGATTTGCTTTTGCCTTGACTTAGGTTTGTCTTCCAAAATATAAAATAAAAAGTGACAAAAGTTGATGATTAGGAAAAACGGGAAAACATTGCATCAAAAGGAACCTATTTTTCAATCTTCTCATTTCTGGATCATATACTTCGTTTTCAGCTTAGCTCTAGTCTTTCATGTAATTGGCCACAAATATCCTCCGATTTTGATTAAACAAGAGAAAGAAATTTATGAATGCTTCCAAAACTTTGTAAAAGGAAAAGTTCTTCTTGATAACAAACCACTTTCAGGAAGATTTTTACTTTACATTCCGTATTCATTTTTAATTAAAGACACAGAATCCGAATTCCCTAAAAACTGGCAATACCTCAGGTTAATTAATGCAATTATAGGATCTTTTTACGCTCCACTAATTACTGCTTCTCTCATTTTATTCAAGTTTTCACCATTTACTTCATGCGTTGCTGGCATTCTTCTTTCATTAGATGGAAGCAGCTTAGTTGCAACTAAGCTTTATACTACCGATTCTCTTTTATTGCTTTTTATTTCATTAACAATTTTCTTAGGAATTTTAGCTGAAAGGACTAATATAAACTTTTTAAGAGAAATACAAGGAATTTTTACAGTTTTGGCGTGCGTAACTGATACATTAGGCCTTGTTGCCTTCTTTTATTTCATTTTTGTTAACAATAGATACTTTAAGTCACTTCAATCTGCTGTTTCAATGTTTTTGATCTTCTTTACAATAGAATTAATCTTGAAATCCCAGTTTTCTGACGATATCAAAATTAAATTACCAGATGACGCAACATTTAAAGAGCAGATCGCTCTTACAATTCAACTTATCAGGCTCCAGTACAATCCTGTCACTGATTTCGCTGAAGCATTCTATTGGAACCTTGTAAAACTTCGTCCGACCACTTTATGGGTTAACGACCTTCCAAACATGGCACAGAGACATGTAGCAGTTCATAACGTTCCTGTGGTTATTGGTGTTTCTTTAGCATGCTTATTTGGAATTTTGAAGAAAGAATCGGTATTTTTCTGGATGACTATTGTTATCACATGGATATTCAAAGAAAGGAATGTAATGAACTATCATGTAGCATTGATGTTCGGAGTTATTGCTTTAACAGCAGTTTTCGAAAAAATTAATGAAATTATGCAGAAAATGATGCTCATTACTTTCTGTGTCGTTGCATTAGTATTCTTCACATTCTTCTATCCTTGGGAATTCGCTCTATCGATCGATTTCCAACTCGATTACACTCTAAATATCTGGAATATGTAAATACAGTTTTCTTGTGTTGTCTATGTATTACAAACCTTATAAAGATATATATACTATTATATTTTAAATTATTTTACCAATATTTTTGACAATATCTCCAAGTATTTTTTTAATAAGGAGGTACAGCATAATTTCTTGCTCAATACTCAATTATACTAATTGATTTATCTTTACCCTCTATGATGAAACTGATGTACGAGGAATCTCCATACAATATCTTTTTTTTGGACTGCCTTTTTGGAAAAAACTCTTGGCCAAAATTAGTTTATTTCTTAAGCTATATATGCTGTAATGTCCAACGAACATCATTTATAATTTTAGGGGGCAGATTTTTATTTATGGTAGATATAAAAAATGAGTAACGAAGATGAATTGGAGAGCCATTTAACAACAGATCAGGTTGTTAGACTATTCCAAGATCAGAGTAAATTGAAAGCCATTCCAGGAGAATCCAATGTTGCTGTTTTATCGAGAGTTGAAGATATGAAAGCACATCCAGGTCAATTTGGCCAAGGACATGTTACAAATATCAGATTCATTTGGTATATACAAAATACACCAACAATAAACGCATCAATTGGATATAATACGATTGTTAGTTACAAAATATCAAATACCTTTAATCAATCAAACGGAAATACAGAGAATTTATTCATTAGAGCAAAAGAAGGAACCAAAACATATGAATTTATATTCAGTGTTTCAAGAATTTCAAGTTCTGTCTTTAAATTTTTCGAAAAAGCTTTAAAGAACTACCAAACATCTACATTATATCGTGAGCAAAGACTTAGATCCGCAATCATCAATAATGGATCATTAAACCTCATTCAAGATGAACAAGTCGTTGTACAAATGGATGGTGTCTCAAACTTTTCAGGAGAGATGGCAAAGATAGGAACAGCAATTGTCACGACAATGCGATTTGTTTGGCACTCAGAAATTGTAAGTAACTTCAACGTTTCGATTCCTCTGATTTTACTTGGTCCGCTTAAACTTTCTGATTCTAGAAGATTCGGAAAATGCTTCTACCTCAAATTGTATTCGAATGGAGCCAGGTTTTTGTACGGATTCACTCTAAAACCAGAAGATAAATTAATTGAATTTTTGAAATCATTTGAAAAGATCAGGCAATCAGCAGCTGAACATCCAAAGCTTACCCCACCGTTATCAATCGAAGTTGTCGATCAAAAACAAGAGGTGCCTGTTAATCAGTACGTAGAAGAAGAATTTCACTATGATGACATAGACCAATCGTTATTTTACATTCCCATCGAGCAGAGTGGAGAAGCTCCTGCTCAGGAAATTGTTTTTGACAAGAGATTGGGATTATCTATTGAAAAGATAACAAATGGCGACTCTATTACATCTAAATGGACTGATGCAAGCCAGACACCTATCTCTACAGTAGAAGAATTATAATTTTTGTTGTTTATATGAATAAATATTTTTGTTTCTTATTATATTATTAAATTGTGTCAGATTAATATTTTCCACTAACACACATCACATTATAATATTTTTTAGAAAATTATTGCTTAAGTTGTCACATTACATTCATTAAAATGTTGTTGAGACTTTCAAATTCATGTTATTACAATATCTATCCTGAGAGATCATGAATCCCTATTGGCAGAAGCCCTTTGTCATTTGTACTTCTGCCAATCTAACGAGAGCGAGATGCGGAGCTCCAGAAGCATTATCAGCAGAAGTGTTTTTTTTTCCATTTGTATCTCTGTTGATCTGAGGATGACACGGTACTTTTGATACCTCAACCTCAGATTTGTTTATCACTTCTGCTGATAATACTTCTGGAGCTCCACATCTCCTTCAGTCAAATAAAAACTCCCCATTTAGTAGTTTCTAATCATAAAATTGATATTAATCAATGTAGCACAACATTTTTCAGAGATGTCAAAAATGAAAGGCACTTTTTAGATAATTGATTGACGATCATCTTTTGAGAGTCATCAATTAATTTATCTTTGATTTTTATCTTTTAATGGGTATCTCAGAATCTACTCCAGATAATACGCAAGAAGTAGACTATATGAGACCAGAATACTTCTTTTCCGTGCATAATATCGAGAATATACGCAATGACTTCAAAAAAGTCGTTCAACTCGCTAAATTAGGACAGACTCTTCCAGATCCAGTTCTCCTATCAACAGTTATTGAAAAAATACTGGCTGGACAACGCAGCAACATCGAAGATCTCTCGCAAAAAAATGTCGAAAAATTATTTTTCGAACCTTTAATTGCAGATTCAGATTCTCATATAGAAAGAGCAAAGACATATAATAAATACTTCGATCATATGACAAATTTAATCTCGAAAGCTATAGATGAAGAAGAAACTCAATTAAATACTCGACTTACAGAACTAGCCAAAAATTTCATATCTCTTAATAAAACAAGATCAACGTCAACGCGAATCCTCGAGTCAATTTTATCTACAAGCTTCGAAGTAATTTTTGATAATCTTGATATTTTAACTCCGCAAGATATTATCAACTTTTTAGATCAAGCATTAGGAATGCTTAAAGTCGATAGCGAAAAAAGTCTCAATGGAATCTCTTCTCCCGTTATTCAATCTTTATTACGTTTTGCGCTTAAAATAGGAACATATCCGTGCTTTCAAACAATAGAAATTCAATGTAGAATTGTCACATTTTTATTTAAACTCGGATTTGCGCAGTCAAACATCAGTGGCTGCATATCAGCATTAACTTACTTATTAACGCTTCCTCCAAGTGGAGAATTCGCTATAGATATACCAGATGTCCGAATAGAACTCTTCGGAATCTCCAAAAACGAAGAATTTTCATCAGGAGAAGGATTCCATTTTCAACCTATCGAAGAAAGGAAATTTACTCAAAAAACTTTCAAATGCATCATCGAAAATTTATCATACAACCTAATGCGCGACTTAAATACCCATATTGAAGGGTTATTAAATGGATCAATCACTCATTCAGGCGAATTCTTCTCTTTCGTCGCTGATTCGAACGACGAAGTCATCTCATTGTCATTGAGTCTCGTAGAACGCGCTTATTCCACTGAAAACTACACAAAAAATTTAAGAAACGAATTAATTACTTTAGGACTTAAAATAATTTCATTGAACATCTTCAAATACTGCCTCAACTTCTCAAGACCAGAACGGATGGTCGAGGAAAGCGATATCTCTTTATTTAACAAAATTATTGAAATTATTGAAAAATGCACTTTTTCAGAGTTTGCTCACGAATCGAGTGGAATAATCGAGGCATCGATAAGCATCATTGCGTTTTCTTTCAGATTTTTGTATTTCCCGAATTTCAACAGATTTACAAATTATATTCAGAAAATTTTAGCTGATGAAGTACTATGCGAACAGTTTATGAAGAATGTATTCGTTTTCTTAGATAGATCTCCTTTAGTTTACATGTTTTGCCCTAAATTTATAGAATTTCTTCCAAAATACGCTACAAAAGTTGCCATTTTGAACACATACATATCCGCTCTTAATCTACTCACGAGCGAGCTCCAGTACATCGAAAATGGCAACGCAAAACAGAACGGAGAGTTAATTGCTCCATTAGTATCAGCATCGATGGAATTAGCGGCCAATTTAATCAAAGAAAATAATCTTGAAGATGGTATTTACCTTTTAAAGCATATTATATTTAGAATTGTAACAATCGATACATTTCCTTTAATTGCAGCGGGATTCTTATCGCATGTACATGATGTCGTTGATATACTAGTACAGAGATGCAAGATGAACCCTAATTCTGTAAAAGCTGATTGCGATTTCCAGAGAATTGTACCTCAAGAGTTTTCTGTAAAGAAGATAAGCCAGATTATCGAAACTCCCCACAATTACCCAGACGAGGACTTCAGGGAATGGCTCCTCGATTTCAAAGGAGCTTCAAGTATCAACTTTAGATTCGATTCTAAGTGCCACACTGAGGCAGGCAACGATGTTTTGAAAATTTACGACTCACTGAAGGACGGCAATGTACTCCATACCTTGAGCGGAAGCTCTAGTCAATGGCCACAGTCATTAGACGTTCCATTCTCTCAAGTAAGAGTCACATTTCAATCCGACCAATCAGTGAATTTCTGGGGAGTCAAATGCGAAGCTTCTGCGTTGATTCCGAAGCTAGAACACCCTCCTCAATTTGATGCTTCACTTTTCTTCCTTAATTTCATATTCTATACTACAGGAAGACTGCTCCTGATCAAGTTGCAATCATTAGAACTCGAAAGCCAGGAAACGGAGTACAGAAACGTGATAGAATCAAGATTTATCCAAAAATCAAAAGTGACAAAAATTTCTGAAGAAGAAAAAATTTTATTGGATAAAATCATCAATGAAGAAAACAATCTGAAGTTCGTAGATCACATGAACAGTGTTGTCAAGTCACTGCACAGAGCCAAACAGTCTCCTGAGAATTCTTTGGCTGAAAAATACATAATTTCAAGTTTATTGTATCAATTGAACTTATTAGGCGAATGCTCAGCAATACAAAGCAAGCTCGAGAAAGACGAGAAGGTTGACAACATTTCCAATGAATTAAAGCACGTTTGGAGGATATTTAACAAAATAAAATTAGATATGTTCCAAAGTGCCCAGAAAACAGCCAAATTAGAAGGAGAACCTAAAACTATGCGCGAGAACTACCCAGAATTCCTCAAACAAATAGTTATGAAGTGTAAAATTTTATTAAATTCCCAATCCATCAACAAAAACGACCAAAATAACCAGATCTTAGAGGATTTGAGGAACTTCATAACGAGCGACGTCGAAATGGAGCGCATTAACCACATAATTGACAGAAGATCGAAGAGATTATTGATAAGAAGAGAAACAATTGACTTTTTAAAGGATATTATCTGTGATTCTGGGTTATTTGGGACATCCAAGATCAGTGTTATCCTTCCTTTGCATCAGGCACTATCTATTGTTGCGAATATCAGTGATGTCAAAGGAGTTTCGGAAGATGAGATAAATGATTTGTCAAAATCTTTCACGACATTGTTCCAAAAGATAGTAGACAGGATTGTAGAGACATCTGGATCATATCTCTCGTTAATTTTGTTACAAATTCTGGCTGTTCCCACTCAAAATTTGATTTCTCATGCAAATTTGGAAAAAATGACGATAGAATTGGCAAAATTTACTAGATCTGTTCTAAAAAAGCAGATAGAAGGAATCATCGCGTACAGGAACTCCTGGAGATTGATTGCCGTATGGTCAATAAAGAATCCAACAGAAGAAATAGTTAAAACACTCTTCCAATTCGCAACAGATCCGAAAAGTGAAAGTTGCCAACATAAAGCACTTTACATTTTGTCACTTTTGACACAAATGAAAGCCATTCCATTGGCCGATCCATCGAATGTCATAAAGATCATGAAGGATGCAACACCGAGAGTCATTGTTGCGACATTCGTTTGGCTTGAACAAATCGTTGTAAACCTCGGAGAAGAAATAAATTCTTTCTCAGCAACTTTTGAAGGAAAAACGATGAATTTTGACGGTTTCATTGAATTTATTTTTGAATGCATTGGCTCAACAATGTGTGGCATGAGTTGCCAAGTTATTAAAGAGTCGTCATCATTCCAGAGCCATCATGTTGTTGTCCAAGAAATGATTGCTTTCATAAGACTTTGTTCTAGAAAGAATTCAACGATAAGAGAGAAAATCATCAGACAACTTCACTCTAAATTCGAAAGTTTCTCACATGTCGTTGATTTCTCGAACTTAGACTTATATTCCATTAAAATTTTGACTTCACTTTTCTCCATTCTTGGCTTTGAAGTCACAATGTATTCTCCACATGGATATGGTGTTTATACAAGTGGAAAAGGCGCAGAACAACAGATTGTTAAGATAAATACATATGATTCCATCACGAGTAAGATGAGAGTTATTCCTGTTAACGAGACAGACGAATTAGTGAATGAAACTGATGCCGATTATGTTATTCCTTCTGCGAGAATTCCTGTTAATCCATTAGATTTCGATTTAACAAATGATGAAATGAAAGTTATATCGAATTTCCACAATTACGCACAGGAATACTTGAAGAAAAACAAAACACAGAATTATGTTACAGAATTCTGCATTGCAAACTTCTATTGTTTCCTTCCTGTTATATTACAATCACCTCGTAATCTCACTTTGTTCATGAACATGTTTCCTGTTGATTCTCTCTATAAAATGGCATCGACGTCAACAAATGCTTCTAAGATAGAATCCATTGGAAGATTGATGCATAAAATCTGTAGAGCGAGTTCAAGAAGTTATGCATTGAATAAGGCAGGCATTGAAGAAGTTACAAGTAATTTATTACCTTATAGTTTAGTTTTTGATCATCCAAGTTGTTTGTCTTTTGTTCCTTTGAGATTTGGATCAGTTAATGACAATCTTTTGAAATCAATTTTGAAAGATGAATGTATATTTGTTGGTGAAACTCCTATGCCGAACACTGTTTTGTTCTATTTCGAAATAACAATTAAAACTATTTCGAATCAGAATTTCCAACTCGGTTTAATGGAGTCTTCATCAACAATTTTAGAACATTCTCTTTATACATTTGATTTCAAAGCTTGTCTGCCAAGAGCCAAATTCCTTGGCGAACACACACCAACGGAATCAATAAAGATAAAGGCAGGAGATGTTATTGGATGCGGATACACGAGAGATTCTGTTTTGTTCTTCCATAATGGATCGCCAATGAAATCAGCGATTCCTGTCACTTCTATTTCTGATTTCGTTCCTGTTTTGATAACAAACAAATGTCCAATGTCACTGACATATAACTTCGGCGAACAACCATTTGTTGCTGATGTTATTTCCTCTCCTTTGTTTGATATCAAAAGTGATTGTTTGAGGAGAATTGATGTACCAATTCCTACGCAAATCAATTACCAATTACCACAAGGAAACAGTTTAGAAGATTTCGATAAATTCGTTGAAAATGGTGCTGCCATTTGGGATGTTCCTATCCAATATTCCAATGACAAACCAGGAAGTTTCCACACTTCAACGAATAACCATGAAATATCAAGTGATTTGTACACAGAATTCACTTTGAGAGAACCACAGCAACATGCGGCCAATTTCATGCTTGGACAGCCAGTAATGATTGCAAGGAGATCATTGAATCAACAGCAATCTCTTTCCAAGTCATTTAAGTTCACTCCTCCTGAAGTTGACATGAGAATGAACAAATTCGGAACAATCACTGAAATTGTTCACGATAAAAATGATATTGACCAATTAACTGTCCAAATTTTGGATCCTGGATTAGGAGAATCTTCTTCTGTTGTTGTTGATTCGAGGTTTGTTGATCCAATTAATTGCAAACTACTCTATATTTCTCAACAACATTCACATCAAAGACTCCTAAGTCCAAAAGGAAATCCAAGACAAAGATTTATCATTTTGAAAGAAATGAGGTCATTGCAATTTAAATTGATGAGAAACTTGAGTCTTTACATGTCAAGATACACAGCAATGATCATCTTCAATCACGTGAGAATCTCAGGAAACGTTAAATCCCTTGAAAACGATTTAGTTATTAATATTTTCAAGTTGTTTGTTCTTGAAATCGCCAAATTCACTCCAAATATCAATGTCCACAAAGAATGGGATTCAAAGGAGACAACAAACGTGAACATTTGCGAAGAAGAAAGTGTAAGAAGCGTTGTTAGTCATGATGACCCTGTTTATACATGTCCTGGCGATTTAAAGAAGTTCAACAGACTGATAAGAGCTTTCTTGATGTCGAAAGAAGTGAGAGAAAGTCAATTTTTGGAGATTTTGATTCAATCTCTTTTGGTTAACTTGAATTCTTCAACATTATGTGTTGCAAGTGACATATTCGAAGTGATCAAACCATGTAAGATCATTGAAAGTTGGCATCCAATGCCGTTGACATCGATTCACACGAAAATCCATGTTCCAAAGAATTCCGTTGGTTTCATTCCTGTCGTACATCCATTGCAATCCATTGGAGAGAACAGCATAAAGATAGGAAACTGTTCTTATTTGGATTGCCACTCAGACACACAGTTATTCACAAATGACACAGAGATAAACTACGACGGAAGAGAAAGCAAAGATTTATACGGCCTGAAAATCGGTTTCTTTGTTGTTCCAAGGAGAATTCCTGATAGATACAACGGAACTCCTTTAGGAGCAATCCATTGCTTGATGTACGTTTTAAGTCATGTTTTCTCTTATTCATCAATTCCAGAGAAATTCGTGATGTTCATCAAACAAAAAGTTTTCACACAAGTAACAAATGCAATTGGTGTCGGAAACTTTTTCGTTGATGTATTCAGTGGCGCTGTTTTAGCTCCGATTTTGACATCATTAGATTGGCAAATCAGAGACTTAACACCACAAATCAAAGCTGCTTTCGACGGCTTCAGTTCTCGCTACGAATACACCATCAAAGAATGGGCTCCTTTGAGTTATCACGCCCAGCAGTCATTAGTCATGAGAGTTTTCACGAAACTGTTAGTTTTAGACACAATGGCTGCCGACATCACAGATGTCAATGACAAAGAGAAGATTGCCAATCTTTATGACGCGTATATTCAAGCAGCAACTCCTGCGAAAGACGCAACAGTTTTCGAGCAAATGACACATGCATTTGCAATTTTATGCGCATTAGGATTTAGTCTTCAAATTCCAATTAAATTCCCTGCGTATATTATTGCACAATGTTGGAGTGAATCATTTGAGTTGAACTCGAGTTTGAAGATCTCCGAGAAAATTCATTATTGCGAGTTCCAATCCATGAAAGAAGCAGAGATAAGACTTGCGGAAGAAAGCCATTTGCCACCTGATTGCGTCATTGCAATTGAGCCAACAGTTGGAGATGTAATTTTTGTTTCTCCTGGAGAAAGTATTCTTTCAACTCCTTCATTCACAACCCGTGTTGTTTCTAAGTCAGGACACGAAGAATACGATGGACATGATGAATTTTATTTCATTCTTTCTATAACTTGCACACCTTTGACACATGAAGCGAAAAGAAAAGTTTTCGTCGACCATTACCAAAAATTCTTGAGAGATGCAAACATGATGTCAAAGAACTGGCACTCAAGATACGACGAAACACTCAGGAAGATCTTGAAATCGGATCCAAGTCTGTTCACAAAAGTTCCTTTGAAGATTCCTGCCTTAGTTTTAGCATCGAATCCAAGCATTGCAACGATTTCTCAACAACTCTTAAGATGCAGAGTTTTCTTGTTCTATTCTTTGGACCAATGCATCGGAGACATCGTCAAAGTCGTTGAGTTCGGCAGTGAAGGATCATTGCTAAACAACATCTTCAACTCTTGCAGAGCAGCTGTTGCAACACAGTTCAAGATGAAGACATTGGAGAACGTTGTTTTGAACGGAAGAAACGACGACATGCCTCTTCCTTTCTACAGATTCAACAGGTTCAAAGCTGCATTGCACAGAGCGAGACCAACGAATCCGAATGGAGAATCGATTCTCTCACAGTTCATCCATCAAACAACGATCGAAAAAATCCCAGCATTGAAGAGAGCGAGTGTTCCTTGGAGAGTCGATTTAGTTGGAGAAGGAGCAACGGATTTAGGTGGTCCAGGAAGAGATTTGTTCACGGAAGCATGCATGGAAATCATGGATCCTTCAATGCAGTTGTTCATCCAGACACCAAACAAAAGAAGAAAAATCGCTACAGCGCAGGATTACTTGATTCCAAATCCTTCTCCTTTAACTCCTCAATCTCGCGATTTCTTCTTTTACGCTGGTGTTTTGATGACAATTTGCTACACGTCAAGATTACCTGAACCATTTAAATTCGCAAGATTCGTGTGGAACAGCCTCACGCAAAGACCTGTTACATTGGATGACATTTATGAGATCGATTCCAACTTCAAACAGTTCATTCTTTCGATTGAAAACAGTTCTTCCATGTCTCCTCAGGACTTCCATTCCACGTACATGCTGAATTTCACTGCAGAGAACTCTCTTGGATCGATTGTTGAACTCATTCCTGGTGGATCTTTGGTACCTGTAACATTCGACAGGAGATTGGAGTTCCTTGCAAAAATAAAGAAATTCAGAGTCAAAGAATTCAATGAAAGTTTGGAACAATTGAGACGTGGTTTTAACTTTTTCTTCCCCGCTCCTGCTGCTTCGATTTTAGCTCCTTGGGAACTAGAACTAATCATCTGCGGAGATAACGAATGCCCAATAGAAGACATGAAGAGGAACTGCAGCTTCCCTGCAAACGATCCTTCATCAACAATGCTTTGGGACGCTTTGGAAGGTTTCACTCCTGAAGAAAGAATGTTGTTTATCAAGTTTGGAACGGGAAGAATGGGATTGCCACCGCCTGGCTCGAAGTGGATGACGCCTCTGCAGATACAATTCAAGATGTCTGAGGCCCAGGATGCCCAGAAACCTTTACCAACTGCAATGACTTGCAATTCAACAATGATTATCCCAAGATATTCATCAGTTGAAATGATGGCCAAAAAGATAAGAACAGCTATAACATTTGGTGCTGATATACAACAAGATCATGCTGCTAACTTTGATGATGTTGTACAATTCACATAATATTTTTTTTTATATAGTAAATAAAAAGTATTTTGTTATGTTTAACTTGACATATTCTCATGTTTGATTTGAATTGATGAGTTCTAACTGCATATTTTATCAAGTTTGAAATTTTATTAAATATTGGACTCGCCTTTAGGTTTATTCTTGTAAAAAGAGCATCAAAACTTGTTTGTTTGCAACATTCGTATTAAAGAAATTGACAGAATTCGTTTAAAATTATAGAGATGCATTAAAATTCTCTAATTTATGGGCGTATGTAGTTATAACGTAACTTCAGCTTGAATTTTCAAATATGTATTTCTTTTAGATGGAATTTTTAAGTTTATATTGTTATTAAGGGTATAGTAAACTCAAAATTCTAGAGTTTTGAGAGTGCCAATAAACTCTATAGGCCTATATATATCTATATTTTAAAGGAGAGGTTACGCCATAATATTTGATATTATAAATTATTAATTCAAAATAAAAGTAGAAAATGAAACTAATTTTATTCTAACCTATATAAATATATCAATAATCTAAAATGATTATAGTCTGAACTATATTTTACCAGATTATCAAATATAAGAGAAATGAAATAAGGCATAAAAATATCATAGCATAATTATTGGATAAATGCATTAATAAATTATTTATATCATAATGAGAAAAAATCAAAATAAGAAAATGAGCATAATAATAATTTAATTAAAAACAAAAACAATAAATAAAATGTAATTTTCGTTAATCAAAGTCATCAATGTCTTCGTCTTCTGATTCCCATTCGGACTTGAAAACTTGATAATCTCCTCCTGGTACACTCTGAATGAATTTTTTGTATTTGTTCTGTTTTTTAGAACCTTTTGTAACAGTTTTTTGTTTCAATATCATTTTGGAGTAACAATTCTCTTCAAATGATTTGACACAATCTTCTGGAAGTGGGGGAAGATGTAATGCTTTTTGTATATCTCCGAGAAAATGCTCTGGATCATTCCATTCTAAGATTGCAACGTTAACTCTAATGTTAATGTTCTTCCAGGCTCTTGATTTGTCCAAATAGCATGCAATTTTGGAGTTAAACGCTTCATTCATGCAGGTAGATCCAATGGAAGAAACTTTGGAAACTATGGGTGTCCATTTGTGAACCCAGTCATAGAGCATGAATTGAAGTTGGATCGAATTGACACCTTTTTGCCATTCAAAGCATTTGTAATTGTGCGGTTCGCAAAAAGAATGATTGCCTACGTAATGGTAGACACAATTCTCCCACATTTTCGTACGTTTGTCAATATTTTCTTCGGCAAAACATGACCAAAGCCACATACTTAGGCTTGCATTCAGACCCCAGAAAGGTCTCTCTATTTTTTCAATCTTCTGAGTCTTGTCGTTGAAAACTTCAACTGTCTTATGAGAAGCTGAGAACTTTGTAAAATCTTTTGAGATATTTTTTGATACATGACCTGGATCGAATCTTTCAAGATGAGAGACGCCAAATTCTTTAAAGACAGAGACACTTTTGTTATCTCGGTCTTTAATAATCTCTTTAACATCTTTCAAGATATTGTATTTCTTTAATTGCTTCAAGATGATTCGAGTTCCAGCACTTTCCATATTGTTGGAAGCTCCGGAATACTGAGCATGCTGTCTGTTTCCACCAATATGGTTGATGTTCACGCATGCAAGAACTCTTTTTGTGACAGCATCGAGCGCAGTTACTGTACAACTTGGCGAGTTTCGCCTGTGCGTCCATCTTGCATCAATGGATAAGTAACCACTGAAGGACTTTCTCGACAGCATTAGGGAAATACTTTTAAGTCTTCTAATCTTATCGTCACAAAATCTCTGTTGTCTCATGACACCACTCTTCACAGGGGGCTTAGTTCCACAAAGAGAAAGAAAGCGAGCACCTTTTGTATATGGCATTCCGGTCATTATGCAAGCACCAAGCATCTGTCGCGCTGAGAGTCGACGACGTTCGTGGAGTAAAATGTTATGCATTGCCTTTGTTTTCCGTTTTGGGTGAACAATATGGCCCATACAACAACAAAAAAATGAAATCCCGCCAAAAGTGAAAATTGAATAAAAAGTAATAATTAATAAATATATACTATATCATTAGATGAATATTTTGGAATAACATTTTAAAATCGAGGTTTTTCAATGGATAACGGTTCAATCAAAAATTTGACCCCATTTTAGAATCTACATTAAAAATGGAACATTTCTGTCGTTTCAAAATTCCAAAATAACGTTTCTATTCCTCTCAAAAGTAAAAATAAACTTTATTGGGGAAAAATATTTTTATTTTCCAAAAAAAATGAAAACCTTAAATGCAAATCTAATTTTGATGCTTTTGTTTGTGATTTTTTGGATTTCGAAAAAAATTTGAAAATTCAGACAAGTTACCATTAACACTAATACGTTTCAGCGAGTCGGTCCCATCAGAGAAATTTTCATAAATCGGCGATATAATTTATTATTTCAGCAAAATATTCTCAGATCCAACTAGAATAAGGTCAAATTATACAAATTTAGCAAAGGCTAGTTATCCTACCTATTCAATTAACTTTAATTTTAAATAATTCAAGACAATTCTCAAAATTACCTTAATAATCGCGTTCTCTTCGCAAAATGACGATTCATCATTCACTACCAGCATAACTGAGGGCTTGTGCTCACAGAATAATACAGATAATTTACTTATTAATGCAAAATTTAGTACCAAAAGGTAATCATAGAAGATACAAAAAAAGTTTCTTTATTTTGATTGCTGATTTTATTTCTTCTAAAATTTACCAAATCTAAAAAATCCAAAATTGAATGCTATTGAATTTCATGTTTATGTAACATATACTATTTATTATATAAGGAATAAAAATTTTATAGTTTTAATCAAAAATAAAGGTGTACTAAATGCATACAAAACAAGGTATTTTTTACTCATCCAAAATATGTTAACAGTGCTATTTATATAATCAATATCCGAATTTCGAAATCATTTTGATGAAATCTTTATTTTAAAATTGAGTTGACTGTTAAAATCACCCGAGAAGAGGGATTATCTCAATGAAAAGTGCATAAAATAGCAAACGCACAAGATGGCACTATGCAGCTTTATATTGTTATACAGGATGAACATATAAAATGTTTGGAAAACACTTACTTCGTTCTACAAATGTGTATCTCTTTATATCAAAGATTCTTCTCAAATTATTGAGAGACTTCTCTCAAAAAAAGGAAAATTTGATAACCAAAAAAAATTATGGCATAACCTCTCGTTTTGCATAGATATATATTTACATGGTCACAGAGCTTATTTTCATTGTCAAAACTTAAAAATTTTTAGTGGACTATACCCTTAAGTTTTGAACAATGGCTTGGAAAAATTCTTTACAATATGAAAAAAACTTTATACGAAATTTTATTTTTAAATATTAATATATACTAAAAATATATGCCGAATTTAAAGTTGATAAGATAAATTGTCTGTAAATAAAATTTTATCTTGGTTTCTAAATTGTTAGTTATATTCCAATAATAAACGCAAGTACGAATATCGGAATTTAAAAATTGAATAGTGTTTCAAATTGAATGCCCAGATTTTTTTTATTCCAACGTTGTAATATGCCTATTAAACATCAAATCTATTTATCTAAAATGTCATTTACTTATACAAAGTTAATGGTCTCTCAAAAATTGTGATAATTTTGGCCCCATCGTTTTATTTGAAATACGAAACTTTAATGACAAAATGCATTGTAGAATCATTAATATGATAGAAACTTTTGTTCTCAAAAAATGAAGGCATCTCAAATTCTATTCAATTCATTTCGATGGGACCATCATTCCATGAATCGTCCTTAGATCTCAAAATTGTAGTTCTTGGTCCACTTTATGTTGGCAAGACTTCAATTATTAACAGATATTGCAATGGAAGTTTCATGGACAAAACTTTGTCTACAATTGGAGCAGGATTCTTTACAAACACCATGATGGTTGATGATACAGAAGTAACAACAATGCTATGGGATACATCTGGTCAAGAAAGGTTTAGATCGGTTGCTCCATCCCTATTACGTGGTGCAAATGGTATGATTTTAGTTTATGATCTAACTTCAATTGAATCATTCGAGGCAATCGATGCATACATGGAATTATTCCTTGACACATGCAAAGTTGATACAAATTATGAAATGCCTGTTCTTCTCCTTGGCAACAAATCAGATTTAGATCCAAAAATTAGTGACGAAATGATCAATTCATGGATGAAGAAAAATCATGTAGTACATAACTTTAAAGTATCTGCCAAAAGCGGAGATGGTGTAGACAGTGCTTTAAAGTTGTTCATCAAATCTCTTATAAATCCGGAGTTTTCTTCTTCGGATGAATGCCCAATTAACATTATCGTCAAGAAAGAGCCAATTTCACACTCAAGCTGCTGCTAATTTGTATTATTTTTTTCTGAATTAATATTGTTTGAATTTAAATGTTTATTTAATAAAACTGTTTTCGTTTACTAGCAAATTAATGCAATTCTTCTGTTGTGTGCCATAATGAGAACATTTTCACATAGCATTTCAAAAGATAAATCGGTCGAACCACAATTGAAATATTTTGATTGTTGGTCCGGAAAGTAGCATTAAATGCATCAATTTTTCTATAATTATTCAAAAGTTCCTATCAATTAAATTATTGAAATGGTTTTGTGTGAGTTTTTTCAAAAATTTATTCATTGAAATAATTAAATTGAATAGTTTACATAAAAGTGATATTTTTGTGAATTAATTTTTATATCGAGCAGATCAAATCTGCCACTATTTATTTGAACACAAAAGTCATGATTTAGAAAATGAGTGACAATATAAATAGGATTTTATCAATTCTCATTGGTAAATAAAAAGTCGTTGAATAAATGCAGAGTAAGTCTAGTTTTATAGTATCGGATAACTTTGCATACAACTGTAGGTTCGTGCTCTGATAGTTTGTATATTAACTTTGGAATCAAATAAATTCATTCTGATATTGTGAAAAGTAATTTATTTAAACATATAAAATTCGTTAAATATTCATTTATAGCTATTTTATTCATGATTTTGATAAAAAAACCTCTTTATTGCCAAAATTCTGCAATTAAAGACTCAAACGTGTCTGATTTCATAGTGTCATGCTTCTGGTCGATCTTGCTTGCATGACACTCGTTCTTTTCCCTATTTAGCTGATGGAAAGTATGCTTATTCTTCTTTCCAGACATGTAAATTTTTAATTAGCACATCATTCCATCTTTTAGCATTAGCTTAAAAATAATAGGATAAACAGAATATGCAATCAATGCATACTAAATTAGCCTTTTATTTGAACTGATTTCTCGAAATATTTTTTTGGAAGAAAATTAATTTCACTTAGAATAAAGGATGAAAGGTGCAACAAAACTTAACTGTGATGGTACACATGATTTTGAGTGACAACTGTCAACATGCTTCTGTTGGAGGAGAACGCTCCTTAATTTCATTGTGCAATAAGCAATAAAGGTACCATAAGGGATCATTCTTGTCTATGGAGTATTTGTCCAAAAGTTCAAAGTATATTTTTAATGGATTATTTGAATAGTTGATCTCGTTGTATCTAAATTTCGTTTGTTTGAAATTTTTTGTACTAAATTTTGAATCAAATTCGACTATAATCCATGGAATTCGTTCTGCTGCTTTGGAAAATTCTAACAAGTATGAAATTATTTCGTCTGGTGTGTTCATCTCTGGTTTCTTAAGAAATTTTAATACTAGCTCTTCAACTACAAAACCAATCTCGCTAATAGTGTATACGGTATAAATTTGACTCTTTTGTTCAAGCTCTCTAAGAAATGCGCCAACTGCCAGTCTCGCAATATTGTCGAAATCTTCTTCATACAGATTAATCCCTTTAGTGAATAATAGGAAGCTATCTATTGAATGAACATAAAGTCCATTGAATCTAAATCCTTCTGGAATATATATAGATTTTAAATATTCAACGACGTTCTCTGATAAATTGAGCCTGTAGAAAGGGCCACGAACACTTCCATGTTGATATAAATAAATTATTTTGCAAAATTTGGGATGTATTCGGAAGTATTCATCTCGTTTCTTAAACCAATAGCAGAAGATTCTTGACAAGAGTGAAATGTATAGTTCATGAATGTAAGCATATATCGTTGAGATAAGTCTGAAAAACATTTTTGAAACAAAATGTCAAAATTTTTCAAAAAAAATTGAATTGTTTCCATTGAAAGATGTTGTAATTAGAGAATTTCTGCTAAAATAACTTTTTTAAATATCCATACCATATCCACATTGTCTTTCTAATGATTTTTATTAATCCTGGATTTTTTTTTGGTAACCATTTTAGGGTCACTAAAATCAGTGTTTCTAGGGGGAAAATTGATTGCTATTCGCTGTGGTTCAAAAATAATAAAAATTTATGAATTTAATCGATAAATTCATGTTTCATTTAAAGTTGACAACTTTTTATTCGATAAATTATAAACTGTTTAATAATTATTTTTACATACTATGATATCAGAAGATGAAGTAAATGAGAGTTCATTAAGAACTATCAAATCATTATGAGCACATGCAATGTGTATGAAATTGAGTATAGAAAAACAACACTTCGTCAACATTCGATTGACCACTTGACTGATGAAGATAAACAGCAAGAAAACAAAAATGAATTGTTTGATAAGTAAAGTCATTGATATTAATTTATTTTTGAATATTGAAGAGTGCGATGAATGTGTTTCTATCATAAATTGAAGTCAATATCGAATAATCTATGTCATGACATGATGGAATCCAATTCGTTGATCAAATAAAAACTTCGACTAAGAAAAGGAATAACATTGAAATAATTCAATGGATAAATAATCCTAAATGATTAAATATATTATATGAAACTTCATCATATCATCATATTTCTTGTTTCTCTTACAATGTTGCTGCAGAAATGTAATTACACCTCATATGATAATAAATAGATAGGAATTATTTTATAAGCATCAAGTTTGATCAAATAATTTGGAGAAATATATATAAGAATGTACTTACGCCTATCTGGCATAAAGGTTAATTCAAAATCCTGACAACCGGCATGAAGATTCATATTGAAAATTAACCATAAATAACAGAATTAAATGTCATGTCATACAGACGTAAGAGCACTACTAAATAATCTGTGTTTGATTGATATATGATATATTATTTAATATTTTATAAAGGTAACTAAACTCCTTTCGCCGATCCGATTTGCCCCATATTTAAAATATAGCTTGCATATGTAGAAGAAAAGCTAATTTTGAATTACGCCCGAAATCCACCAACAGGATTTCGAGCTACTAAAAAGGTACTTTTAAATGTGATTTTTTTTTACAAAAAATTAAATTTATTTTAAGATCAGACTAAAAACTAATTTTATGGAAAATCTATATCGACAAATTTATTACTTATTGGGTATATAGATTTTTTGATTATGGCGATTATGTCTGATATGCTTCCAATAAGCCAAAACAGTGTTTTGGGAGTGATTAAATACAAAAAAATCTGGCGATGCTTTACGTGGCAAATGGTCGAATGGTTATTACCCCTTACTATTGGGTACCGTGGACGCTAGTTCGAAACTGATGCACTATATTTTTTTACAAAATGCGTTTATTAGGACAGGGTAAAGAAAGGTTGCCAATATAATATATTTAAATAAATACAACTAATCTTGTTGCATGCTAAGATCAGTCATAATGTAAACCTCTCAATTTTATTGTCGTGGGAAGTATCTCAATTCCTTCAAAAAAATTGAAAAACTATTTAATTTGAAAAATATAATACTTTTAATTAGTTAATTAATTGGAGATATTTTAAAAAAATCACTTTTGATAATACTTTTGAGAACTTTAATTAAAAAAATATATTCAAAAATATCCAGGATATCAAGAGGGAATTGTTCCTTATGAGGTATATAGTTATGATGTATACCTCATAAGGAACAATTCCCTCCTTAAAACGAGAAAACTTGTTCGAAATTGTTTATCATTTCGAACAAGTTTTCTCGTTTTTAATAAGAAACTAAAGGCTATGAGGCACTGATTATATATTAGTGCCTCACAGCCTTTAGTTTCTAATAGATAGCTGGGAAACTTTCTCCAAATGATAAGTTATTCAGAGAAAGTTTCCCAGCTATCAAGAGGGAATTGTTCCTTATGAGGTATATAGTTATGATGTATACCTCATAAGGAACAATTCCCTCCTTAAAATCGTAGACATTTTTATACTTATTAATCAACCATTCAAAATCATATTCCTCTGAAAAGTTATTTTATTAAAAATTTAGAATTTTAATAAATATAGAGTTTGAATTTCATACAATACCTATATATTTTCAATAATGGAATTTGAAAACCATTCTCAAAAGTTCTCAGAAAACCTTTTTTTCATTAATTTTAAGAAATCTGAGTATTAAATTAAGTGATAAATTCGTTTGACACTACTTTAATTTTTAAATTCAAAAAATTATATGTGCTTCTTAAAATGACTCAAAAAAATTTTATTATAAAATAATATATAATATTAAAAATCCCACAACATTTTTTTACTTTACATAATCGTACTTCCTCGACGATTAATTTCCACTCAATTTCTATCGTTGACCGAACTTAGCATGCAACAATCTAGCATAAAAAACTATTGAATATTTGAATTCAATAAAAATTTATATAAAATACATGTAAAGCATAAATTACTATATAAATCAAGCTGTATTTTGTTTTAAACACCGATTGTTTCATATAATATATATTCAACTCAAGTTTCTAATTAAGGATTTCATATAAAAATTAGCATATGATCAGCAACAATTAAAATTAGTATTACAATTAATAAATTTAGTATAAAAACATATAGATTTAGTATAGATTTTATAGCTGTAATAAAAGAACTATTATAAAAGAGTAATTTACTGAAATGCACCTTATATTTATAAACAAAACTTATAACGTGTTAGTTACATATAGAGTTGAAATTCATAGATAGCATAGAGAAGTTGGGATCTTGGCTTAATGGTCATAATATAACCAAATTAATTCAAAATTTGAAATTTTAATATTACTGTAACTATAATATATGGATATGTTTTATGAGATCATAATAAATGACATGTTAATGTAAAATTTAGAATAAAAAATTATATTTTTTTTAAAAAAACATTGTTCATGAGTGTTAATTGGAGAAGTAGTAAATTAGTTCAGTTTAAAAAAAAAAAAAAAAAAAAAAAAAAAAAAAAAAAAAAAAAAGGGAGTGGGGCTTCCAGGCACTTCGTGCCTTCTAGCCCCGAAGATGTTTAGTATAAATGAAGTTTTTATTCGGAAAATTGTTAGTCTTCTTGGTCGAAAACATTATATATGTTTTCATGTTTTGTCAAGACTTCTTCTTCGTAAATGTTTTGTCAAGACTTCTTCGTAAATGTTTTGTCAAGACTTCTTCGTAAATGTTTTGTCAAGACTTCTTCTTCGTAAATGTTTTGTCATGATTTCATCGTAAATGTTTTGTCAAGACTTCTTCGTAATGAGCGTAAATGACCAAAAAATAATGTTTATGTTAGAATGTTAGATCTAACACCTTTTCTAACATGTTTTCTAACATCGTAGAAAACTCATGAATTTCATCGTAAATGTTTTGTCATGACTTCTTCGTAATGAGCGTAAATGACCAAAAATAATGTTTATGTTAGAATGTTAGATCTAACACCTTTTTAACATGTTTTCTAACATCGTAGAAAACTCATGAATTTCATCGTATATGTTTTGTCAAGACTTCTTCGTAAATGTTTTGTCATGATTTCATCGTAAAATCAGACAAAAATAATGTTTAGGGTAGAAGGTTAGATATAACCTCTTTTCTAACATCGTAGAAAACTCATGAATTTCATCGTAAATGTTTTGTCAAGACTTCTTCGTAAATGTTTTGTCATGATTTCATCGTAAAATCAGACAAAAATAATGTTTAGGGTAGAAGGTTAGATATAACCTCTTTTCTAACCTCTTTTCTACCCTCTTGAATTTGTCATGAACTTTCTTTACAAAGTCTTTACGATGAAGAACTTTACAAAGTCTCAACAAAACATTGACAAGAAAGTTCATGAGAAAGACTTTACAAAGTCTTTACGATGAAGAACTTTACAAAGTCTCAACAAAACATTGACAAGAAAGTTCATGAAAATTCAAGAGGTTAGAAAACATGTTAGAAAAGGTGTTAGATCTAACATTCTAACATAAACATTATTTTTGGGTGTAAATTTCATGATTTTGTATGTTTTCTACGATGTTAGAAAACGTGTTAGAAAACATGTTAGATCTAACATTCTAACATAAACATTATTTTTGGGTCATTTACGAAGAAATCTCAACAAAGTCTTTACGAAGAAGTCACAATAAAACATCTGTCAAAAGCCGCTTTTTAACTTCACTTAAAATGCCACGTAAGCTACGTAAGAATATACGTAAGAGGAAGAGAGCATTGAAACATCCAATAGTAAGACTAACACCACAACAACAGTTGCAACAACAAATGCTGAATGACCCCACTATGTTGCAACAAATGTCAAGCAATCCTATGCTTTTAAACCGAGTTATTGGTGCACAGAGCGGAGGTTTAAGAGCGGCACTTTTAGCGAAAATGGCAGGCTATGGTGGAGCTGCAGACGGAACAGCTTATAACCCTCAAAGTCAAATGAATTTGAGTTCACTCAAAAATCAAATAACAGATGTCAAAAAGTCAAACATAGACATACAGAAACAAATAAGTGAAAACGAAAAGAAACTAGAATATGACAGACACACAAAGAAACTCAATGAGTTAAACGTAGAGAAAAAGAAGAAAGAAGAACAACTGAAAGAACTAAGTACAGAGGAATATGCGAAAAAAAGTGTCAGAAAAAGCAGCAGAAGTAGCAAAAATGGAACAAGATGTTGTAAATTTGAAAAACCATACTACTCGATATAAAGTACTGAAAAGATGAAGAAATAAAACAAAAAGCCCTGAAGACATATATGGATAGCGATGAGTATAAAAAAGAAGTTGAAGCAAATGTAAAGGCAGAAAAACTTTTACAGTTGCAAAACCAAACCGTACAGTATGAAAACTTAGCACAAGAAAAAAATAACGACGCGGCTATGCAAAAGGCAATGAAAAGCGCAGAGTATATAAAAGCTAACAATGACTGGTTAGATGCCCAAGCCAACGCTAAAGCAGCCCAACTCATAGGGTCAATAAGGACAAAAATACAAGCGGATGAAGACAGTTCAAATGAAGCTTTAACAAATGCTGACTTTAAGAACGCCTTCGAAGCTCTTCATAGTAAGGTGAAACTAGTGAACGACTTCTCATCTGGAAAGAAACTGAAGTCTGAAGGTTTCGACAAAGAGTTAAGAGAAGTAGCACAAAATATGACGAAAATAACAGATGCAGCAACGAGACAGGCAGTTCAAAGTGCCTATGACGCCGTTAGAGCAACTGTTGTGGAAAGTCAAGAAAAAGAGTTACAACAGACCAAAACAGACCTAGTAAATGCTTTCTTAAGAACGAAAAGTCAGGTAGGACATTATGCTGCAGATGGAACATATGTGCCAGCTGGTGGAACTTATATACCACCAAACCCTCCAAGAGAAGCACCTGCACCAGGACTACCTAAAACATTTACATCGTCACATGGACACAGACACAGGCATGCAACAAAACCAACACAACAACCAACAGTTCAAAATCCAGCACCACAACAACAACCAAAACCAACAGTTCAAAACCCTGCACAGCAACCAACAGTTCAAAATCCAGCACCTGCACCACAACCAAAACCAGCACAACAACCACAAACAGAGCAAGGACATAAAAGAAGTAGAGAACAAGGAAACCAAGAATTCTTAAAAATGCTTAAAGAAGAGTGTGGTTTCCCAGATACTGTTGACTTTAGTGACAGATATAAAGAAGCTATTGGAAAGTTCAAGGATGGAAATACTGACCCGAACCTATTTAGCTTTATGGCTCAGCACCAAAACGGATATAATCTCAAACCTGGAAAATACAAGCTCGCTAAGGGATATGATTTAATAGCATATCATCCAAATGACATGAACGAATTTACTCCGAGATATTTGATGTCAGAGCTAAATGACAATTCAACTTTCGTCATGAAACGCGTAAAAAATAGAGACGGAACGAAAGAACAAAAGCTTATGAATGCGGATGACGTAGATAGGGAAATTGTTGAAAAACGGTCTCGGAATATATGAAATGCCAGCAGATTGAAGGTACAAGAAACTCCACAGGAAGAAGTTCAGATACAACCAGCAGACTGGAAGAAATAGTAGTCAGCAACACAGCTAGAAGAGCCTGAAGGAACGAACAAGTCCTTCCTTTGGAAAATAACTTCACAGAACTAGATGAAGATTTGGAACAGCCGAAAAATATTGACCCTCAACAAGAGTATGCGGAGAATATGGAATATTTCCAAGAGTCTAAAAAAAATTCGGCTGACATAGTAGAAGAATATCGAAAAATGTTTGCCGACATACAAAAGACTCCAACACCAGATGAAAATATTCAGCATAGAATGGAAGTACTGAAAGAAAATGTACACAAATACAACAACCCTTTTTACTTACGAGCATTTTAACGTTCAATCTTCGGATGAACTCGGTGAAAATAAAAGGTTAAATTTCAAGAAAACATATAGAAATGAAACATTGTTTAAAGTTCATTCAGAACCTAACCAAGATGGAAACAAACCTACTTTTGTTTCTGCAGACGATGGAACTACAATGAGATGGGGTCATAAAGCTAATCCGGATAGGTGGTTCATAAACTTACAACCACAATTCCAAGAAGTTGTAGACGCAATGGAAGTCAATGGGTGAACAAGATATAGCTGGTATTTTAAGCCGGCTTTAATGCCATTGAAAGATATGAAACATGCAGATATTTTGGACCAGTATAATGAAATGAACATGGCTGATGGAAATATAAACACCTGACGTTCTAGAACATTTATCTCAAAGAACTACACAGAACCATAAAGATGGTATATTTGGTGAAGAGTTTAGAAAGAAAGTTAGGGAGGGAGAAGGAAGAGAACCTATTGTACATGACCTTGCAAACGAAAGTTTACAAAATGTCATAAAAAACTTACTTTGCAGACAATGAACTGAGAAGGGATGAATATTTAAGAAAACTCAAATGGACAGTACCAAATGAAATGTTAGTATTGAAAAAACATGTTCCTTGACAAAAATAAAACCAACTACAGAAATAAACGACGCAAGACTGAAAGATTGGGTAAAAGCTTTCCCATTCACAAAAGATATAGTTGGTAACATGGAAAGAAAACCAGAATGGCTACAAAAACATATATTTGGAAACGAGCTTATTCCATATGGACAGGCACTGTTTGAAGCGCTTGAACCGGAAAACTCAGGAAAGAGTCATGCAAACAATACGCGAAGACTCAAATACAGACTATGACAAACTCTTTCTAGGATATAGGTTACCTGAGATGGCGACCAGAGCCAAAAGGCAAAAAGGACATGGGAAATTGCAACATACTAGATGAACATAATGCAAAGATGCAACAACTTCAAGCAGAGGGCAATGAAGGAAAAAGAAGAGTTAAAAACTCAGTCAGGAAGAAAGTAAAGCTTGGTCCACGTGGGTTCTATTATGACATATAAATCCAACTATTCTATATTTTTACTCATATGAAATGTACGCCGCTCAGAATATAACGCCAACAGTTTTGGATGCTATGAATGGAAATGTTTCCGAATGGTATAACGAATGCGACAATGCCATTAGAAGGTCAGAAATAGTTCCTGGAACTTACGAATATACAACTGCTGTTTCTTATGGAAACGTAGGTGAGTTTGGAGAAGGTTCTTCAACAACAGTAGATATTGCTTGCGACAGGTTTCATATAATTTCTATTGACAACTCTTTCTTATACGTGGAACAAGACATTGAAATAAAACCTTCTGCCAAGTTGTCTGACAAGAAAGGTTGCAATGGAATTTTCTATGTCGGATACCATATGCTCCAGAAGTTTTCATGGGATATAAGATATATTCTAACTCTGACTTAGTTCAAAACAGTAACATGGGCAAACTATGAATGGTTCGCTTTGAGAAACTCAGTACAACCACAAGCTAGAGAACAAACAGACCAGTATGCACCATTGAGAAAATAAGAAGACTTGACCCTAACGTTCCAGGAGTTTATGTTAACCTTTCTGGACAAACTGCAGCAGCAGTAACCAAAGTAAAACTGAAACTTAGAGTTCTTTGTCATCTTTCCTCATCTTCAGGTTTTTAAGATACTTGCCAAACTGGGCAGGAAAAATTTCTATCGAACTTACTCCAAGCAAAATAACTTAGTCATTGCACCAACGCAAGACCCATTCACTCTTACAGACGTAGTGGGAACAAATAAAACGTCATTCGCCGACTTTTGCAAAAACAAAGTTGACTTAGACTTTGGTTTCTCAAACCTCAACACTGAAGTAAACTATTATTTCAATGCTGCTGGAGATGCTTGGGACCCAGTTAAGTTCACATGCGAAAAATTTGAATGCAAGAGAATAGAAAGCAGACTTGCAGTCTATATGTTGGACCCAGATATTTCAAATGCTTTAGCTGCCAAATATATTGCAGTTCCGCTTATGTTCCCTATACACCAAATATCTGTCAAAGACTTTGCAGGTGAAGTTGGAAACCAAAGTGCTGACCCAGGTGCAAGAACAGATATTGCCTTAACAACTGCAATGAAACATGCAGATACTATGTTTGTACTGTTCAGACGAACTATAAATGACTATTCTTGTTTCTACAACCCCGGTATTAAATATCATATAAACATAGATGGCAAATACTATCCAAGAGAAGAATATTCCACAGTTGAGGATATGAGGTCATACAACTTGACATTAGATGCTATGAACTTTAACAACAACTTCACAACAACCATTAACCCTGAAATGCAAAGTTCTATTATGCCATATGTGAAAGTATGGACTCATACAGGAGGTCAAAAAACTCAATATACAAATGGAGACCGTTCAAACTTTTGGCTTGGCATTCCATTTGCTGACTCAGAAGACTTTATGGGTGGTATTTCAACTGTTGGTACTGTACAAATACAATATACTGGTGACAGAGACGGTCCAGATGAATTGAAAGCAAAGAAGTTTACAAAACCAATAGCACTTTTCACGGAAGATGCTCTTTTGAAGATTCGTTCGATGAAACCTGCTGGGGCTCCTCAGATTGGCATAACGACAGCTTCCATCGAGCAGATTTTGGCAGCAGGTCAGTAAGTTGTTCTTGAACTGACTTCTCTCCGTCAAATATTGACAGTACGCCAGTTTTGATATAATATTGTATTATAAACTTACCTTTAGAAATATCTGTAAGTTTTGTTGTTTATTTTTGTCTGCTTCAAGAACTTTCACCATCTCGGTTATACCAACTTTCTTTGCTTTATGAAAATATTTTGGTTCAGCAAAGACTGCTATTCTATAACATTTTCCATTGTTTGTGTAAAGAACTATTCTATCAATGAACTTGTATTGTTTGTGTGTGTAAACTTTGTTTTGCTTCAATTCGAAGAGATACTCAAATACGTCCATCTTTTTATTCTAAGTAAAATGTCATTTCCGAAAAATAGAAGCGTGAGTGTTTCAAAAGGTTTAATGGCGGTGGCAGATGTGAAGTTAAATTCACCAACTCAAACAAACAGTCAAAGTGTTGTTGTCAATGTCAAAGAAAGAGATGTTGAAGTGGGGAAACCATACGAAGACGAAGATGGTATAACAATAGTTCCTGTAAAAGAACAACCAACATATCCTGAAGTTAGCAGAGACTTAAGTTCTGTTGCAGATATTCGAAATGACTACCAACAACTGAAAGACAAACTTCAAACTCAGGAGAAGATTTGTCAAGCTTTAGGTATAATGTTAAACTTGGTCGAACACAACCCTGTAAAAGTGAACTCATATGTCATCGCACCTCGTGAAGTTTTGAAAGAACTATTGAAACTTTTGACAGAGGCAGACGATATAAACATCAAAGAAATAGAGCCCGACATTGCTTGCTGTGGTGTTTCATATAATGTCATTGACAAGATATACGTTATGAAAGGAGGTGAAACGTTGAACTTAAAATATATTCCCAGACGTTATAAAAATATTTGACGACCACAACATTTCATTAAAATTTATTTGCTAAGTAAAATGGCAGAAGACATAATGGTTTATACTATTACGACTAAAAACCCTGAGTCATATAATTCTATAACAACAAACTTACAAAGTCCTCAAGGACGATATTGTAAACTAACCTTAAACACAATGACGACTAAAGCCTGTTTTGCTCTTTTGACACCAGAAGACTTTATTGTTGTGAATGGTAAAAAATACTCCTTTGAAGATACTTACTCAGATATACCACCAACAGGTTTTGTTGACTTATTTAATACTTTAAGGACGGATGTAACATGTGCTGCAACTAGAGCAGGTTTCATTATGTTTGGATGTCCGACTGAGTTTACTATAAACGATATGAGCTATAATACAAAACTTATTTCTGGTTTTTACTACCAACAGTTTCCTATAACAGGAAAAGGTGTCATACAAGGAATGTCTATTCCATTGACTTTAAGTACACCTATTTATATATTTTTCAAACTTAGGTTCAAAGTGTTATTCGAATGTCGACAGAAACTATTATGACCAAAAGATACTTATGCGTATAAACAATACTTTCTCTGCTGGTTTGCCTATTGTTCATTCGAATGCAGAATTTTCAACCTTAGTGAACTCAAACACTTTGGCAAGTATAACGTTGACATTAGTTGACGCAAACTTTGTTCCTGTAAAACTTTTATGTCCTATGTATTTGTCAATGACGGCAGAAAGTTTCGAATTGGAAGATGCAACTGGTGAAAGTATTGTATTACAAGAACAACTTCAACAACAAATAGCTCAAGAACAACAAATGCAACAAATGGAACAACAAAGTCAAGAATAAAAAAAATATTTTTTTTATTTTTATAAAAATGTACAGAATAGATGTTTCAGATTTTTATGACTTCCAAGCATTCAGAAATATGTGTCCATTTCGAGACTATAACAAAGCAGTCGAGAATTTGAAACGTTTAGTCATTTATGTTGACTCTGCCCCAGAATGTTATGTTATGAAAGAATGGGATGTAGTCTTTAACAAACCTAAAGCGACAATAGTTTCAGAACAAGAATGTAGACAGAAACTTAAGAAAATAAAAGTCGTACAAGTTGGCATGAAGATGTTAGATGCTTGGGATATCTTATTGTCAAAGTTAGAAGATTTTTCAGTTCGTGGTATAAAGTTCTATACACCTTCTCCAAACTTCTATTCTATCTTCACTGGATATAAATATGAACAAGTAGAATGGAAAGAAAATATTATAGAAGCTTGGTTAGACCATGTCAAAGAAATTATATGCAATGGAAACGAAAGAGTCTATGAGTATATCTTATGTTGGTTTGCAAACATCTTACAACATCCAAGTGCTAAAAATGAAACTGCTCTCATTATAATTGGAAAACAAGGAAACAGGTAAGAACACATTCTTTACAGATATCTTGTGCAAACTGTTAGAGGGCTATTCGAACCCGAATATGACAAACTTAGAAAACATCTGTGGCAAGTTTAACTCCTCAATTGAGAATATGAAACTTATAGTTGCAATGAACTTCAAAGTATAGATACAACAAAAGTTTTGAACTCAGATGCTTTGAAGAGTCTTATAACAGATAAAGTTGGAGTTGTTGAAAAATATAAAGACCAAAGAGTTTGTGAAAATGTTGCAAACATTATGGTTTCAAACAATGCTGTTCCGATGAAGTTAGAAAGTTCTGACAGAAGATATGTAGTTGTCAGAACGTCAGATTCTCATATGCAAGATACAGAATATTTTGACGACTTAGCAGAAACTTTGACACCTAACTTTTACAACCACTTGTTCTCATATTTCATGACATTAGATATTTCAAAGTTCAATCCAAGACAAATTCCATATACCGAAGAAAGACAAACATTGTTAGAAGCAAACAAGAGTGTATATGAACTGTTTATAGATGAAAACGACTTTGAGTGTTTAGATGAAAGGTCTTTATATGATGAATATAAACAATATTGTCAAGAATATGGTTATATGGCAGCGTCTAAACGAACATTCTTGGCAAATGTCAAAAATCTTTTAGATGTTCAGAACGGCGTATATACAAAGAAAAATTTTTCTGAGTAAATTTTAAAAAAATATTTTTTTATCCGATAGAAAAGATGACGAAATTCATCTCAGTAAATAAGTACATGTCAGGACTTAAAGAAGAACTAGACCCATTCACATATTTGAATGTTTACTTCTACAATTTTGAAAAGTCTACATATGACAAAGTTTGGAACATCGAACCGGTTAAGTTTGCTATTGTGACTAAAAATGGTGCGAAATTTGAAGACTTAGACATAGAAGGTTTGTTAGCAGTCAAAGAAAATTTTGACAGAAGGTTCTCAAACCTTAAAGAAGGCAAAGCATACAAACTTGTTATACCTTATGAACCAAAGAAAGCAGACGACTATGAATATTATGAGTCTAAGATAGTTGAAGTTCAAGGTAAATTAGGTAAAAAGATTTTAGAGTCTAAGCCAGTGTTTACTCCTAAAGAGGAAGAGAACATTGACATTGACCCAGAAATGTTCTAAAAATAAAATTTTATTTTTACATGTCATATCTCCCCTTCTCTGGAACTGGTTCAGGTTCTTTCTCTCTTCTACTTTCTTTCTTTCTTTTCTTTCTTTCTCTCTCTTCTCTTTTCTGGTGGAGTTATGTCAAATTTCTCAGAACCATATTTATGTAAAAGTTCTTTGTCCTTTAATAGCTCTTCTATTCTGTTTTTCTATTTCATCTTCAAGAACAGCGCATGTGTCTTCTTTGCATTCTAAGAACTTTTGTTGGACTTCATCTTTCCAATCGGCGTCATCTCTGTCAACAAGTCTGTCATTGACAAATTTTAAGACTGCTCTTTGTAATGTTTTATGGTTCTTGTCATATTCCCAGAAACAGAACTTTAGAACAAATTCACCTTTCTTGTTTACACTATGTAAGATTTTATGGTCGACAGAAGTTTTAGAGTCAAAAAGTTTGTCTCGAATATAGATAGCGAAATCGCTAGACATTTCTAAAAGATAAAAATTTTAATTTTTCTAAAATATGTTAGAAAAAAAGTTTGCTGACATTGACAAGAAATTTGAGAATGTTTTAAACAAGAACAAGAGGAAGTTAGAAAATGCTCAGATAAAGCCTATACATGACAAGTTCTTATTTGCTCAGAATGGTATAACAGGTCTAATCGCACCACCTGGGTCGGGCAAGACTTTCACTTATCTTAAAATGGCTGCACAACAACAAGAACTAAGATGAGAAGAACCCATTCTATGAGTTAGTAGTCATTTGTAGTACTTCTGGTCAATTTGACCAAACCGTCAATTCGTTCAAAGATATTATAAAGAAGTCTAAGTTAGTATGTATAAAAGACTCTGAGTTGTTAGATTGGATAAAGAATACCAAAGAAGAGTTTTTGAAGTATAATGCTATAAATGAGTATATAAATTCGAAGTTTAAAGACCCAAATGAGGAAATGCAGAGAATATTAGAGAAGAAACACTTCAGAAACAAACAGAAAGAGATAGAATACATTTCGAAGAAATTGCAATCTTACGATTGGAAGACTTACCCTCACAGATGTCTTCTTATCTTAGATGACTTTGCTTCTCATCCTTTGTTAAAGAACAGAGAACAAGATATGTGTCGAATTCTTAGAAGCTCAGACACTTTAACATCTCAGTTGTCATTTGTTACAGACAGCAAGAGTTTAAGTAAGGATGTAAAGAGAATACTTACTGATATCATACTTTTCCCCGGATTGTCCGAAGACGATTTCATGGAACTTATGAAAGAGTCCATGGCAGGTAAGTTTGACAGACATGAACTATGGAGAAGTACAAAGTCATACAAGACCCTCATACTTCTTTCAGAATTCATATCTACGCAAACAAAGTTCAAATTGTAAAAAGTCAAGCGTAAAAATGTAAGTGTTTAGTCTTAGTAAGTCTGTTGTGGTGCTGGGTCTGTCGGTTCTTCTGGCTTTGGAAGGCATTCAGGAAGAGGAACGTCGGACATTCGTTTGTGTCCTGTCGGAAGGAAGAACTTTTCCAGTTGTCGGGAAAAACTTTTTCTGTCGGAAGAAAAAACTTTTCCTGAAGTTCGACCAAAAAGTTCTCAATTTTCGAAAATTTGAATGGTTTACGGACGAACAACAGAAAAAATTTTGCCTGTCGGAAGGAAATTTTTTTCCAGTTGTCGGGAAATTTTTTTCCTGTCGGATGGAAGGACTCGGAATGCCAGAAGGAAGGACTCGGAATGTCGGATGGAAGGACTCGGAATGTCGGATGGAAGGACTCGGAATGCCAGAAGGATTTGACAAGACAATTTACCATCTAGAGCTACCTGAGCCATCTGAAGTCAAGACCAAAAATAAATGGTTCATTTACTCTGCTTGTTTGAAGTTGTCAAAATACTCTGTTATTTTTTCTTTCAGTAGCGGCAAATCTTCTTTAAATGTAAGTATTGTACAACCTTTCATATCATAGTGTGTTTGAGGTAACGTATCTTGAACTATTTGTTTCACATCTTCATTCGGAGTCATTGAAATCGGTAAGTTTTCGCGATAGAACCAATTTCTGTCAGATTTGTAAATCTTAGCAAGGTCGTAAAAGCTTTGTTGTTTCTTCTGACTAAATGCAACATAACCATATCTCTGTCTTCTTCATTTTCCATCTCTTCAGTGTAAATCATATACTTATAGTTCTTTTCCTTTCCTTTTGGTACCGAACGTGGTATTCTTTTCTGTATGGTTTTGTCTTTTGCTTCAAGCTTGTTTTCCATCTCTTCACGTTCTTGTCTATGAATTTCGTCAAGAAGTTTACAAACATACCAAGCATAACGAGGTGAAGCCCACATTGCAACAGCATTTACTAATAGTCTATGTACATACCAACCTCTCAAACCATTTGGCAAATTTTTACGATTTTCATAGAGTTTTGGCGACCCCGATGGAAGTCGGGCTCGCTGTTCTTCACTGTTTTCATAGAGTTTTGGCGACCCCGATGGAAGTCGGGCTCGCTGTTCTTCACTGTTTTCAGAAAAAAGTATGTCTCGCTGTGCTTCGCTCAAAAGTTCTTGTGTGCTTTGGTTTTTGAACCAATCGTCTGTATGTTTGGTATCTGGAGCAAAACATGCTGTCAAAATACTTTGCATTTGGTACATATCGTCTTTGACCGAACGAATGAGACGTAACTGTTTGTTAAACTGAACCCACTCATATTCTTCATTTATGGCTTCATGAACGATAGCAGTTGTTGTGTTCTCTGTTGTTGACATATCTGTTCTTACATACAAAATAAAAAAAATATTTTTTTAAAAATTAGCGTTATTTTTTTTAAGTTTGGTCATCCTTCACTATATGACAAATATACTATATTTTACTTAAAAATATGCAAGCGGCTCATAGCTCAGTGGTATGGGCTACCTCGCTACAGGCGTCGAAGACCTCGGTTCAAATCCCGATTCGCGCAGGTTTTTTCCTTTTATGCAGTGAAATTTCATGTACATAGGTTACTTTGGTGTTAGACCCTAGTGAAGAAAATAGAACGATATAAGTTTACATTTGTAAGGTTGGACGATAAAATTTACTGACTGACGTCGGACATTGTCTTGAAAAAGTAAAAGACTTGTCTTGAAAAAGTAAAAGACTTGTCTTGAAAAAGTAAAAGACTTGTCTTGAAAAAGTAAAAGACTTGTCTTGAAAAAGTAAAAGACTTGTCTTGAAAAGTACGGGTATCGTCTGAAATCAAGACCACTGTTCTCAAATTTGAGAACTTTACACCAAAAAATTTCTTGAAAAAGTAAAAGACTTGTCTTGAAAAAGTAAAAGACTTGTCTTGAAAAAGTAAAAGACTTGTCTTGAAAAAGTAAAAGACTTGTCTTGAAAAAGTAAAAGACTTGTCTTGAAAAAGTAAAAGACTCGTCTTGAAAAAGTAAAAGACTTGTCTTGAAAAAGTAAAAGACTTGTCTTGAAAAAGTAAAAGACTCGTCTTGAAACAATGACCGACATAGACCCAGCAGATGAGGCAATCTACCTTATAGAGATAAATGAGCTAGTTAGGAACTACCTGAGCCATCTGAAGTCAAGCGTAAAAATAAACGCTTTACATGTATTTTTCAGCAACTTCGTCAAATAATTTTATAGCTTTATCTATCTCATCTACTTCAAACGTTTCTTTACCTTTTATGGGAGCACCATACATTTTCTCAAACTTTTCAAGTAGTTCTGTTTCTGCAGCTCTCATATCGTTAACGAACACAACCTTAACTCTATTGACTGTACTGTCATATCTTTGAGTTATATTATATGTTCTTCCTATCTTATATCTTTTTGTATTGAAGTCCTTCGGTTTCTGAACGATGTAAAGTAAGCCTTCACTGCAACGTTCTGAGTCGAACGAACCATATGTTATGAAGTTATATCCAACAACTGGGTCTAACCATAACAAAACTATTGGTATAAGACTTTTGTCGATGAGATATGCTGTAGTTCCATAGAATCTTACCGATATCATAAGCTCAGGATTTCTTGTCAAAATTTTCTGAGTAGAAGCATTTTTAACCCAGTCGTGGGATGTTTTCTTTCCAGATGGAGATAAAATGTCTGACAAAGAATATTTTTTGTATTTCTTTGAGTATCTTACGTTTAAATCACCAATTCTAACCACTTTGGTGTCATTGTCTATCTTTTTAACTGTTTCAAACTCAATGTTTAACATTTCTGTTCTTACATACAAAATAAAAAAATAAAAAAAATAAAACTAACTTTATTTTTTCTATCTTAAGGAAATTCATGATTTTCATACGGAATCTCTATCCTCGGTTTTTCGAGGATAGCAATCTTATGAGGAAATTCATGAAATTTGGTCATTTTTCAGCAAAAATAATGTTTATGTTAGAATGTTAGATCTAACATGTTTTCTAACACGTTTTCTAACATGGTCTAAAACACACAAAACTCATGAAATTTCATACGGAATTCAGTAAAAATATATTTTATGTTAGAATGTTAGATCTAACATGTTTTCTAACACGTTTTCTAACATGGTCTAAAACACACAAAACTCATGAAATTTCATACGGAATTCAGCAAAAATATATTTTAGGGTAGAAGGTTAGATCTAACCTCTTTTCTAACCTGTTTTCTAACATGGTCTAAAACACACAAAACTCATGAAATTTCATACGGAATTCAGCAAAAATATATTTTAGGGTAGAAGGTTAGATCTAACCTCTTTTCTAACCTGTTTTCTACCCCAGTTATTTTATAAGCGTTTTACATGGTAAACGTTATGAATTCGTGAGACTCTAAACAGTTTTGTAGCCTCTATTTCTTCTTTTAGTATGTCAAATGTTTTAACGATACCGAAAGTTTCTTTATACTTCTTCTTGACATCAGATAGAAGGAAATCGTCAGCAGTTGGATAGTTTTTGTTCAGAAATTCTAACATGTCCATTTTATCTTCTGCTGGTTTCTCTGCTTCTTTCTTTAAGTCAGCATAGTCGTTTCTCATTCTTTCTATCTCTTTGACGGAGTAGTTATATTTCCTCATTGCTGCTTTACATTTAGAACATTGCGGGTTCATTTTTGCGTTATATTCTGAAACCTTACCTGCAAGTATGACTAAGGCGTCAATGGTTTTCTTTAACTCAAAAGTTGCTGGTTTTATCTGTTCGTTCCATACTTTGCCTCTTCTATCTTTATCTCTTATCTGCCATACACATTCAGCAACTAACGAAACAAAGTTGTCGTAGGTCTTAAACTCCCCAGATTTATATATGTCAGAGATGTTCTTATATACCATGTCGCAATCTTTGTCCATAACTTTATGGTTGCAATGAAAACCAAGGAATTCATAATTTACCTTTCGTATGAACTTCTTTATTTCTACTGAGTCAGTCAGTCCGACTTCTATTTCATCGAATTCTGGAATAGTGAGTTTTTGTTGTTGGATTTCAGGAAGTTTAGGTAAATGGTCAATAATGTCCTGCATTTCATAAAGATACTGTTCATTTGTTTCATCTTTCGCACTACAGTCTAAATTACTTGTTAAAAGTTCTTGCTTTATCTTCTGGATTTTTGTTTCGAAAGTATATGAAGAAGGAATGAAGCTTTTCATCTCTACTAACATTGAAGTTGGGTTCATGACTAACGAGTTTGGTGCTGTTGTTGCTAAACATGTTCTTACAATAAAAATAAAAAATATTTTTTTAAAAAAACTAACTTTATTTTTTATTTCGGGAAAATTCATGAAAATTCAAGAGGGTAGAAAAGAGGTTAGAAAAGAGGTTAGATATACCCATCTACCCTAAACATTATTTTTGGTGTAAAATTCATGATTTTCGAGAGTTTTAGACCATGTTAGAAAAGAGGTTAGAAAACATGTTAGATCTAACATTCTAACATAAACATTATTTTTGGTGTAAAATTCATGATTTTCGAGAGTTTTAGACCATGTTAGAAAAGAGGTTAGAAAACATGTTAGATCTAACATTCTAACATAAACATTATTTTTGTCGAAAAAAAATGGTTCATTTACTCACAATATTTTTGTACAAAACGACCCCAAACTTTTAACTTCTTTTCTGCAGCTTCTAATGTTATCTTAGCGAGTTCATATTCTCTAAATTCTCTCTTTAAATCTTCTTGTTCCCATTGGTCTAGTTCGTATGGAGAATCTCTATAACCAGAACATATCTCACGTTCATGTTCTATTTGTTTTTCATGCATTTTTCTAACTTCTTCTTCAAACAAAGGTTTTGCATTCTCTACTGTATCTTCAAGTTCTTCTTCATCTAACTTCTCATGAACTTTCTTGTCTATGGAGTCCATAATTTTTCCAACTGCTATGCAATATTTTGGAGAAGCCCACATTGCTATATAGTTTATAAGTCTTGGGTCTACATACATTCCTCTAACCTGTTTGATTTCATCAGGAATTCCTGCATGAACTTTGTATAAAAAGCAACCGTCGGAATTCCGGCGGTTGGTATATTCTTCACAAAATGCCGTATAATATCTCTCTTCCCAGGACTTATTTTCCAACAACTTTCTAAAGTCTTTCCTAAACTGCTGACACATATTTGTTACATTTATATAACCATCCTTGTCTCTACGTAAGACTTCAATACCGTTGTAAGTGCCTTTTGTGAATGTTTCGCCATTAGATTTGTTCGTGAACGTTTTTGCTTCGACTGACATTTCTGTTCTTACAATAAAAATAAAAAAAATATTTTTTGGTGGGACGTCGGACATTCGTTTGTGGTAACCGTCGGACATTCGTTTGTGGCTTAACCGTCGACATCCGTTTGTGGCTCGACCTCAAAACAAGCATTTTGTGAAGAATATACCAACCGCCGGAATTCCGACGGTTTTTTTATACAAATTCAAGAGTTTTGTGTGTTTTCTACGATGTTGTCAAAATGTCATGTTGTCACACTTTTTCAAAAAGATGTTAGTTGACCGAGTGACCGAGTGACCGAGTGACCTGGTCGCCTAAAATATATTTTTTTCTATCTTAAGGAAATTCATGAAAATTCACCTGTTGAATTTTGTATAAAAAGCAACCCGCTGTTTTCCGCGGGTTGGTATATTCTTCACAAAATGCTTGTTTTGAGGTCGAGCCACTTTTGGCTCCACCTCTTTTTTCAACCAAAAACTCATTTTTGTCGAATTCAGCACAAAATTCATGAAAATTCAACGGGTGAGAAAACAGGTGAAAAAACAGGTGAAATCTCACCTCTTCACCTAAAATATATTTTTCAATACTTTTTCAGCACTTTTCCGTAGTTGTATATGAAAGACAATTCGGGATGAAATTTCTTCATCTGATATATTCCTACCGGCGTTTGTAAACATATAGTCTAACGGTTTTGTATCTGCTACTTTTGTTCTTTGTTTTTCAACCTGAAGCATTTAATATATGTAAAAATATATGGTTTTAAAAAACGTTTTTACTTCATATTTCTCATCTAACAAACATGTTGTCTGACTGCTTGAGGGTTAGGTTGGTACCATTCGAACTTGACACTTGCAATTCCTTCAATTGCATTCAAAATGTCTGAGTCGGAGTCAACCATTTGTTCTCTCTTTGTAGTCTTGAAAGCGTCAAGAAGCATTGCAGCTGTTGTGACATTGCCATGCGCATAGTATATATGACCGTCCAAATCTGTTATAGTTAGTCTGAGATTGTATCCTTTCTTATTTCCGTCTTGAATGGCAGCAAGTACTCCCATGAAGCCTTCTTTGTTCTTTCCTTCGTCAAAGTTTACTGTAAAGGTTCGACCAGATGTAATTTGACTTCTAACTTCACGATACTTCTCATATGCATATCTTGTTCTTTCCATGGGAGCATGTTTGTCTTCACCCTTCCCTTTTTTCCTTCTCAAAGGATGCAATTGTTCGTCATGTTTCCAGTAGAATCTGGCAAAGCCGTCGTGTCCTTCAACTTGAGGTTCACTAACATTGAAAGGCATGTCCATAAGACGTTCTTCTTCTAACCTCTCGAGTCTGTTTGGATAATTGGCGCGCGCGGTTTCTAAGTCCATCTCGTAGCGAAGACCAGACAATTTGTCATAGACTTTTATGGGTCTTCCCTTCCTATATTTAAACTTCTTCGAAACTTTCCAACCATATCTTTCTAACTCTGCTTTTATTCTAGCAGATTTTCTATCCATTCTATATGGGGGCATTTTTATAAAAATAAAAAAATATTTTTTCTCTTTACTTTACGTAACCTCCTGCTACCAGAAGCCTTTGACGCCAACCCATACCAGCTAATGAAGGTTGAGTTGGTTTAGTTTGGAAACTAACCTTTGGTTTTGGTTTATCTTCAGTTTTTGGTTTTTCTTCTTCTATCGGTTTTTCGTCACTTTTTGGTTCCTCTGACTTTACCTCACTTGCAGGTATGGTTGTGTCGTCAACATCTTCGTAAATATCATATGCCATTTGTTTTTGTTTTCCTTTCAACTTTTTGTGTTTGTTTGTAAAGTTTAGAATATTTCGACTCTAAGTCAATGAGATGTTCTATAATGAACTGTTCGTCAGTGAAGTATACCTTCCCATCTGTTGTCTCTTTAACTCCTTCAGACTTCAATATTTTATTTGTGAGAGTCTGTTTCTTTTTTGAGATACTTGCCGTTCCATTTCTATGAAAAGTGACTTTATAGTTAGGGTTTGTATTTCCAGACCTGGCACTTTCTATTATTGAATTTTTCTCTTCATCTGTAAGTTCTTTGACAGGTTTTGACAATGGTTCTGAACTTTTTGTTTGTGGTGTCAAATCTACCGTTTCAACTTCTTCGGTCATTTCATCTCAGTAAAAAATTTTAGTTTGGTTTGTTTTCAACTGGTTGTTTAGGTTTTTTAAGTCGGTCTAAAACTTCTTGAGGTATAGGGAGGACTTGACAAACACGTGGTTGTGTAACTGCTGGAAGTCGACAAATCCATCTTGAACCCATTTGTCTCAATGCTGTATTGTTCATTTCATCTCAGTAAAAAACTTTACATTCCCACGTTTGAGGCGGTTGAGGTTGGTTATTGTTTACCCACTGTTGTGCATGGTTATATCCTCTGTTAAAGAATCTTTCACCTTGGTCCATATAGTGCCCTGCTTGGTTATAGTAGTCATTTGCTTTGTTATAATATTTTCCTGCTTGTCTGGAAACATTGTCCATCATCCTTGAACTTTTCCTCTTGTTTCAGGATTTGGAATAAGATTTGTTGCATCTCGTGCTACATCCCAACCTTTCTGTACAGTTTGTATAATAGGTTGTGCTTTCTCTTTCAGTATACCTAATGTACTCAAAATCTTCCTTCCAACTCCAAATACACCTCTAGCTATTGTTCCAACTGCGGGCAAAAATCTGGATGCAACTCCTGCTAATGCGCCAAATAAACCCATTTCTTATAGATAAAAATGACGAATCCAAACAAGGACCCTATGTTTCTAAAGCGACAAAGAAAGCACTCATGATAAAAATCTTTAGTTCAACACCAAATGCTTGGTTTATGGATATCTTGGAAAACATTCCGAGAGTTAGAACAGATGGACCTCCATACTGGCTAATATTTGTCGGTCAAAACACAAGATACTGTGAAGCCATACCATTACAGTCCAAAAATATTTTAGATGTGAAAACTGCTTTGACAATATTCGTTGACAAATACCATCCAACAAAACTGACATCTGACTATGAAAGTTCTTTCAAATCAGACGATATTAAAAACTATCTGCGTTCAAAAAATGTAAACCAATATTTCATTGTCGACCAAAACCATTCTGCTCTTGGTGTCATTGACAGTTGTATAAAAATCTTAAGAGACTTAAATCAACCACAAGGTGGTGAAGCAAATGAAATGTCATATGACGACAAATATAGACATTTCTCCATGGCAAAGATGAGACAAGTTTTAAATATTTACAATAACCGTAAACAAAAAGGTTTGGGAAACCACTCCCCCGAAGAAATGAAAAACAACCCTGACTTAGAGAAAGACTATATATTTAATAGTTTAGTCAAAAGAGACAAACAAGAAAGAATGCCGGGCTTCAAACTTCAGAAAGGTGACAAAGTAAAAATAGAAATACCCAAACGCGACCCATATGAAAATACTATTGACTATGACAACAATGGGAACCCGACAGGTACTCGCATTCGTGTTCGTAAAAATAGAAGAAAGTATACAAGAGAATATTATGAAGTTTTAGGCAAACATGGCAAAATGTACACACTGCAAGCAGAAGATAAAACTACTATTGTCAGACCTCGTTTCAAACTTGTCAAAGTTCAAGGTGGTATACTTTCAAAGACAGTTCCTAACAAATATAAGACAACTCCTGACGAATATGCTAAAGAAGTTGAAAATGACGACTAAGCAATTCTATACCATGCGTAAACTGTCATGTAAGGTGGCATGTATTCTTTACTTTGTCCCGTTGTTTGCGTATATCCTGAAACGAAATGTGTATGGTTTCCTTCTCCCTGAGTGTCACTCCAGTAACAATTTATAGCAAACTTAACGTCGTCTTTAACATCATATCCTTTACCTTTTGTCATTCCTGACCAATCCCAATATCTATGCTTATGCCAACCTGCTTGAGATGTACTTAAATCTATGTAGTGACTGTGTGCAGGTAAATTTTCACCTGAAATCGTTTTACTTCCACCTGTTTCCTTTGAAGAGTTTGCACAATACAAAAACCTGTCGACTATTTGTTCCCATGCACCAACACCAAACATTACTTGAGGACCTCTTGCTTCCATAGATGTATAAATAGAACCTACTGGGTTCATTAAATCAAACATATGAGATATTATAGGATTGTCTCTTTTGAACTTAAAATATAGTGCAACTATTTCAGGTTTCTTCTGGTTCATGTCAGAATAATTTTTTATAATATAATCTTATGTTTCAGGGTAGGTAAAGTCTTGACTATAATATTTATTTCTGTCATCTTCATAATAGTATACTATTCTCGTTTTTTCTATTGCATTATATCTTTTATATCTATAAAAATCTAAATATAATGTTAGCTTTTGTTCATCTACATGTGGTGTTCTAACGTCATCTCCATAGTCATAATAATATGGTGCTGGAGCTGGGTCAGGCAATGTCATATCTGCCATTTCATAAACTCTTAAATATTTCTTTTGTTCGTCTCCATAGAAGTTTAAGTAGCAGTTGTTGTCTAATGGAACTTTAACTTGTGTACCATCGTTCTTTTTATAGCTTACATACATTTCATTGTTATTTTTCGGAATGAGTTTATACCGTGTACCATTTTCTAAGGACTGTACCAACTGCCATCTAAAATATTTATTTTCTTCATTGACAGAAAGGTCACCAACAATAGTCTCAATATTTTTTGTTCCAACTAAACTTTGGTATATTTCATTGACATATGTTTTATCTGCTTTATTTTCAAGGCTAACGTTTAAGTCTGTTATTTCAGAAGATGTATGTGTATGTCCAACGGCACTTTTCCTGTTTAAGGTTTCTTGTAAGTTTGTAATATTTGCAATGGTATGTGTATGTCCAACGTCACTTTTCCTGTTTAAGGTTTCTTGTAAGTTTGCAATATTTGCAATGGTATGTGTATGAGTCTTTTTAGAATATTCTTTGTCAGCTCTTGTCACTTCACTTGACATTTTATTGTCAACATATGTTTTGTCTGCTAGTTCAGGATGAGTATGTTCTTTCGTTGCATATGTTGCATCTGCTCTGTCATGTTCTTCTTGAACTTTTTCAATGACATATTCTTTGTCAGCTTTGTTGCCAACATCTGCTTTCAAAAGAAGTTCATCTATAGGTTTCTCGTTTAAAGTTCCTTTTGTTGGATTATACAAACAGTATGGTTCTTACTGTCTTGAAACAGAAACTCATCTGTCATTGGGTTTATCGTCAGTTTTAAGTTTCCTTCTTTCAATGACTCAGATATCTTAGAATAGTTTGAAAAGTTTGTTTGTTCTTATTTTAGAGCTTGCAAAATGAGTTGTCGGTTGTGTTTGTATTTCTCTCATAGACGCTGTTTCTTTCGACATTTTTATTCTAGATAAAATATGCTTTCAATAGAAAAAGAAAAATTCAAGAGTTGCTACAACTAAACCATTAGATGAACTTTTTACTAACGTAGGTCAAAAGTTTGAGACAGAGACCGTAAAGCATGAAGGCTATCGTTTTGACTACCCACTTAGATGGTTAAGAGACCCATCCGTCACAAAAGCTATTGGCTTTCGTAGAATGAAGTTCATTTCAGAAGCCATACATGGTTTCCCATTTACGGTCGCTTTTGAAGTTCGATACTATAACAAAGAAAAACGTACGTATGAGAAATTTGAACAGGGAAAACTTTTACAAGTGAATTTGCTTGTAAACTTAGAAACAACTCTTCAAGCTTTTCAAGAAAAAATAAACGATATCTATCTCGAATATGCAAAACAGTACAACATTGACGAAGGAGAGTACCATCTCGATATTTTATATGACAGGAAAAATGCAACTGTTAAATTCAATAGAATAGAAGACCTTGGAGAAGACGTTTATATTTCTACAAAATATAACAACTTGGCATGGTATAGATTTTTGAGGATGTTAAATCAGCCTGCAGAATTCCAGTACACCCGAACTTTTATGAAGTCGAAAACCCTAATGGAACATATGAAAATGTTTTCGACTCAGATGCTATTAGTTCATGCTTCATTTTCTGGTGCACAAAACTCTTTCTTATGCTTGGCAAATGACTTTTACGAAAAACCTACAAAGCTATACGAACCACCAAGTGGAAGTATTTCAGACTTTCAAGTATGGTTACAACAGATGGAAGAAAGAGAATAGTTCCATTATACCATGCGTTTTACTTAGAACTTAGTTTCATATACAACTACTATCGAACGGTAAAAATATAATTTTTAATATGGTTGAGGTGTTGGATTTGGTTGCCAACTAGACTGTGGTGCAGGTTCAGGCTGTTGTATAACAGGAAGCTTGTTCTTCTGGTTCAGGGTCTTTAGGTATAATACCAACGAACTGACCTACTCTTTTACCAATATTTTTGACTCCGTTCCAAATTCCTCTTCCTACGGTTTTTATTCCATTCCATATACTCTTCCAACATTTCGAAAGAAGTTTCCTATCTTACTGAAGAAACCCATTTTACTATATTAAAATCTAATGTCCGCCTAGTCTCTTACGTTTCCTGTTGAGTTCCATAGCATTCTTTAACTGGAGCTCATACATTCTATTTCTCCTCTGGTAGAAAACATACTCTGGGTCAACTCCTGTGTTCGCGTCATCTGCATAGAGTTGTTTATATCCCACTTCGGGGTTTTGTATAAAACTCTTTCCATCTCATATTTGCATACCATGGTGGCAAACCTAACGCAGCGTCATTTGACATGGCAGTTTGCATTTGTACATCTGTTGGCACTTGACCATAGTTTGCCATTGCAGTTTGTATTCTAACTTCATCTGAAATATTCTCTGGGTTTGGTTGTCCAGGTTGCTGTGCATTCGCTAAGTTCTGTGCGTCCATTTAATATTAGATAAAAATATCTCTTACGAGTACATATGCTGAAATTTGCAGCATTGGTTCATCTTCATATTCTCTATATCTTTCTGCCACGTCAAATAAGTAAATGACACAATGGAAAAAACCTAAAACAAGTAGTCTATTTCAAACCACATTTACTTACATAAAAATTTCTTTGTTATGACTTCTTCGTAAAGACTTTGTTAAGACTTCTTCGTAATGAGTGTAAATGACCCAAAAATATATTTTAGGGTAGAAGGGTATATCTAACCTCTTTTTCTACCCTCTTTTCTACCCTCTTGAATTTTCATGAATTTCTTCGTAAAGACTTTGTTAAGACTTCTTCGTAAAGACTTTGTTAAGACTTCTTCGTAAAGACTTTGTCAAGACTTCATCGTAAAGACTTTGTTGAGATTTCTTCGTAAAGACTTTGTTGAAATTTCTTCGTAAATGACCCTAGTAGTATATTTTTGGTGTAAATTTCATGAAAATTCAAGAGGGTAGAAAAGAGGTTAGAAAAGAGGTTAGATATACCCTTCTACCCTAAAATATATTTTGGTGTAAATTTCATGAAAATTCAAGAGGGTAGAAAAGAGGTTAGAAAAGAGGTTAGATATACCCTTCTACCCTAAAATATATTTTTGGTGTAAATTTCATGAAAATTCAAGAGGGTAGAAAAGAGGTTAGAAAAGAGGTTAGATATACCCTTCTACCCTAAAACCAACAATCCGATTTCAAACCACATTTACTTACTAGTAAAATTTCTTTGTTATGACACTTTTTCCGGTTTATAGGACCTCTCTCATATTCTATCTTGTCATATATAAACTCATAGTCATGTATGTCCTCTAACCATCTCATGACACTTTCCAAACCACTTTTATCGGATGTAAAGTAAAAGCATGGATGGTTATGTAAAACGTCTAAAGTTTCTAAAGAGTCTCTCAAAGTCCAGTCTACTTGGTATTGAAAATCGTATGTGTTATAGAACGGTGGGTCTACTATAAAGAAAACATTTTCCTTGTTTTTATATTTTTCATACAACTCTGTCCAACGACATCTCACAAACTCTATACCCTCAGTATATTTTTCTATGTTCTCTTTGAAAACCTTTGTATAGTTAAGATATAAAACTTTTGACATAAGTGTTTCAATGTCATGAACTCTTATAGAACCACTATACAATAGTCTAGAAGATATACTATCCCAGTCAATATACTCTGCTTTTTTCAAAACCTCTCTGACAGTATTTTTCTTATCTAATGGTATACGTTCCATCTTGCCTATAGGTCTTTTCTTTCAACTCACTCAATATTTTGTTTGTGTCTGGTATATGTTTGAGACGGTTCATATAGTTGTCGAAGTCATTGCATATAATCTTTGAGTTTGGGAATACGGTATGGCACAAATGAGATATATAGAAACTTCCACCGAACAAATCTACAAATGTTAGACCATTCGGTAGTTTCTTAAGTTCTCTCAATAGAATATCTTTACATCTACTCTTATTTCCAAAGAAGGGTAACGGTGGTTTTGTAAAATTCATTTTATATATATAATAAAAATGTTTTTACCCTGAAAAGTGACAGAAAAGTGACAAAACATCTTCAGGGCTAGAAGGCACGAAGTGCCTGGAAGCCCCACTCCCTTTTTTTTTTTTTTTTTTTTTTTTTTTTTTTTTTTTTTAGTTTGCAAGTGATGATGGTTAATCTAACTATAATTACAATCAATTTTTAAAATACTTCCCGTAGGGCATTTGTTTAATTATTTCACATTCTGATGACATAATTTTTAATATCATAGATAATGAAAGCGAAAAATATATAAAAATCGACAAACATGTTATAATGAATTGAGAGCTTTACGTGTCAAAAAACACATTTCATACTGATTTCTATAAAAGGTATCTTTATTATAGAAGTGTAAGCTATATCTGTTTGTTTTTTTATTATAACAAATTCAAAATTCTCTTATAAGGACTAGATGAAATCTGTATTATTAAATCATTAGCTAAATGAAGGTTCAAATAGAAAGTAAATATCAATTTATATGATACTGAAACCAAATAGTTCTTTTAATAAAAGATAACACGCTGAAAATTATTGAGTATTTGCAAATCTCAAAAATCTATTGGTGAATTTGGCTCAACTTTTAAAATTATAACATCCATATCAAATCATAAAAGCAGACAAAAATTAAAGCCAAACCTATCGGCCAATTTTTTTTGATATTTTGATTTTTGAGGTATACTTTTAAAAGTGGATTTAAAGCACTTATGGAAAAACATTAACTTCTGTCGTTATGATTATTGATTTAGACAATAATGATTTTAATCTTTGATTATCAAAACACTAAAGTCATCTTTTTAACATTTGCTTGGTAGCATTAACTCAAGTCTAAAGTACTATTTTATGTGGCACTCTTAGAATTTTTGTATTCATTGTACACGCTGAAATAGTACCATTAAAGTTATGGCGGACTTTCAAAAAATAGTTTGGTCACCTTTTATTTTATTGCATAAAAAATTATGTTATAATGTGCTTTATTTAAAATGAAAAGTCTTTTTTTTGATATCCATCAATTTCAATTTTTCTGGACTTGATTTCTTTTTGATTCCAATACATCACAATTGGTATCATTGAACCAAATTTCTCTAAATTTCCTCCTTCGATTTTGACAGCTTTAAAAGCTTTAGAAACACTTTATGATATATTTCCATTAACAGAAAAAAATCGACCGTGAAATAACGATTAAAAGTTTGATAATTGTAATATCAGATGAGAAACTTACTTTGCACAAAATTCATTTATAAACAAAGAATTCTCCACGTCCTAAATTCGTTATTGTCGTTTAGCCGATTATAGTAGGAACATTTAGACTTTTATCTTTTCTTTTTAAGATTAATAATGGCTCACATTCTTCTAATAAGCTTTCACGAGCTTCCTTTTTAAAGAATTGCCCATTATTTATTAGCAATGGGGATAATGCTTGTCATTCTAGTATTATAGATACGAGGTAGACTAAACTCTTTTAAAGAAAGTTAATTGAAAATGAATTTAAAATCTTGTGAAAATATAATAGTTACTAAAAATTCTGACAAAAACATGAGAATAAATTCTGGTGTTTGTTTCCATGTTTTAAGCCATTTCAAAATTATGTTTTTAATAATTACCCTAAGTTTACAAGCTTGATCATGCTGGTAAAAATGGTTGGGAACAGGACAAATTTGCCACACGGCACTTTTTTTAAAAAAAATTAATGGAGCGGAGCGATACTCTGCTGCAGGAGCCCCAAGGCTCTCAATCATTACGAAAGGGAGCCTCAGGGCTCCTGAGAATCCATCAGCAGAGGCCTTTTCATTTGGCCTCTGCTGATCAAAGATTCGGCGAAGCCATTCTTCGTCTCAGGAGCCCCAAGGCTCCCAATCATTACGAAAGGGAGCCTCAGGGCTCCTGAGAATCCATCAGCAGAGGCCTTTTCATTTGGCCTCTGCTGATCAAAGATTCGGCGAAGCCATTCTTCGTCTCAGGAGCCCCAAGGCTCCCAATCATTACGAAAGGGAGCCTCAGGGCTCCTGAGAATCCATCAGCAGAGGCCTTTTCATTTGGCCTCTGCTGATCAAAGATTCGGCGAAGCCATTCTTCGTCTCAGGAGCCCCAAGGCTCCCAATCATTACGAAAGGGAGCCTCAGGGCTCCTGAGAATCCATCAGCAGAGGCCTTTTCATTTGGCCTCTGCTGATCAAAGATTCGGCGAAGCCATTCTTCGTCTCAGGAGCTCCAAGGCTCCCAATCATTACGAAAGGGAGCCTCAGGGCTCCTGAGAATCCATCAGCAGAGGCCTTTTCATTTGGCCTCTGCTGATCAAAGATTCGGCGAAGCCATTCTTCGTCTCAGGAGCCCCAAGGCTCCCAATCATTACGAAAGGGAGCCTCAGGGCTCCTGAGAATCCATCAGCAGAGGCCTTTTCATTTGGCCTCTGCTGATCAAAGATTCGGCGAAGCCATTCTTCGTCTCAGGAGCCCCAAGGCTCCCAATCATTACGAAAGGGAGCCTCAGGGCTCCTGAGAATCCATCAGCAGAGGCCTTTTCATTTGGCCTCTGCTGATCAAAGATTCGGCGAAGCCATTCTTCGTCTCAGGAGCCCCAAGGCTCCCAATCATTACGAAAGGGAGCCTCAGGGCTCCTGAGAAACCTCTTTGAGAAGGTTTTCTTTAAGAAAACCTTCTCAAAGATGATTGTCAGCATTCACTCAAAATCTACCAAGAGTTTCAAAGTTTCAAATCTATCTGAAATGAAGCTTTGAATCTCTTGTATATCTAATTGTAGAGGTACCTTTTCAAAATGTCTTCTATTGATTAAATTTAATCAGTAAAAGTCATTTTGAAAAGGTACATCTCTATAATTGCTATTGAGCATTCACTCTTGGAACCTTGGAGCTCTTGTGTAGTGCATGAAAACTCCAAGATTCTAGCATAAAACATATATCATAGACATAATTTCTTCAAATATAATTTAAGGTTATTTTTTAAAAAATGAGAAAAGCGTAATTTAAGGTTATTGAAAAGTGACACTTGGCAAATTTGTCCCGCACTCAAAATGGTTTAGGAGATTATAGTTATAAATTATTGCATATATGACCCTTGGAGCAATAAATTCACCAATTTACTCTTTCAAAATTTATTATAATAAATGATGATTGATTCAATAAATTTTGATAGCGATGATATCCATAATTTTGAGTGACAAATGTCAATATATTTCTGTTGGAGGAACAAGTACACCATCTTTATTGCGTTTTAAGCAATAGTGAGGCCAAAGTCTGGGATAATATTTGTCTTTGGCAAGTTCATCCACAAGTTCAAAGTATTTTCTTAATGGATTATTTGAACAGTTGATCTCGTCATATCTAAATTTTGTTTGTTTGAAGTATTTTGTACAAAATTTTGAACCGAATTCAACCGTAAACCATGGAATTCGCTCTGCTGCTTTGGAAAATTCTAACAAGTATGAAATTATTTCGTCTGGTGTGTTCATCTCTGGTTTCTTAAGAAATTTTAATACTAGCTCTTCAACTACAAAACCAACCATACTAATAGTGTGTATGGTATAAGTTTGACTCTTTTTTTCAATCTCCCTAAGAAATACTTTAACTGCCAGTCTCGCAACATAGTCGAAATCTTCTTCATAAAGATTAATTCCTTTTGTGAATGCTATTAAACTTTTTATTGAATTTAAATGAAGTCCATTGAATCTATCTTCCTCTGGAATATATATAGATTTTAAATACTCAATGATGTTCTCTGATAAATTGAGCCTGTAGAAAGGGCCACAAATGCTTCCATGTTGATATAAATAAATTATTTGGCAAAATTTGGGATCTATATAGGAGTCCCTATCTCGTTCTTTAAACCAATAGCAGAAGAATCTTGACAAGAGTGATATGTATGGTTCATGAATGTAAGCATATATCGTTGAGATAAGTCTGAAAAGCATTTTTGAAACAAAATGTCAAAATTTTTCAAAAAAAATTGAATTGTTTCCATTGAAAGATGTTGTAATTAGAGAATTTCTGCTAAAATAAGTTTTTAAATCTCCTTTTCATATATTCACATCATTTTGTTTTACAAACTTCTCTCATCATTTATGATATCATGATTCTTTGTAATTATTCGAATATTTAATTAGAATATGTTGATTTTAATATTCATTCAAACTGGCTTATACCCCAAATATATAATATATATTCATTTCAGTAAATTTCAAAATGTGATATTAAAAAATATCTTATTTTGTGGTGCAACAATTTCTATTTATTTATATAAGAATAAATACAGCTATGTGTGTGTATGACAAACGAAAAGCATTGTAATTATTATAAATTTTACATGTTGGTATAAAATCAGCTGGGAATTCCCCTACAATGGTTACATAGTGATCACAAAAAGAAGTATTTTTGAAATTTGGCAGAACAAAGATATTAATATTCGGAAATGAAGACAATTTTGATGTACAAATACTAATGAAATCACCTCCAAACCATATATATTTCAATACCTTATTAGTAACAAAAAGATCATCTGAAATATAATTGAGATTTGGAGGAAAAACAATTGATTCTATTAATGAATCAACACCAAAACTTGCTCCAATTGTTGTTAATGACGAATATTTATCAAATTCTACTGTTTTCAATTGTCTGCAGTAATCTAATGCAACGAATCCTATTTCTTCAACAAATCTTCCTATTTTTATTGCGCTCATATGTGAATGACGAAATGCATGTGATCCTATCTTTTTAACCAAATAGAATTTATTATTGTATGTGATAGTTGCTGGTATAATTACATTGAAATATGTATTTGTTTTATCAATATAAGCATTGCAATCATAAGAGCCATTTATACTTTTTGAGTCAAGGTGTGTTCCAACCATTGCTTCATCGTTTGTTATCAAATAGTTGAATTTGCCGATTTGTGCTATCATCTGAAATCAATTAATATATTCAATGAAATACAGAGATATAGAGTTCCTTATCATTCAGACAGGTTTATTAGTACAGATAGATAAAAAAAATGAATCCCAAATTTCATGAGATTTCGTTCCATAAAAATAAATCAAAAAAAGTCACTTTTTATATTATGACGGTTGCATTTTCTCATAAATTACTACCTCCAGCAGATTGCACTGATATATTTGGATGTGTTCAACAGTCAGAAGAACCATCTGGAGATATTATTGAGATCAAAAAACCAAAGCGTTGCAGAAATTGCAAATGTTTAATGTTCCCTCTTGAAGATGGCAAGAGAGAAGATTGTCCACTCTGCCATCCTCAAGCAACATTTGCCAATAAGACTTTCAAATTTGATGTAAAATCTCGTGAAAGAAATTTAATAGTTTTCGTATTCGATATAACAGTTCCATTATCTGCATTAAATGTGTTGTTATACGATCTGTATAACAATACAACAGATAAAGACACAATAAGTTTAATATTAGTTTCAGATCGAATTGTTTTTATTACAATCGTCAATGGATTAGTTGTTTTTGAGACGTATACCCATTCTTCAGAAATTACAACGACAATTAGTCATTCTTTTGATCGCGAAACTCTCAAAAATGTTGTTATTCCGTCAATTTCATCAGCGTTTGCATTAATCCCAGCAAAACTCTTGAACGTATATGACTACTACGATATATTCAAATGCGCATGTAAAATCTCAAATGAAACACCTTTCAAATTATTTTTATTTTCCAACAGACACTGCGATACTATAAACGCAGATGACGCGAAATACATCAGTGAAATGGTCAAAGAGAACGATTCTATCATTCACATTGGCTGTATCAATGAATTCAAGAGATTTACTGCTGCAACGAGAAGCGTCTTCGGAAAAGTCTTTTCTGTTACGACATTACCTAAATCAGGATATTTATCAAAGCTTGGTGACAAGCATGTCAATAAATTCCGTATTTTCGCACCTGGAGCTTTCGAATTTACAAAAGTGACAAATTCTTCAGGAAATCTGAGAATGTCTCCTAATTTATCGAAGCTTAAACTAAACGGATTTACAGGAGGAAGTGTCAGATTCTCATTTGACGCCGGAAGAACTGATTTTAAGATTCTGAGGTTACTTGAAGAGGTTCGCACTACATCAGGAACATTTCTTACACTTCATACATTCAATGTTGCAGAATCTGTTGAAAAATTCAGAGAATCAATTCAAAATGAAGTTTATAATACTTTAATTCTCAAAGGTTTTGCTTCAGATGTTCTTCGTTCAGTCTGGAATGGCGATAAGTTCGATCAGATTCTTCCAAATCTCCTTTTGCCGGTAAAAGATTTATTAAAGGGTACATCTTTGCATAATATCGGAGCCAATGAACAAATTGATATTCTCCGCTTGTATTATGTCCTTTGCTCTTACGGAAATACAGATATCAAAGCAAGAATTGTTAAGATGGAAAATTCTGAAGCTTTGATTGTTCCTCCTTCAGTTTTCATCCTTGATGAAGATGGAAAAAGTGATAAATATGAAGAAATCCTTTCCAAATTTGATTGGCCATTTGAATTGAAATTTATTCAAAACAAATCAGCATTTCAGTTTGTTGCTGAAAAGTTTGGACTGAATATTGCAGATATTTAATGTTATTTTTTGTTATTTCGTAACAATTGTTATATTTTAATAAAAATTTCTTTTTTGAACTGATTTTTTTTCTTATTTGCTTGGCTGTAAATATTCTAAAGTTTAAAAAACAACAATGTAAAGTATTATTTATTACTAACAAGAGAATAAAATTAAATCATAAACTATTATTTGCGCCATTATTATTGACTTGTGGTTCTTCTGTAGGTAGTTCTCGCATTTACATGGTTGCAAGCATTCCTTGGATCAGTTTAATGGTATATTTGCTGCATTTGAATAAATCAAAGCCAATCGTGCCATTTGGTGCAACAATTACCGTTTCTTCACATGCTCTAACCATCTTTCCAATTTCTTGTAAGTTTTCATCGTTCTTCAAGCGCATTAATTGATTTTTAATTGATAATAACTCATGATCCTCGGGTTCGTAGTCCTGTATATCGCTATCATCATTGTAAACATAATCTAATGGTTGCTCCTTAGGATGTTGCATAGAATTAACGTAAGAAGCGAATTCTGAAATATCATTTGGAATAATTGATAAATTGTTCCTAATATCTGAAATGTAGTGTTGCGTATGTGATCTATATGCAATTCCGTCATATTTGAACAGTTTGTCCAACTCTTCATTGACGAACTGCTGAAATGATTGAATTGCAAGTGTTAAATCTGACTCATCGTTATTTGAAGTTACTGTTTCGTCAATAGCTTCATTAAACTCTTTCAAAAAGCTTTCCGGTGAGTTGTATTTATTGTTATTTAAATTATCAATTACAGTAAAGTATTTTTCTGAAAATGGAAGTCTACAATTAAGTGAGTTCTGTTGATTTTCGAGCGCTAAACCGATTGGTGATGTAAGTGCGGCCTCAAGAACATCAATAACGGCAGCACAAGTTTCAAAATTCATTTCACTATTAAATTTCACTTCCCCCTCTTTATTTTTTGGATATAGACCCCAAATAAAAATATAAAATATGGAATTATCAGAAGCATCTTTTTCATTTGCTTTTGAAGGAGAATCATTTTCAATACCTTGTCGTGACGAAACTTTAACAGGCTGCAAATGGGTAGCTCTTGATTTACCTCCGGAATTTATTGTTGTATATGTCCACGATATTGGTTGCTTTGGATCAATAGATCACGATGTTTTCGATGTATTGACATCACATGGTGCGATTGTATATGCTTGCGACCATCTTGGACACGGACGTTCCAAAGGTAAAATTTTATATCTGTCAATTAGCGATATTGTTGATGAAACACTCAAAGTAATTGATTTGGCAAAATCAGAAAATAATAATTTACCACTATTTTTATTCGGCATTAATGCAGGAGCTTTATCAATAATTTCTCTCATGCTACGCGAAAAAGAAAAACTTAAAAAGTCCGTTAATGGAATTATACTTGAATCACCATGGATATGTTCATGGCAGAAAGTGCAACCTGGCTTATATACAACAGTTTTCTTGATGTTACTGAATTCTATTGCTCCATCACTGATTTATGATCCTGGAGTTTCTTATTTATCCGATACACCTCTATATTTTGAAGCAACTTGTAATCGTTGCTCTTTATATATGCCTTATATGACTCCTCACTTTTATTTATCAGCTATGGATGAAATAACCAAGTGCAGACAAAACATACAAGATTTACCTAGCATTCCAACATTGTTTGCGTTTGGAGAAAAAGATTCCTTCTTAAATCCGAAACAACTCGAAGTTTTCAAATCTCAGATCGCGAACATTTCTAAAATGACCGTCAACAACTACGATGGCGGCCATTGGATTACAAAAGGAAATGCTCGCCCACAATTCTTACAAGATTTCCTTGTTTTCGTTCAGAAACATAGAAAATAATAATATTCTTTGGTTTTTTGTTTTGTAAATTATATGATTTTGTTAGTTATTAAAACAATATAAAATATTTCATTTTTTCTTCATCTTTTTAATATCTAAAAACATGATTTGAGAATAGAATGTTGTAATAAACATCAAAGATATTATGAGATAGAATCGAAAACGAGTCGGGAAAAAAATGAACGAAAAGTCAAAAACAAAACAAACAAGCGCATTTACAAACAACAAGATATAATCTGATAATTCCTATTTCGTAGGGAATTTCTTATGATATTCAAGAATTTGCTTCATAAAGCCATCATTTATCGAAATCATTGGTCTCGCTTTCTGTATAAGCTTTATTGCATCATCTGGTTGGTATCCACGATATCTTAGAAGGAATGCAAAGCATAAAGCAGCAGAACGCGAAATTCCTTTGCGGCAATGAACCAAAACTTTTCCGCCGGACTTGATAGCTTCGTCAGTAAACTTGACAGCTTCCCAGAACTCATCCGTAAGTGTTTCGAAGACTGAATCGATAATGTGAACGTTGAAATAAATAAATTTGTCTGGGAAGCTCGTAGGAGATTGTTTTGCATTCATATTCACAATATGTGTTATTTGGAAATTCTGTAATAGCTTTAAATCGGATGAACACATTTCGCCTGAAATGTATAATCCGTCCATCACGAAATCGACAGTATCTTTAAATACACTAGATCCGAAGAGCGGAGAAGAGGGTGGCGTATATGATTCTTGAGAATTCGTATCTAAAGAAAGTTGAATTGGGGCGTATCGTAACCCCTGGAAATTTAATAATTCTCGGGTTCTAGCAGCCGCTGGAGTTCTCTTAAAGGCTTCTGATATTGATTTGGGAAGAACGGATTCTGAGAATATTGATTCTAGTGCGATTACTACATTTGAAGAATAAATATGAAATTTAATTGATTTAACGATATGCATCATTTCGTTTCGTTCGTCTGAGTTTTGTGATATTGGAGTGAAGATCCAAATTTTTATATTATCTGTCGAATTAATCACAGACGTTCGAAAATATTGATGTAAATGCCTAACTGTTTCAACATAGCTTACTTTAGGATATATGTATTCTCCTTTTCGAGGTATTTCTCGATTTGGAGGTTCCATTAGAATTATTGGATCGCTCATAAAACTAGAAGGGTTTCGAAAAAAAACTACTGCTGGAATAGGACTCAGCACGCCGTCAGACATCGTAAATATAGTGAGAGCTTTCTGCCCGGAAGAAGGCTCGCCTGCACTGATGTCGTTGCTAAAGCCTTGACCCATTTTTTTGAAAAACCCGCTGTTTTTTTGACAAACGAGATTATTTAGAAAGTATATAAAATATTGATTCACATCTGTTTCTAAATCTGGTGATTTCAACATTCAATTTTTCTTTTCAAAGCACAATTGTTTTGAAATCGTAATATTTTGAAGAAAGATACTTGTGGTTATGCATTTTAACAGATATTATAAAATATTTGATAGTAATTTTTTTCTTGATCTTGCTTTTTCCACGTTATTGTATTCTTATTGTCTTCAATTTTATTAATATATTTGATAATTATGAAGGTTCTATATATGAGACACAATGTAAACATTAATGCGGCATGTCAAACTAATTAATTTTTGAATGTCGATTGCTTTTATAACATCTCGAGGAACTTTTGTTGTCGATCTATTCCTTAAAACAGCGCCAATGCAAGGATTTAATATGCTCAAGCTTGCGAAGATAAATTACTTCAATAATTCCTTGGTTTTAGAAATCATGAAAGATTTTTATCTAAGAATAGGAAATTTACAAAATCCTGGAGGCACAACAGTATACCAGTTACTAACAAACAACAACACAATGTATATTCGCGATGAAATCAACAATAAATTATCTCATTCAACAGCAGGTTTCATTAGTACATCCAATTCAGCTAAAGACCAGAATACATCTGAGTTTTTTATTACTTTAGGTCGCGATCTTTCGCGTTTTGACTCAATCCGAACAATTTTCGGGAGAATATCTGAAAATTTTGAATTAATTAAGTCAATTTCTGAAGAATTTGTCGATGAAACCTACAGACCATATAAAAATATTAGAATACTAGGTACTAAAATTTTATATGATCCTTTTGAAGACCCGCCTGGTTTTGAAGCTCTTAAAACTCGCTTTGTACCATATGGAGTAGTCAAAGAAACTAATAGGCTCGAATATGATGAAATTCTTGAAGACATTGATCCAGAAAAAAGTCTTGAAAAAATCGAAAAATTGAAAACGCAGCATAACGCTGAAATCTTGGAAATGCTTGGAGATATACCTGATGCAGATGCCAGACCACCTGATACAACATTATTCATATGCAAACTGCATCCAAGAACGACAGAAGATGGTTTACGAATCGTTTTCTCCAAATTCGGAACAGTAACAAGAGTTGACTTGTTGAAAGACAAGAAAACAGGCCAATCTCTTTGCTACGGCTTCATCGAATTTTCAAAGGCTGTTGAAGCAGAAAACGCTTACAAGAAAATGCAACGAGCTGTTATTGATAACAGAATTGTTCTTGTTGACTTCTGTCAATCATTAAGAGGACCTCAATCCAAGAAATAACGATCTGTATGTTAAGACTCATAAGAATTAACATTATCTTTATAAACTAAATAAAATTTGTTTGTTTTCTTATTGCTTTGTATTTACTATAAACTTAATTTAGATATTAGGCATTAACTGTATCTTTAATATCCTCTCCTGGCTTAAAAGCTAGAGTATTTTTATCAGAAACCACGAAAATCAATTAAAATTTAATCCCAAATGTTGAAAATTAATTTAGATCTAGCTCTTTTGTTTCTCTATCTAACAAGAATTGGCGTATGAACTGTGGTATTGGATTTTATGATCATATTATTCACTTTTATTACATTTTTGATATATAAATCAATTAAAATTGGTTTAAAAAACATATTTTATGGAATACAGTTTTTACTATCAAAAAATAAAGATATCTACCCATATTATTCCCGCGAAAAATCTCCAAAAAAGTTTTAAAATTGAAAATTTGATGGAAATATCAAATTTTTTTTGAGTTCAATTTTAGAATTTCGAAATATTTTTGGAAATTTGTAATCACAAATATGGAATCTAGTTGAAATTGTATTTCAAATTATTGCATTAAAAAACTTTTTTATCCAAGAGCGTGGTCGGTAAAAGTGACAAATTTTAAATTGTGAGATTTTTGCGGTTTGCTCTGCCTTTTTGAACTTTATGAAGGCTCAGCGCTGCACTAAAGTCCGCCGCATTATCGAAACAGGCCTCTTCTACGCCGAACTCAATGAGCTCCTTACACGTGAACTCACAAAAGAAGGCTATGGTGGCTGCGAAGTTCGCCAAACACCAACACGCACAGAAATCATCATCAAGGCTGCCAACACAAAGGAATTCGTTGACAACCACGGCCGCCGTCTCCAGGAAGTCCGCATGATGATCCAGAAGCGTTGGCGCCTTAAGGAAGACTCCCTTGAGATCTTTATCGACCGTATCCAGCGCAAGGGTCTCTCCGCTCTCAACCAGCTCGAGTCACTCCGCTACAAGCTTATCGCTCGTATCCCAGCTCGTCGTGCTGCCTACTCCATCATCCGTTTCGTTATGGATGCTGGCGCTCGTGGCTGCGAAGTCGCTATCTCCGGCAAGCTCCGTGGTGCTCGTGCTTCTACATCCAAGTATAAAGAGGGCTACATGGTCAAGTCCGGTGATGTTACAAAGCAGTTCGTCACACAGGCTGTCGGCCACATCCCAATGAAGCAGGCTACAATCGGTATCCGCGTCCTCATCATGCTCGCTCAGGACCCATCCGGCATTTCTGGTCCAAAGGAGTCACAGCCAGATGTCATCAAGGTTCATGAGGCTAAGGACTAAGCATATACAAACGTGAGTAAATAGAAAAACTCTTACCATTTACATCTTAATTTTTTTCTTTTTTTTAAAAATAATTTATCGAGATAAATTTCCGTAAAATAACATGATAGTTTACTTTAATATTAAACAATTACTTGTATTGCAAGTTAACTTTGATACCTTTCATGTTCATCTTTGTCAAGATATCGTTAAGTTTAGAAGAGTTAGCGTTTGTGCCATCTTTATCAATGATCCTTCCATCGTCATCTACATAAAGAACAAGCTTTGGCAAAACAGCAACTTTTTCTTTTTCTTCTTCATCATCAGAGTAATAATAATACTCAATAATGGCGTCTTCATCTTCAGAACCTTTACCATACCTCTCTTTGTAGAGTTCGTGCCTGAAATCAATACGTTCTCTCTTTTCTTCGATAATTCTTGTATTTGGTACAGGAATTGTAGTAATTAACGAGTATTCATTATCTGATTTAGGAATTACTACACGTATCTTGACATCGTGAACTTCTGGTCCTGGATATAAAGTATCATAAACTTGAACTCTGTTTTCTATGTTAGGTCTTACTAATTTGATGAGAATCATGCCAGGGTATAAAGCATTTTGCTTGAATGATGTATTCAATTTGTGGTTGAGATGTTTTATGCGGCAAGTATCGAATTTGACCTGATCAAGAGTGCGAGGTTCATAATTATCATTGGTACATTCAACAAAAATCGTTTCTTTTCCACATAATGGATAAGATGAAATAACTTGGATTCTTTTGGTTCCTATGACTTGGCAAACAAGGATAGCTGCTGTATTCTTAACCATTTCAGGCATGAACTTAAATTTATGGCGTAAAACACCATCAATTTCTCTAACTTTGTTATGATGGTGAAAATCAATATATGGATAGGTTGGAGGCATATTTCTTTTAACATTCAAGGGCTGCTTGAAAGTGAATGAATTAGAGAAATTTTTGTCACCCGTAATGGAAACACGAATAGTTTCTTGACAACCATCGATAAGCAATGTTTGGACAATTTGATAGGCATTTTTCACTTCATCAATTATGAAGAATCGAAGAATAACAGCTTTTGGTGGAACCTTATAATCTTCGTTGATAATTGGTGTGGGAGATGTATAATGTTTAACGACCCCATCACTGTTAATCATGCTATCAATAGGAACTGCACCTTTTTCCGTTTCTTTAGATATCAAGATTTTACCATTGTTTGGTATAACTGAATAGCCAATATGCGTATAAAACGATTGGTCATTTCGCAAAGCCAAAAGAAAGATGGATCCTTTGGTAAGAGTATATAAATTCGGCATGTTTTTTATTTTGGAGAAACATTCTTCATTTGGCTGACTGGATTCTGATGAATAAGTCATATACTGAGAGCTAGATGAGTTCGTTGTACTCGATGGTTTCTTTGAGTGATGACTGGATGAACGTCTTGACATAGTATTGCTGAGGATTGATAAAATTTAACTGTGAATTTGATAATTGAAGAAAGTCTGCTAATTTTTTGAAAGGCTATGATTTATATTTTGAGCTAAAACTGAATTCGATAAGTATGCAATTCATGATATAATTGCAAATAAAGAAAATTTAAAAGAAATTCCATAAATGGTGGATGAGACAAAAAATTGTAGTTTTCAATCAGAATTAAAGAGGTCACACATACATACACAAGTGTTTTATTTTCTGATACAAGCACTCAAAAATTTTATGCGATGATCTGAAAAGTTGAACAATAGTTGCTATATTACCGAGTAATCATATAAAAAGATTTGACAAATTGTCAGATTCTATTTTTTATTATTTCCGTCACTTTTACAAATTTAAATTCAAATTGAATAAATCACGTATTGATAATAAAATATGAAAAGTTGGATAGTAGTTCAGTTTCATCGTAAATTATAATCAGCATCTAATGTCCTCATTTATTTGCTCTAAACATTTTTTAAAAAAATACGAAATAGAAATCGATAAATTTCCAGAAGATAAATCTGATCAACAGAGACTTGTGAAATTAAAAACAAATATAAATCGCTACGACATTTACTAAAACATAACATAAAATCTATTAATACTTTGCATATTGAAAATAAGCAAACCAAACGAAATAGGAGAACATTGCAATGACCAATATCAAAAATGGCACATAAGTGGCAGGGCGCTTTCTGATGTTACTCTTCTTCGTAAAAGATTTGGTCGAATTTACAGAGGAATACTCAACAGGAGGGAATTCAAATTGAACATAGTTCTCTATAAGTTCATTTTCTTCATTTAATTCGTCTGAATCCAAGTTTCCATCAACTTTATACTGAGAATTATGATTCTGATCATAGTTGTCATTATTTTCATCATCGGAACCCTCGGGAGTCTGTTGCGGCTTGTTGTCAACTTCTTCACGTGGTTTGAAGCAACCAGCCGGATATAATAATTGAAATTTCAAATTATCCATGTTATAGCATAGATATTTGAATTCTTCTTGGAACTCAGGCTCAATTGTGGAAATCTGGAAATATCCGGCCACATCCGGAAAATTTGGGTAAAAATACAAAAGAGAAGATGCAGCAACCTCAATAGATTCAGATATATTAGGTATATTGAGGTTGTAGAGCTTCCAAAGGTTGTAAGCAACGTATCTGCGAAAATGATAATATCTATTTGCTTTTCTAGCGATTACAAGCCATTGGAAGGTTCTTTTTATATATACTCTCGACCATCTGACCAAAAACTTGCATGTCTTGAAGTATCTTTTGTTTTCACTCAAGATCAAAAAACAAATTGAAGTTTTTTCAGACGGATAAATGGAATGTTGCAGCATATATCGTATGATAGGAAAAGGACGTCTGATCCTTGGGTTCTTCCTGCAAACATTCATGATATTTTGCAAATCTCGCTGATCAAATTCAACTCTTTTCAAAATTTGAGAAGAAAAGTAAATGACAGGGAGAAAAAAGACATCTTTCATCGTAACTAGTAAGTGGTAAAGCATCTGATGAATCTGCGGTATGTGAATAATCTTTGTAACGATATTTTCCACTAAACTAACAGCAACAGGTTCACTAACACGGAATACAGCTACTTTTACGATAAATGTGAGGTATCTCCATGCACACATTTGTATACTTTCGCGGGAATGAATAATTAAATTTATAAAGCAATTGATTACTCTCTCTACAAATGCGGCGTATTGCTTTAATTCTATGGGATAACTAAGCACAATTGCTTCAAAAAGGCTCATGATAATGCATTGCTGTTCAAAGATATGATAATCAGGGTTGGATTTGAATTGAAGTAAAAATGGCGAGAGGTGTACAAATAATTGTTCGTATAATTCTATGTTGTGCACAATTTTTTTGCTATTGATTACTAATTTCGTTGTCTCAAAAAAAAGTTGGGGTTTTTGTAAACTTTCTTGAAAATTATACATGTATTGATAAATATCGAATGTATTGGGAAGCAGGCTTATGTGATCCATCACTTCCTCTGGCGTTTCAGGCGTCAATATTTTTTTATTTGCCTTAATTTTTGATAAAAATGCTGACTTTTGGTTTTGAGGATCAGGGAAATTCTTACCTGATATAGATTCTACAATCGATCTCATATTTTTATAGTATGATTGATCATTTTTGAGATTCAATAGGGACAAAACTGGACATTGTTTAAATATTTTAATGTCATATGCTGTAGCAACACGATACTTAACCTTCTTTTTATCAGAAGATCGATTATACCGTGTGAAATCCCATTGAATACCATATTCCTCCATAATTTATAAACAGGCGATCAATTTCTTTACAAAAAAATTTCTGAAATGGTTTACAAAATAAAAAATACTACATAGGTCTTTGTACACCTTATTTTTCAATTTTTTCTATTCTGAATCAAAATGAATCAGATTTTGTAAAAAAAGTGATTTGAAATAATTTTTATAAAACCTTACATGCATTTCATTCCCCAATGATGGTATCCATCATACACTTTATTTGACTTCAAAGCGGCAATAAACTTTTCTTGATAACTTTTCATCAAATCATCATTTTATCAGAGTCCTAGCAAAACAATGCTAATTAAATAATTACACCTACATGAGTTAGTGAGACTTGGCTGGGCATTAATTCTTATTAATATTTAAATTGAATTGTTCAATTTTTAAATATTTCGATTTGCAAAAAGAAAAATACATAAAAATTGTATAACTGAAGGTAAATTCAGACTGGATATGAAAAAAATCCCTCATAAACGATTTATTTTAAAATTTGTCCTCCCTTTTAATGTAATTGGACAAATAGTATTTGATGCTTCTCTCCTAATATAATCAATTACACATCAAGAGTTAATAAAAAAGAATTCTGCAAAATTTCATATTTAGTATCCATGGAGCAATTGTTGATGAAACAAACCATTATTGGAATATAGCTCTTCTTTTGAAAATGAAATTTATGTAAAATTATGACATCTCAAATTTTTGGTTGATGTCCAAGGGAGAAATTAACCAAACTCATTATGACAAATTGATGGAGATTTATACAGGATATAATGATGTCTACAATGCTTTGTACCGGCTGAAAACAAATGACGAAGAAAAATTAAACGCAATTTACAAAAAAATCAAACAAAACCTGATTGACTGTTATCATATTCGGCCTGATGCGATAATCGCTGCAATATCCCAACTTTCAATTTATAACAACCGCTACATGAAATCATATTTAGCGATTGCCAAACAAATTGTTGACGAATACCATCTAAATAGTATTGAATGAAAACGAAGAAAAAAGTTTTAACGATTATGAAGATTCTCATTATTCATCTGATATTCACGACCAAAAAACAATTTACAAATCTATTATGGATGATGACAAAATAGCATTGATAAATTTTACAGAAAAAGAAGGATTTGATAAAGATCAAATATTATTTAGTGATTTATATCCATTTTCAGGATTTGATAATGCATTACTTGAACTATGTTGTTATCATGGATCTGTTGATTGTTTTAAGTTTTTAAGAACGAAATTTCAATCAAAAATCACTCCAATTTGTCTCAGATATTCATTTTTGGGTGGAAATACAGACATTATAAATGAATGCTTGAAAGTACAAAAACCAGATGAAGTATGCATGGAATATGCAATTATATCACACAACATTGATTTCGTAACATTTTTGATGAATGAACACAATATAAAAATTGATTTAAAATTGTGCTCTATATACAATAATCTTCAATCATTTTTAGTTTATTTGGATCAAACAAATGACATCAACACATGTTTTGTTTATTCTCCGAATTTCCATCTTTCATCACTTTTAGAATATTTTATTTCTAATGGTGCAGATATCAATGCTAAAGACGGAGATGGATCTACCCCTCTTCATGATGCAGCCAAGAAAAATAGCAAAGAAACTGCAGAAATTCTTATTTCAAATGGTGCAGATATCAATGCTAAAGACGGAGATGGATCTACCCCTCTTTATGATGCAGCCAAGTTTAATAACAAAGAAACTGCAGAAATTCTTATTTCAAATGGTGCAGATATCAATGCTAAAGACGGAGATGAATTAACCCCTCTCCAACTAGCAAACAGTGAAAATAACGAAGAAATGGTATCAATATTTATTTCAAACAAGACAAAATAAAGAGTTTTCTCTTATATTCTATGCAAATAAACTTGATTGAAAAGTTCATTCAACATTACTTATCATCATACAAGATTTAAATAAATAAAAAAAGATTTATATATAAAAAATGATATAAAGTTTTTACTGAGAAGCACGGTTAATATTCTCAACAAATGTAAGAGCGACATCGAGTGGTGTTGCCTTGTCTTGGACAACAGATTCAATCTTGTAATTGCCAGCTTCACCGCGAACGACGCCACCGCAGTAAGCAGGTCTCTTCCTTGGCTGTGCGTCGATGAACTTCTTCACTGCCATCCATCTGTCATCGATAGCTGTCATCGCTGCGAAGAAATCTGCTCCTGGGCCAGGAAGACATGTTGACTTGTAGTAAGTGAGGTGCTTGAGGAGCCTTGTGATTGCGTCCTGGATTCCGTCGAGCTTGTTGATATCGACGAAGAGCTGGTATCCGCCATCAGGAAGCTTCTTAACTTCTGCAGCACCGCGGCCCCACATGATGCAAGCTCTGAGGATGGCGAATCTTGCAGCGGAGTGTGCCTGTGTCCACCTCTTAGCCTCTGCGGAGTAGCACCACATCGAGCGGAGACCTGCAACAAGCATCTTGACAATGGTGACAAAGAGGAAGTTCCTCCTGACACTTTTATCTTTGGCCACATTGAAAATATCGAGAACTTCATCGAAGAAAGTGAGGTAAACAGCTGTTGTTTCAGCACGGCATTCCTCGTAAGCTGATGAGCAAGCGCCAAACATCTGATCGAAGGATGTGCCATCTTCTGGCCAGCAAGTTTCGACTTTACGGCCTGGGTTGAGAAGATCATCTACTTTACCTCCTTCAATGTCCTTCTGCTTGAGAAGGCGACCGCTGCCGTGGCCGTAGAGTTCGTGGGCGGCAACAGCGAGAGACTCAATTTGCTCGCAGTACTCTGAAAATACGTCGCGGATTGAAGGATCGAGGATATCTAAGACACTCTTCTGGACAGCGACGGAGGAGAGAACGTTGGAAAGGGTGACGTTTTTGAATCCGACGTTTAAGCGGATTTCGTCGTAGTTTGGAATGTTAATTCCGATCGGATATCCTGTAGATGTCATTTGTAAGATGTTTAATGCGTTGTATGATGGTGGATTGAATGTAGCACGCTCGTATTCCTTTGGATATGGTAATAATTTGAGGATTGTTGCTGATGAATCGACAAAATTATGAAGAGCGACGGATTCGTTCTTGTCGACGCATGAAACAAGGCCTTCGAACTCGCAGCGGCATCCCTTTGGATCGCGGTAGTTCTCAATGAAGCCTGTATGTGTTTCTACAACTGGATCGACATCTTTAACCCAATGCTCACTGTATTTGACATGGGCGGCCACGGAACCGGTTGTGAAGTGTTCGATAAGGCATTTGATCATCTCTGCCTGTGTATCGTTAGCTACGTTCTTCAATGCTTCGTTGAGGTGCTTAACAACCTTCTTGAGAGCTTCTGAGGAGCGTCCCTTTGTAACGTAAACATCCTTTCCGTTGTATGTTCCGACCTTTTGGCCTTTTTCGTCGACTTCGATTGATGCAACTGAAACTTCGTATTTATCAGCATGACGGATGATTGCTGTGTTCTCAATTCTTACGCCTGCAGCCTTGAGAACCTGATCGATGCCTTCTGCTTCACTCTGTGTGAAATCATCTGGTTGATAGTAGACTGTGCATCCATCTGGGTTAAATCCAAGCTGTGACTTTGGACCGGAGACGTCGTAGATGTCTTCAATGCATTCGTCGAGGAGTTTGGAAACGTGGGCGTTCTCTTTAACGATTTCGCGGAGTTGTTCCTTTGTTAAACGTGGTACAAACTTTGTATCACCAAAGCCGAGATAGTTTCCTGAGTTGTAATAGAATGCGCATGCAAATTCTAACAAGTAGAAGAGAGGTGAGTTTTGTTCTGCGTTTCTGAGCTTTTCGATTGGTGTTTCTGTAAGGAAGGCACTGAGGAAAGCATGAATCTTCTTTGATTCTTTGGAAACTTGGTCAAAAAGAACTAAAGCACCAGCATTTTGGGCAAGAATCATATTTGCAGCATATTGGAGTTCTTTTGGTGTCAAGCCGGCAGCATATTGTGGGGCTTTGAGGTCACCAATTGGGAAGTCTGTTGTGCATAAATTGGCAGGAGGAATAGACTTCATAATAAAGGATTTTGAAAAGTGAGATGACCGATTATGAAAATTTTGATCCCGTCCTCATATGAGATATTAGTAAAAACATAATAAATATTACCAGTATATTCGATCTGTCTGATAAAAAATCCTTCATTTGGCAATTTTTGAGATCCCAATGCAAATTTTTTGAAATTCTCAGAAAAATTGAGAGGAAAAATGTTATTAATCGGCAATGTCTCAAATTTAAATTGTCCGTCCAATTTTTTTCTGATTGCTATTTTTCAAAACTTGCCTAAGTGCATATACTTACATAGCACTGTAACATACATTTCTTTCAACTAGATAATAAAATCTCAAATAAAACATTAATTTTCCAGATAATTTCTTGTCTAGAAAACTATTTCTATTTCAATTTGTGCACTTAGTTCCATAATTTTTTCATGACTGTTGATAAGCTATATATATACTGCTTGTATCAATTCATATGAAATGAATAGCTTCTTTCTTCAATAATGATTACAATTATATTCATAGTTCAATGTTGATCCTTTCATCATTGTAGTAAGATGGAAAAAAAATTGGAATTCGTTAAATTATCCTCAATTCTTCTATAATATAAGCTATATTCCGGAATTAGCTTTCTTTAAATCAAAACTGCAATACCCTTCTTATAATTAGTCCAATATTCTGATGAATTTAACAAATATATTATAATCGTAACCATATTCTCAAAACTAAACATATTATCATATATTTTAAAATCACTCTATAAACGCGAATTTTTAATAACAAAATCTATTGGCTACAATTATAAATATATTGACGAACATCGATCGCATTTGCGCCACCCTCTAAGATTGGCAGCAAATAGGAAAGTAATTCATCATCACTCAAATCTCCAAGCCAGGAAGACACTTCTATTCCATTTTCTGGCTGTAATTTGTAACAAGCTGGAGAATTGTCGACAATCATAATAGATGAAAGGTCTCTATCAAAAATGGTTAAATCTTTAACTAATGTTCCATCAATTAGTTGACAATGGTATCGAGTAAGAACTTTTGAAGCGGGAAAAGTAGGAATAACCTTCTGAACAACAGGGACTGCATACTCGGGTAAAGATGCAGTGAATATATAAATATCGTACAGTGGTTCAATGACTTTGAAAAATTCATCAAATCCAGGTCGTTTTTGAACATAAATCGTATATGTAATTCCATTGTATTGAACTGGCATTTCATAGTCATACCAATCAGGCTTGTGGAAACGCGAATGCACAAGTGTTTCATCTAAATCTAAAATTAAAGTTATCTTTTTTTGCGGGTCAACGATTTGAGAAGCTTGAATTATTGCATGGGTCGTAAGGGTTGATTCGAATTGAGAAGGACTGTGCGAAATGACCTTCCTCTCGATAAAATCGAGGGCGGTCATTTCCGAACAATAAAAAAAAATTTTTTTGTGAATCAGGAAAAAATTTAGTTTTGAGAAGGAAAAATTATGAGATCCGATCATTGATTACAAAATTATGAGCCGAGCTGTATTTAGTCATATAAAAGATCATGAACAAAGAGCGGATTGATGTTATCAATGTTACAGTTAATCATGAAACATCCAAGTCATCTTAATCAGAAATTAGAAATATCCGATCAAAACACACCCTCAAAAGAGGTAAAATATAGCAATATTTAACATAATTTTTCTAATAAACAGTAGATCAGCAATCATATTTCGTGTTTCACTTATAATTGTTGCACATGATGCAAAAGAAAGAAAGTTGAGCTTTGTTTTCATTGATTCCACATCGGATGGCGTAATATTTAATCAATAACTCTATTGAAATTTATCAAACTCCAATCTCTTATACTGCGTAATGAAACAAGAATATTCTTATTCATCTCTTTCATTAATATCCAACCCATGATAAATTCTGTAGAATGCTTTGTTCTTGTTCTCTGAGAGAATATTTTACAAAATTGTCACTTTTCATTTCATATGCAAATTGAAAGTTCAACAGATAATTTTATACAAACATTGAAGAACTCTGCCCAAGTAAGTGAAAAGAAGATTCAAGATATATTGAATGAACCTGTCTATGATAATAACACAAAAATTGTTTTTAGAGTTCAAATGCAAACACTCAGAGAGTTTCAATCAATATCTAAATCAAAGGCTATATGTGATTTATTTTCCTGTTTCAATAGACTTGGAAATTTGGATGATTCATTCCCAAATAACAAAAAAGATAAATTCGGTTTTTTACCACAGCAATTTATTAACGATTTTTCAAATGATTCATACTTAGATGTACTTACTAGAATTGCTTCCAATTCCGTTGTTGAACAGAATAAAATAATTTTAGAACTCCTCATTAAAATCTACAGAAATCATCAATCTCAAGATGTTGTGAATTATGTTTCTAAAGTGATGATCAGAGACTTTAAGTTTAATACATCACTCCATGCTTTTAATGCTCCTTCTGAAATCCCTATAATTCCAAATGGTATCTCACTTTTCTAAACTTCTATATGTGTATTATTATGTTAAAAATAAAATTTTCAAATAGTATACTTGACTTTTTATACAGAAAAGTTTAATATAAACAATAATAAAGTACATTGTAAATAAAACAATCAGAAAATTTGGTAATCGTGACAGACATGATGACATTACTTGCTAATTACTTGAAATTCGTAAAAATCATATAATATTTCTAATAGTAATGAGAAAATTGTTCTTTGTAATGAAATTATGATGCCATAGAGATTTATGAGTTTGCCGACGATATTAATTGAAGTAATATCTTTACGTTTGCTTTAACTTTTTGAATCCAACGTTCTTCGGGAGTGAATTTCATCGTTCCAAGTTTATTCTGGAATTTATCACTTAAAACGCAAACAGCTGCGTAGCATTGGCTTCCTTTCTGATATTCATGCAAACATTCTTCCCAAAATCTGTTCATTTCATCTTTCCACTCGTTGATGCTACTGTATTTATTTTCATTGAGTTTTACTAAAATGCCTCCTATTGTAATTTCATCTTCAAATCTCAATAAATCTTCTTTAATTGTTGATGTTTTTTCTGCAAGATATGATGCAAGTGGGTGGTTGATCAATTCTTTTGTTACTGTGATACATTGCTGTCGTGTTGTTTCATCCATTTTGTCCATGAAAATTAAAATCAAAAAGTGACAAAAATACTTTAACTTCGATTTCAATATTATATCAAATGATTTAGCGACCAAAATAGGGTAAAATATTCTTTCCATGCAATGGGTTACAAATATTATTAGTTTTTCTTCTGTTATCCAATCTCTTAATCCCCAATTGAATATTTGAACCCTAAAGAGTTATTTGAGAGTATACCTACATAAACTCAGTTATACAAAGTTATGCTGATATGAATAAATGACTTAAATTGTATTCATTCATGTGCCTTATTACTGGTGTGCTTATGGAAAAAATGAAACACAAGTCTCATTGTAAATGAATTGAGAATGAAATTCATACATCTTTCGTGATTCGACAGGATCTATGAACCAAATTATAAATAATTTTGTTGAAAAGGATGGAAAATGTCTATAATTTGTTTATAATTATATTAGTTCTTATCATGGCAGCCGCAATGGTCGCCGCAGCCACATTTGCCGTCGCATTTGCCGCATCCGCCTTTCCCATCGCACTTACCGCAGCATTCATGGTTTTCTCCTTCATGGCAGTGGCAGTGTTCATGCTCGTGCTCATGTTCGTGCTCGTGGCAGTGACAATGTCCGCATCCGCACTCATCGACCATTGGCTTTGGCTTGTATGTCTCATCACGGACTTCCAGTGGAGGAACTTCACCGCCGTTAATCTTAGCGGCTTCTTCGTTAAGCTCCTTGGCCTTGGCCTCATCCTTTGCAACGCCAATACCGTTGTAGTAGAGCATAGCGAGTTCGTGGAGTGCGATGTGTGAGCGCTCTGTCTTGAGAACTTCTTCGAAGATAGCAGCAGCGCGCTTGGCATCCTTCTTTGGATATTCCATATCTGCAATTGGAGAAAGTAAGATACCAAGGATTATGGATGGGAGTGTAAATTGCTTGTCCTTTGAAGCACGCTCGATGAATTCGAAACCACGTTCGAACTTCTGGTTACGAATTAATAACAAACCAAGTTGGAGCTGAGCTGGAGAAGCATCGTATTTATCTGCAGCAATGATGTATAATTCAATTGCTTTGCTTGCAAGATCTGGAACATGCTGGAAAATTTCGGCAGCTGTTAATAATGATGGAACGAAGTTAGCATTGAGGCCAAATTCGAGATATTTGAAGTGCTCGTCTGAAAGAGCATCACTCATCGTCTTGGCACGATCAGAGAAGATGATGTAAGAGGACATTGGATCTAATTGGTGTGTATCTGGGTGGATGTCAGTAACAAGGATTTCTGGATCCTCTTGTTTGAGCATCTCAATGATGATTTTGAAAACTTTGCCATCCTCGACGAGTTGGGTTGAAACACCTTTGACTTCGCCGAAAAGTTGACCTTCAATGATCGGTGGCTGATCTGGATAACGAACAGAAATAGCATTCTTCTTATCGTTGAGAGCGACAGTAACTTTGGCCGGATCAAATCCATCAACAACTTTGATAGAAATGACAGCATTAGACTCTTCGAGATCACCCTTCCATGTGTAGATATCTCTGAATCTTGGATCGATGACTACTTCCTTATTCTCGTTAGACATCAGAAAATAATTTTGCTTCGTCGGAGATACATTCAATTTCGATTTTTTGGAATTTATAGTAGATATATGGATATACATAAATTTCATATTTTCATTTTTCAATTGCTCTGAAAAATTGAAGATTGAACAAACATAAAAGAATTCATAATGGGGATTATACTTTTACTACCATTTATCCTTTAATGCATTTTCTCCATATAATTTTTCGAAATATCATATTTTTGTGGATTTATAAGATATTTATCTCGGGTTGTGCGATGAGTGCTTAAATTTAAACATCATGCACGAATGTATCACCATGCATGGCGTTTTATGGCACAATTGAGTAATTATTAGTGACGATTTTAGATCTAAATATGAATTACGAGAAAAAATGATTGAAATATGTACACACATTGAGCAAATGAGGCAAAGCAAATATTCGCTTTTATTAAAAAACAAAAATTAATTTCCACGATAGGCATTATTAAGGAGCTCAGTGAAAGGATGCTTTGGTGTGAATGGAACCCATGGATACTTCGAAAGTGAATCGAATTCAAAGAATCCAGAAGGACCAGCGATCATGACTGTAAAGTGGGCTCCATAATAAGCAACCCAAATATTTTGATGAGGATGCGTTAAGAAATGGCCGATTTTTTGGTATTGAACGCATTCTGCATTAGATAATAATCCAAATTCGGGTTGTACAGTGGTTCCTTTTGAAGCCATACCACCAACCGAACCATTATTATCAATATAAGAGTCTAACACTTCTCCTGTAATTAGTAATAAAACAAATGTAAGGTTTGTATATCCAGCTTCATCAATAACATGATCTGGAATTGAAAAGTATCGAAGCCATACAGGACCAACTAATATTACAATGGAAACTACAAAGAGAAGTGTTGCTTGCGGATCATCTGTCCAACGACTCTGACCTAAAAATGTCTGAGCTGTTCTAAGATCCGCTGTAGCTTTCCATGCAATGCGATGGCTTTGTTGGTCAATGTATGTGCAGAATAAGTATGTTCCTCTAACTTTTCTCATAATTTCTAACATCGATTCCCATAATAATTGCTGATTAGTGTATCCTGGGCACTCAGTTTGCTTTTTAATGATATGCGCCTGGAGGGCAGCAAAGAGGCCACATGGACCTGATTTATTTTGAACTAAGCTGTTTGAATTTGGTTTGAAATAAAATGGCTGTCTCCATGACTCTGGGACTTTGCCATCAATAACGAAACCCATGATTTTACTGTAAACAGGATCATTAACTTGAAAATCCTCCATTGTAAATTTCTTTTCCGATAATTTTGATTTTTTTTCTCAATTTTTCATATCCGATTATTTCAAGATTAATTCCGGTGCAAAAACATTTTTGGAATCTTCTCTTATCAGACAAGAACTTTATAATAGTATTAAGACATGAAGATGAGTGAGACTAAAGATATCCTTGAGAAAGGCTGCATAATTCATTTATCGACATAAATCATAAATATTATTATTCTATTCACATTGTAAAGTGCGCATCTTAGCCTGCTACAATGCAGTTTTCATTGTTCTTTGGGATTATAAGATTTCAAATACAAAAATATTCTCAAACTAGATCATCGTATATGATCCGCATCTTATCGAAAGCATTCTTAAATGTGTTTCAATATGAAATCTTATAATTCTCAACTTATCAAAAGGATAGTTAATATTGATCTTTTAATATCTTATCAATAAAGGAAATTCATCTGCCTATACCATATTTGAATAGAACATTGATTCATTTTTGGACAAAAATACTTATCAAGATGTTGGCAAGATATATTTAATTTGAATTTGAATTTCTATATTCTTATAGATTGACGCAGAATTAATTAAGCAGATATATTCAATAAAATAAAGATTTATCCAACTCTCAAATGAGTGAAATGAGCCAATTTTTAAGAAAATGTAATAGAACAATTCCACATTACACAAAATACTAATACCTTGAAAGGTGGGCTTTGTGAATTGAACTTTTCAGAAATCTGTTCAATTTGAGTGAAATATGTTTTCTCCAAAGTGAAAATAATGCATATGTTAAACAATAGACTAAAAGGAACCAAACATTTTAATAACACATCATACGATCGAAAATTCGTGATTGAATTCTTGATGGTAATTTACAACTATTCAAATCATGATTTTCTTTGAATTTACGGGGAGTAAAAATTAATTATTAGTTAATTTCCTCATTTAATTGTTAACACATTAATTTAAATTATGTGAACGACGATTAAAATTTATGGTTCATACAATTTTTTCTATGAATGATGGGACATATCAAAATTACTACTACAGCTGCCAATAGCATTTTTAAATGAAAATCACAAGATGGATAAATTTTGTCAAAATTTTCGCAAATTCTAAATTAATGATAATTAATCTATTACAAATCTAATTTCATAAAATTAAATTTCAATAAATTTTTTTTCAGCGTCGAAAATCATAAAACGAACTATTCATATATCATGAATATCAAATCTCTATATTATTGTTTTCGATTCAATCTTGTTTAACACTTCTCAATAATATGGCCACTCTCTCTCACAAAATTCTAAATACAACACAAAAATAATTATATTAATAAATGGGTGCTGGACAAAGCGAGATCGCATATAACTCTGCAGTTACTGCTGCCGGTTATACAAGCATCACAGATAGCGAAGAAGATATTCCAAAGTCAACATCATTTGCAGAAGCTAATGAGTACTGTTTAAGTAATACAATCATCAAAACACCGTTCCATGCCAACTGGCACATGCATGAAGGCGCTTTCTACCCACCTTCTCCAAGAATGGGAACTGCTTTCGTTTATAATCCTAATAATCACAGGATCTACTACGCCTTCGGTGAAAAAGCAAACAATGAGTACTCAACTGAATTAGTTTGCTATGATATCGGAGCCAATACATGGTCAACAGTAATACAAGACCTTGGAATCGGCAGATCCCATGCAACTGCTACACTTATCGGTAACGATCTTTATATCTTTGGTGGTAACAATAATGAGACATATTATAACCAATTAATCAAAGTTAACTTAAACACAAACGAATTCTCCCAACTCCAAGGCCATGGCGAGGTTCCTTCCCCAAGAAATAATGCAGTTATCGGAAACTTCAACGGAAAGATCTATATCTGGGGAGGTTTTTCAAAAGTTAATGTAGATTCAAATATCTATGTTTATGACCTCAAGTCTAATACCTGGTCAATTGTAGATTGTGATTTCACGCCAAGACCAACCGCAGGATTTACCCAAATATATGATAAGATCTACATTTACGGATCCCACAATACGGATGGAATGTTAATTTTAGACCTCCAGAAATGCGCATTCGAACTTATCCCCAACAAAGGTTCATATCCACAGACAACACTCAACTACCCATCAGTTGTTGCATGTGGCTCTAATTACATCCTTTGCTTTGGAGGTACAAGCGACTTCGTATTTTCTCATTTATTCGCTTATGACGTTCTCCGTAGATGGTGGTTCCTCTTCCACATTAAGCCAGTGATGAACGATCAGCACAAGGGTGAGATCAGCGATATTGGCCTCTTCAAGGTCCCAAGAAACCATTCCGCTGCTGCTGTCTACGATACAAAGAATCGCCAGATCATTTATACATTCGGTAGCAAATTAGATCAAGATTCTCCACTTGGTATCTTTGAAATGGCAAAAGGTATCGCTCAATGCAACCAAAGAGAAGATATGGTTGCTATGCTTAGATAATTCTGTTGCGTTTTTGTATATAACTGTTAATAAATTGTATTCTGTTTGAACTTATTTAATCTTTTCATTGAATTTCAAAATTCATTTTTTTCAATTTTGTTTCAAATCATCCAATATCATTCAACATTTCTCAAATCTCCATGTAATATAACAATTATCATTCAGATTTCATGTGTTACCAATTAAATTTTGATCATAAAAATATATCTAAAAATTTTTCTTTCAAATAACTACAAACACTATATTTACTTACAAATAATATTACAATTTTCCCGATTGCTGAACTTGATCGAAGTATTCGTTCAAGTGTTGCTCTGTTTGGCCTTTTGAGAAGGAAACAAACATAAAATATCCACCTAATGCAATGAAAGACACAATAATAAATAAAATTATTGGTCCGAAATCAACATCTGGTGTATCTAGCTCTGAAATTGGAAGATTTTGGTGGGTAAAGGCAAAAGAATCCCACGAAACATCAACTTTAGTATTTTTGGTTTTACGCTTATTTCGAACGCACTTTATTGTATCGGATGATATTAATTGGCCTTCGATAATCGTATTTGCGAATTTGCAAAAAGCCACATGAGGATAAGACCATTTAATAGGCTTAATTTCTACGAAAATCACCTTCTTGTCTTTTTTAACATATGCGCGCTTTATTTTTGGAACATGTACTTCACATCTGCTATAACCATCTCCAATTGTAAAATTAGGGCACTTACAACCCTCAGTTTGTGTACAAAGAGCATCTTTTGAACACTTAGGTCTGCAGCGCCAACAACCTTTTTTAGCTGGTTCTCCAAAATCAAAAAAAAGTCTGCAATGACACTGCCCGCCATAGTATATAGTATTTGGAAGTGTGCAGTCTGTTCTATTCATTGTAACACTTCGAACGTCTCGAGTTCCTTTTTTAACGATTGTTGTGAAGCCGCCAGTTTCTGATTTATCGATACCACTTTGAAGATTAACGTCTATTTTTGTTAAACCTGCATTCCCAAACATTTCAAGAGTACTTTGACGACATTTAACTTCATTCGCGCCTTGATCGAGGCATTTTTCCATGAAAGCTTGCGCAAGTACTTCTGGACTAGCATTTAACAACTCATCCACAATGGAAGACGTTACAAGCTCCAGTAGAAAAAATAAAAGCATAGGATAATTCAAAAATGATTTTGTAAACGAACGGTTATTTTTCGGGAAATTTATTATGTTAAAAATATTAGAAAATAATTATTTATGATATCTAAATTTTTGATCGGAATTAAATTGTCTATTCAATTTGAATTTTGACATCTATACGAAAACATGCAAATTTCAAATACACATCATTTTTGTGTATCTAATTTTGATTTAAATTTTGCATTATTCACGATTTTTCTATAATTGTAAAACAAATATTTAGGGCCTGATTAATATATTCTGGGGGAGACAAAATTCCTAGTTATGGGCGGAATATTTAGCTTTATTCATAAAGAGGTTCAATTAACAACACCACTTCCAGAATCAAACAGATATCTTATTACCAAAAAACCAGCATGCGTTGTTATTTATTTTCGCTATATTGGAACAGGTTATCATGGTTTGCAATATAACGAGAAAGTTAGGACAATTGACTCTGATTTGTTTGAAGGATTAGAAAAATCAGGCATTTTGCCAGAAGGTTCCTATAAACGCAGAGGAAAAATAGCTTGGAATGAAGCGTCTAGAACAGATGCTGGTGTTCACGCATGCGGCCAACTTATTTGCTTTAAATCTTATGAAATTTGTGATATGGAGTGTTCACAAATACCAGAATTAATTAACAAAAATCTTCCATCGGATTCAACAATAAAAATAATGTCTTGCTTATGTACAAATTCACCATTTCCAGTTAAAGATTTCGCAACACATAGAAAATACAACTATTTACTCCCATTACATGTCTTTTCATCAACAGATCCAGATCATTTAGATTATTTACGTCAAAAAATATGTCCTCTCTTCATTGGCCAGCATAATTTCCACAACTATACTAATGGAACACCTAAAACATACAAAGGTGCTCAAAGATTTATTACAGACTTTACTTTTGGCGACGTTTTCACAATTAATGGCGAGGAATACGTTCTCTTTTACATCAGAGGCATAAGTTTCATGCTCAACCAGATTAGAAAGATGATATCCATGGTTACAGCCGCTTCTTTCAACCAAGTTACTCCAGAAGAAGTTTCGAGATCATTAACAGAAGAAACATGCAGAATCCAGTTATTACCAGGCGACGGATTATTCCTTGATCAAATAGAGTACGAAGAATACATGAGTAAGCTAAAACATCCAAATCCAAATAATGATATTGAATTTCGTGCTTGGAGACCAGTTATTGAAGAATGGAAGCAAAAAGTTCTGTTCCCACATATAGCACAAACGATCAAAAAGACAGATGTCTTTAGATCATGGCAGAAAAATTGCTTATTACAATTTCCAGTTCAATTTGTTAAAGAGTAAATGTTATTAGTTATTGAAACAGATAATAGTTTATTAATTATTCTTTTTTATAACATGGTACATAATCTCCAAGATCTTTGTAATAATGTTTATCATTTTCATCAACTAGGAGGAATCTAATGCTATAACTAACATTAAGGAACTTACTTGTGTTCTTTGGATATGGCCAGGCCTTAACACCGCCCATGTAGAATCTAATAGGAATCGAATCTCCTCTGACAGGGATTCCATCAAGAATTTCATGTTGACAAATGATTGTATCTTGCTTGAATGTGACAATACCGTTATTGAATGATTCCAAACGCTTGATTTGTATGTAAACTTTGACAATTCTGATTTTTACAATGAGGAAATTCACTTTTCCGATAATACAGTCATCGACAGCAAAAGAAGGATTCTGAATAACAAACTCTACATGAAGTACATTCTGTATACCGACTTCTGCTTTCAAAGGAACGATTGAATCTGGCTTTGCCTCTGCAAATAGAACGTAAATTGGAACATCATCGTTTACTTCTTGCTGTTTTGTCTTAATTGAGGCTTGAACATGATACCTTGAATCAAAATGCGTTCCATAAAAGGAAGGAACTTCATAATCGAGAGGTCTGAGTTCAAATTTGATAGTAGCGTCTTTTGTTAGAGTTCCAGATTCAGCAATTTGCTTTGTACGCTTGTAGAAAGTGGTTAATGAACCATCAGATTTATTTCTGTTTTGGCCAACTACGGAAATATATATCGATTCGTAGGTAAGAGATCTTGCACCGTTTAAATTGATATCTATAGTACCAGTAATCTTGTCATCATGTAAATAAATAATTGATACGGGGAAATAATATGATAATCTGTATTGTTCATTCTTCTCTAGAGAATCTAGGTTTAATTTAATCAATTTTTCGGATCCTGAATTTGATTTGGATGACCCGAACAGTGATTTAAACATTTGAATGTAAACTATTGAATTTGATATTGCAGTTCAAAAAGATTTATCCTCACATATCAATTTTTATTAGATAATTAAGTTAGACATGAGTTAAATATCAATTATATGAACAGTTTTTTGTTGATCTCTTGAAACTCGTACTCTTTTTTTCGCATCTATGAAGTATTTTGCAATATAATTAAGATCACAAATATACATACTCAATTTTATGCATATAAATCCATAAAAAGAGAAAAAGTATGACTAAATAAAAATTCCAAAAATTATTTATTAACACTATTTCGTTTTTAACTTTATACACATATTGATTATATAGAGTTACTGCTGTAAAGATCACTTGTTGACTTATCATCGTTATCTTCGTCATCTTCATCTTTTTGGGTGTGTTGATACCAACAAATGGATGCAATGAGGATGATAAGGAAGACACCACCGCATACACTTGCTATAATGATGATTTTCTTCTGCTTATCGGTCAATTCACTACCACCTCCACCGCCGCCACCGCTGCCACCGCTGCCACCTGATGGAGTTGGTGTACCACCTCCTCCACCTGGTGGTGTATATTCGTATAATGGATCGGATGTGAATTTAGATTCGTATTGCTTAACAGTATTGCAAAATCTAACAGGATCAGCACATTTCAGTGTATATGGATATTCTCCAGAGCGTTTAAATGATGTATAAGTTTCGTCTTCTTTTGTACATGTGATTGTTTTTTCAGCATTTGATTCACCTTTATATGTAAACATATATGATGAATTGTTAGCTGCACACGAATATGTTCCGCATTCTGTATCGTTGCCAGGAAGAAAGGCTTTTCCATTTGGGCAATTCGTTGTTGGGATTTTAATTAAAGCCCAGTCATAAGTTGGTTCCATTGTTACATTAAAGTATCCCATAGGATTGTAAAAGTAGGTGGCAGAGCAATAAGTATCAGAAAAATGATTTTCGGCGCAATTTGCTGAGCCAAGACTATCAATATCGAGAGTTCCACTATGCTTAAAGTCAAACATAGTAGTGTCCCAGCTGTCTGAGAATTCATAGAATGTTCCCTTGGGGAATTTTAGTTGTGGCAAATTTTGGCCATAATCTGGATTAGGATTTCCATTAACAGATCTACTATTTCCATATATAATTGGTTGCATTTGTGTATAGTCAACATTATAAAATCCTGTATCTAATAGCATTGCAAGTGTTACATCAGTTACTCTTGAGAATTTCGCTTTCTCAGCTTCCATAATGAATCCTGTCATGACATCAGTTTGGAATCTCATTGCCTCTGGATGTGATTTTTCAATTCCTTCAGTAGTTTCTAATTCAATTCCAGATACAACGCTTGATTTGCCATAAGTAATATAAGTAATGTTATAGTGATTGATTGCGAATTGATGGGCCTTAGGAGTAACTAAGAAACTGTATTCTCTCTGTTGTTCACCAGTATTTAACTTAGTATGCCACGTTGCATTAAGAACAATATTTTCGTGAGGTGTTGATGTATTCAAAGGATGATAGCGATCGTAAAGTGAAGCTGAAATTCCACAGGCGTGTAAAGATTCGTGTAATAACGTATAAAAGAATCGGTCATCATCAGAATCGATGTTACTTGCTGTTGTTGGTAGGTATCGTGTATTGACAAACATTACAGCTTGAACTGGTCTAAAAGCTTGATTTTCAATTTGAGTGATAGCTGTTAGAGCTATTTGTTCAAGATTAGGCTTAGATGGTCTTGGAATAACATTAACAACTAAATCGATATCGCTTACTTCTGCATTATCGCCAGATCCAAGACTTGTAGTTAAAGATTTGTAATTTTTAAGGGTAATTTTATCTTTTAAGCGTCGAACTTTGAGTAATTTCGAAAGATATGTATTGACATTGCCTAATGTAGTTTCAAGAGCAGTCTTTTTCTCTGCAGAGAGAACGTCATCTGCTTCGCAAGTGTAGTTAACACCATTCCATGAGACTGATCCACTTGCGGCTGCACAAGAAAGTGTGTCCGGTGTTACACTGAATTTAATTCTTATAGGTTCAAATGAATCTGCAATTGTTGTTTCCATAACACTAATTGCTTCTTTATCTTGTATGGATTGATGTCCACAGACATGGTAGAATTTTGTTCTTGCTGCATTCTCACCGAAAAACAGAAATAACAAAATCATTCGAGAAATTTGAAATGTAAAAATAAAAGAAATAAAATCAAAACTTTTTCAGAGAAATTTTAATTAAGGGTTTCGTTTTGCGAAAAAACGTACAATACGCAATTTCGCTAAAAATGTTGTAAACAGAAATCCATCAAAAGTGACACCTCAGAAAAGCTAAAATATTGAATTTTTGGAACTTTTGATAGAGCACGTTTTTAAATATTAATTAAAGTAAATGTATATTTTGTAAAGATTCTTTTTAATAAAAAAATAAAATTTTGAAGAAGAACACAAAATCTTCTGAAAAATAATATCACATAAACTCATATTATTTTCTAATATATAACTATTTTATATAAAAATCAAATTCAATGATCTTAAAAGCGAAGGATAAACCACAAAATTTACGAATATAATGAGTGGGAATATAATGCTTATCTATCATAAAACCATATGAAATATCAATTTTTGCTTTACGCCTAATTTTTGACGACAATTAGCAAAAAATGTTAAATGTTAACACTCAGTCCATTTGAATATGAAAAATAAAATTGACTTTGATTAAATGTTTTTATTTATCATGCAATTCTTCTTGCGACCAAAGATTTGAATAAAAGTTCAAAAAATAAGATAGCTTAAAAATAATATACGGTAGTGTTTACTAATAGATGAATAGTATATAAATTCTATTAAAATGGATTTGATCCAAAAAAATATAAAACCAAAAATAATTGTTATAATTTAAATGAAGAAGTGAGTGTGGGACAAACTATCCACTGTCACTTTTTTATTAACCTTATTTTAAAAAATTAATAAAATAATAATAAAAAATTATTTGAATCTTTTACATTAATTGTTTCTTTTTTAAAAGTACCTTTAAAGTACAATAAACAAGATTTGAATCTATTGATCCTTGTTGCAAACTTGAATATATTGCTTCAAGCATTTTCAAACATTCGACTTTTTTGTTTTCCAATATTTGTTCATGGTCATTAGCTTTTCGTAATATACGAACAACTTTATCACTATTGATTAATTGAACTTTAAATTTAATCAATAATGCTGGAACAACCGTTGTGTATAATTCAACAACAAAATCGTCTAATCGAATATTCCTTCTCTCTGGGAAATAAGAATGCTTGAGAACTTTGAAATGTGACTCACTGACGTTATTAGTCGCGTCACCTCCGTTGCGATAGCGCTTATTCCAACGATCTAAATGATGCCTCCATTGCCTATCGAAGTACTTTTGGGCTTTCGGTTCAGTGGAAAGAATTTCAAGAATTCGATCATAAACTGCATCTAGGTCTGCAGCTTCTTCTTGAGTGAGGTGCTCTGGAACTTCTTCACTTGTTTCAGACGTTTCTTCTTCTGGAATAAATTCAGAATCGTTTGGATCATCAGAAGATTCTCGTGGTAAAAAGATTTGAGAAGGTTGAAATTCATTTTCGATGAATTCTTCTTCATATTGTTCCTCTTCTTCAATTTCTTCTGCTTGAAGTAAGTGAGATTGAGCTGGTTCCTCTCTAGGATTTTCTTCTTCTTGGTTCTGTTCTTCCTCGGGAGATTCTTCTTTAGTATCGAATACTAATAATTTCATTAGATTATAAAATTCTTCAAAATTGTCTCGTGATTTAAACTTATCCGCTTTTCTTAATATGGCGCGAAGGACATGCACGCCACACCAAAGAATATGACAGTTTGGAATACCTCGCTCAATTGCCTCGGCTATTTGTGGGGCGCAGTCCATACTTATCATCTCGGGTTCTCTATTAATATATTGAAAATAACGACAAACACAATATTGAATATTTTCGCTTGTGTCAGGAGAAATAAAGAAATACAAAAAAGGAAAAACAATAGTATGTTCTGTTTTTCCTGTGAGTGCATATAATGGAATGTTAGCCCTTAGAAGTTTATACGTTGAATCGATGTGAAACGTAGAAATTTGGTGACCAAGGGCCTTCGCTTCGAAAGGTGCATATAAAAAAACTAGTTTTCCCGGCTCAGAGATAAATTCAATTAAATCTTCTGGACAACTTTCTTGAACAGATTCGACAAAGATAGCTAAAGAAACTTTTTCATCCGAACTAAAGCGTTTGGAAACAATTTCAGCTCTTTGAGCAAATTTACGTAATGCATCTGGACCTTGTGCAAATATTGAAAGTAACTCTTCGTCTGTATATGAAATATTTAAGTCTTGGAAACACTTAAGTTGAGCTGTAGCATGATTCATATTGTTTTCAAAGTAATGTTTAAGATAATTTCTGACAAATAATGAGGATATTGTTTTTGTTGATTTCGGAGGTGCAGAATGATCATGAGAGTCAGAGTGGATTAGTAGTTCATATTTATCTTGATCTATTATCCGGACTTTGAATTTAGCTTGACATTGTGGATACTTACATTTGTATTCGATCGTGGAGTATTCTTTCCTGCATTTTTGAGAGTAGCCCATGCTAGCTTTTATCTCTTCTTGGATACCAAACTGGAGGAGCTCCATAGTGTTGAATATCACGGGCTCCATACAACAAATTGAATAAGGTATTTCAAAATTTGAAGGAAATGGTCCATCATTGAATGTAGTGGCCGGGAATTGAATGACATACAGATAGTTTGAGGAAATTTGTTATAAATTATAATATAATTGAAGAATTAATTATCAAAACAAGTCTAAGAGCCATTTGTCAGATTTTCCCGAAATGCAAGGTTAAGATTTTAGCAGCGACTAACTTTGAGTGTACATATATAATTGTTATACTGAGTACTTTCTATCTGTGTTACTTATTTGAGTCTAAGAGCCATTTGTCAGATTTTCCCGAAATGCAAGGTTAAGATGAGAAAGGGACAAACTATCCAGTGTCACTTTTCAAAGGAATAAAAAAATAATAAAGATGAAATAATAACATGAAATCTTATATAAATATAATTTTATCTAAATAGATAAATGAATTAAGCAGTTTACAGTTATATATATTTAATGAGAGACAATATCTAGTTCTATGGTAGAAATGACTCTTAGACTCAAATAAGTAACACAGATAGAAAGTACTCAGTATAACAATTATATATGTACACTCAAAGTTAGTCGCTGCTAAAATCTTAACCTTGCATTTCGGGAAAATCTGACAAATGACTCTTAGACTCAAATAAGTAACACAGATAGAAAGTACTCAGTATAACAATTATATATGTACACTCAAAGTTAGTCGCTGCTAAAATCTTAACCTTGCATTTCGGGAAAATCTGACAAATGGCTCTTAGACTTGTTTTGATAATTAATTCTTCAATTATATTATAATTTATAACAAATTTCCTCAAACTATCTGTATGTCATTCAATTCCCGGCCACTACATTCAATGATGGACCATTTCCTTCAAATTTTGAAATACCTTATTCAATTTGTTGTATGGAGCCCGTGATATTCAACACTATGGAGCTCCTCCAGTTTGGTATCCAAGAAGAGATAAAAGCTAGCATGGGCTACTCTCAAAAATGCAGGAAAGAATACTCCACGATCGAATACAAATGTAAGTATCCACAATGTCAAGCTAAATTCAAAGTCCGGATAATAGATCAAGATAAATATGAACTACTAATCCACGCTGACTCTCATGATCATTCTGCACCTCCGAAATCAACAAAAACAATATCCTCATTATTTGTCAGAAATTATCTTAAACATTACTTTGAAAACAATATGAATCATGCTACAGCTCAACTTAAGTGTTTCCAAGACTTAAATATTTCATATACAGACGAAGAGTTACTTTCAATATTTGCACAAGGTCCAGATGCATTACGTAAATTTGCTCAAAGAGCTGAAATTGTTTCCAAACGCTTTAGTTCGGATGAAAAAGTTTCTTTAGCTATCTTTGTCGAATCTGTTCAAGGAAGTTGTCCAGAAGATTTAATTGAATTTATCTCTGAGCCGGGAAAACTAGTTTTTTTATATGCACCTTTCGAAGCGAAGGCCCTTGGTCACCAAATTTCTACGTTTCACATCGATTCAACGTATAAACTTCTAAGGGCTAACATTCCATTATATGCACTCACAGGAAAAACAGAACATACTATTGTTTTTCCTTTTTTGTATTTCTTTATTTCTCCTGACACAAGCGAAAATATTCAATATTGTGTTTGTCGTTATTTTCAATATATTAATAGAGAACCCGAGATGATAAGTATGGACTGCGCCCCACAAATAGCCGAGGCAATTGAGCGAGGTATTCCAAACTGTCATATTCTTTGGTGTGGCGTGCATGTCCTTCGCGCCATATTAAGAAAAGCGGATAAGTTTAAATCACGAGACAATTTTGAAGAATTTTATAATCTAATGAAATTATTAGTATTCGATACTAAAGAAGTGTTGTAAGACGAGTTACGGAAAGTGAGGTGAACCGAAAAAGTGACACTTATTTGGTCGGATAAATTCCCTATATATTTACTTGTCAAAAAAAATCAGACTTTTTTTGCTTTAAAAAATTTATAAGTTAATTATTGAGAACGAAGGTGAAAGGAAATGGATATCTCTTACCTTTCATTCCCTCGAGAAAGTTCAAAAACTTGGGTGCAATCAGTTCTGATTGCACCCAAGTTTTTGAACTTTGTATAAGGAATTGTTGGCTATGATGCACTGATCATGAATCAGTACATCATAGCCAACAATTCCTTCGCAAACAGCGGGAAACTTTGTCTGAATAGTTTAACATTCAGACAAAGTTTCCCGCTGTCAGAGAGGGAATGGAAGGGTAAGAGGTATATATTCATAATGTATACCTCTTACCCTTTCATTCCCTCGAGAAAGTTCAAAAACTTGGGTGCAATCAGTTCTGATTGCACCCAAGTTTTTGAACTTTGTATAAGGAATTGTTGGCTATGATGCACTGATCATGAATCAGTACATCATAGCCAACAATTCCTTCGCAAACAGCGGGAAACTTTGTCTGAATAGTTTAACATTTTGGAGAACGGTTTCGACGTTAATACCGCTTTGAATAGTTTAACATTTTGGAGAACTTATACAAAGTTCAAAAACTTTGTCTGAAGAATTCTTCCATCTGTTAAAGGGACATTTTGGAGAACGGTTTCGACGTTAATACCGCTTTGAATTTGTTGATTAGCTTGATTTAACCATTCTAAATCAATTAAATCGAAGATTCTACCACTCATTGGAAAATTATAAGTTTTGAAAAAAACCGTAAATCATTATTGAATCTAAAAATATTTATGTACAAAAAGTCGGTATATATTCTATAATTATTTAAAATAATGAAAAAGTTGATTTGTGAATCATTGAAATATTAATGCTGTTATATATATATATCAGATGATATAAGATGATTTTTTTAAATAAAAAATAAAATTTAATTTTTTAATTGTTAAAATAAGAATAGTAAGCTTGACAAGTAATTTAAGTTTTTGCTTTGTAAAGTTATTTGGTTGGCAAATGCATTGTGTCACTTTTTGTTTGAGTTCACTTTCCGTAATTTGTCTTATGATAGAAGAATCTCCCGAGGAAGAACAGAACCAAGAAGAAGAAAATCCTAGAGAGGAACCAGCTCAATCTCACTTACTTCAAGCAGAAGAAATTGAAGAAGAGGAACAATATGAAGAAGAATTCATCGAAAATGAATTTCAACCTTCTCAAATCTTTTTACCACGAGAATCTTCTGATGATCCAAACGATTCTGAATTTATTCCAGAAGAAGAAACGTCTGAAACAAGTGAAGAAGTTCCAGAGCACCTCACTCAAGAAGAAGCTGCAGACCTAGATGCAGTTTATGATCGAATTCTTGAAATTCTTTCCACTGAACCGAAAGCCCAAAAGTACTTCGATAGGCAATGGAGGCATCATTTAGATCGTTGGAATAAGCGCTATCGCAACGGAGGTGACGCGACTAATAACGTCAGTGAGTCACATTTCAAAGTTCTCAAGCATTCTTATTTCCCAGAGAGAAGGAATATTCGATTAGACGATTTTGTTGTTGAATTATACACAACGGTTGTTCCAGCATTATTGATTAAATTTAAAGTTCAATTAATCAATAGTGATAAAGTTGTTCGTATATTACGAAAAGCTAATGACCATGAACAAATATTGGAAAACAAAAAAGTCGAATGTTTGAAAATGCTTGAAGCAATATATTCAAGTTTGCAACAAGGATCAATAGATTCAAATCTTGTTTATTGTACTTTAAAGGTACTTTTAAAAAAGAAACAATTAATGTAAAAGATTCAAATAATTTTGGGGTATTATTATTGTCGTCTGGCGGTTTTAGACGACAATGCGAATTTTCAAATAATAGGATTTTTAGCCAGATAAAGAGCTACTCCATATATCATGCGTGTTTGCATACTATATACATAGATGGAATTGATGTTCTTCCTTTATTTAGGTACCGAAACATGCTTGAAAAATCTATTTTTTAGACGACAATGATAATTTTGTCACTTTTCCAGACGACAATAATAATTTGTCACCTTTTTAGACGACAATAATAATTTTGTCACTTTTTCCAGACGACAATAAAACATCCTCAATAATTTTTTATTATTATTTTATTAATTTTTTAAAATAAGGTTAATTTTGCGGTATCATATTTTTGGAAAATCTTTATGAATATTATATAAAAAGTATGGCATTCCAAACGGGAACCGCGGTTGGTTACCATGGATTTCCGTCACCGGTCACATTTTAAAGATTTTTAAAGCCTTATAAAAATATGCTTTGTAAATCATTTTTTGTAAATCGGCAAAAATTTGGTAATTTTCTTCAACTAATAAATCTGCGAATAGCATTTATAATACAAGAACAATCTTTTAAAATGCGTTTGATTCATTTTTGTATAATTTCATATAGGCACATATATTCTTCCGGGACTTTCCGTGATTTTACCGTAAAATCATTAGTTTACACCAATTTTTCCGTATTTTGAATAGTTTACTGCACTTTTTCCGTAAAATTGAGTTACGGGAATCCGCAAAATTTCCGGACCTCATTTTTCATAGAATATAATAATAATATTTGATAAAAAGATATATTATTTATATTTTTGATTTTTGAATTACGGAAAAAGTGAATTGATAACTTGATTTTTTTATATGGTTAATTTTTCAAATGATATTATGAAGATCTAAAATATTAAAAGTAAAAAATTGAATTACGGAAAAAGTGAGGTCAAAAGTGAAATAAATTTGCAGAACAATTTTCATTGAAATAAGCTTTATTTTTCATTATTAATAACAATGCTGTAATAAACAGAAATTCATCAAAAGTGACAGCTCTCAATTTTTTGACATTTGTAAATTCTAAATTGAATGAGAAAAATGAAATAATACTAAGCATAATACAATATTCTAGATTTAATTATAATTAGGAAAAGTTAGTTTTGAGAGTACTTTTCATAGGCATATAGAATGAAATCTTCTGAAAAATAATATCATATAAACTCATATTATTTTCTAATATATAACTATTTTATATAAAAATCAAATTCAATGATCTTAAAAGCGAAGGATAAACCTCAAAATTTACGAATATAATGAGTGGGAATATAATGCTTATCTATCATAAAACCATATTAAATATCAATTTTTGCTTTACGCCTAATTTTTGACGACAATTAGCAAAAAATGTTAAATGTTAACACTCAGTCCATTTGAATATGAAAAATAAAATTGACTTTGATTAAATGTTTTTATTTATCATGCAATTCTTCATGCGACCAAAGATTTGAATAAAATTTCAAAAAATAAGATAGCTTAAAAAATAATATACGGTAGTGTTTACTAATAGATGAATAGTATATAAATTCTATTAAAATGGATTTGATCCAAAAAAATATATAAAATTTGATCATAAATAAAATCGTTTTAAATTACTTCTTCATTTAAATTATAACAATTATTTTTGGTTTTATAGTTTTTAAAGCTCATGTGGTTTTTTTAACCACAGAATACTTATGTGCTGTAGCAAGCTTGCAATCCAAAGCTCACGTTAGACAACAAGAGTCATGAAGTCTCATACTAAGGGATATCCAACATATATTTTAATAATCTAATGTTTGTGACAAATATTCAACATAAAATTAAGTTTTCGTTTCGTTACAAGGCATTCATACTTTGGAGATATCATATTTAATGTACAGAAAAGTTAATATTAAACAATACATGCTAAAGAATTAATAAATAAGATAATAAAATAAATTTATACGTAATTACTTTCATTTAATATGCTTTATGCTGTATAATATTGATTAAGAGGCATTAAAAGGTTCCATAATCTGCTTTTATAGGCAAGATTTTTGATAAAAATTTTAAATTTTGAAAAATGATGAGAAAAGGAAAAAAAAGGTAAATGAGAGCAAGAGGAGGGAAAAAAAGAAAAAGAAAAGGAAGGGAAGGGAAAAATAAAAGAAAGAAGGACATATAAAAATTTAGATGCGCATTCTTAATGCCGAGGCGGCTTGCCGCCGAGGCGCGATTTTTTTAGGCCTCTACGGTAACCCGGCAATGTTTTTTTAAATCTTGTACAGCCCTAATAAAAAGTCTCTTTAATATCTATATTTCATATTTTTATCGATTTTTAAAGTTTTTGCGAAAAGTATTCAATTATTTTTGCTATTTGGTCGGGTAAATGTCAGATTTGCGGCATTTTCTGATATGATATTCAGATTCTACGTTGATAATAATGCTTATAGAACCCTCTTGCTATTGTGTCAAAATTGCGAAACCGATAGCAAAAATATCTCGCAATATCAAAATTGAGATATTGAGTGAATTATGCATTATAGAGATTAAAAATCTGATTTGTGAAAACATCTCATCAGTTTCTAGCTAATTCAAAAATCTTTACTATCTTATTCGATTAAAATGAAAAGGGAATAGTTTCATTATGCTTTAAATGACAGCCTTATAATATAATAATAGTTTTCGCTCAATATGCAGCATTTTTTTTTCGAAATCTATGGTCAATGTCCTAAATACTGATTGCTTTGCATTCATATCTCTTACATTTTCTATACCCACATCACTATTCATTGCTATTCCTATCTTTTTCATTTTTGTTTGTTTCTCATAATTTCTCAAAAAACACGATAACTTGATATTTGTAAATATCATACTTTATAACGTAAATAAGAACTTGACCTATTAAGAAAAGCAGTAATGAAAAGGAAATCTGAAATTCATAAAAATTACAAGTTTCTGATGACAATTAGCTTAATTAAACCAGGTACAAGATTATATAATTGTATTTTCTATCCAATTATCCATATAATATCTTATCCAGAAAAAATAACTTGATCAATACCAAATGATTTTTTAACTAGTAAATAAAGTATTTTCTTTACACACACATTGTATATCATAGTTTTTTTTTTTTTTTTGGTTTCGCAAAACATCCAAAAACAAATATGCTATAAAAGTGACAATTTTAGCAAAACGAAACCCTTATTTTAATTCGATTTTTTAGAATAGATGTCATACAGCATTAATGACTACATAATTTTTTTTGAAGTGAAAATATTTCTCCGAAATAAAACTTTTGTTTCAATTTTTGAATACCAATATTTATAAACTCTTTTCGATAATTCTTATTAGGAATTATCGTACATTAACTTTTTTATTTTTCAACATAAAATATTTATTCTATCGAAGCTTACCATACAAATAATGCTAAAATCAAACTTTCATATGCTGTAATGATAATGAATCAAGATACACCCAAAAAACTAGAATCAAGTGCAAATACAAACTCAAAATAGCCTTGACTATCACAAATTGTGTTCTTTATGAGTTCTTTTTACATATTTCTATATAACATAACGTTCCAAGTTGTTTCTCTTAAAATTATTCTCAACGTATGAAATTCATAATCAAAAGATCACATTTTATAGTTTGGAATCATATAATCATATATACTGATACTGACTTATAAATAGGCACTATGGTTCATTGAATATATCACATAATTTTAAGTCAAGCAAAAAGATCTGTAAAATCAAACAGAGTTATTTGAGATATTGCGACAACACTAAATTATTAACCCAATTTATCGATGCAAGATTGCAATTTAATAACAAGTCTGTTATGATTAAGTTGAAATTTGTTATTCTCTTAAAGGTCTTAAATCCATGAAATAAGATATTACAAATGAGAAGTGTAATTCAAAAAAAATAAAGAGATTTTAAAATTTTATATCAGAATCAAACCCTAAAAAGCATTCAGTTAATTCGTAAATAATCGAAAAAGTTTGAACAAATAGTTTATCTATATCTTAATGCTTGATATAGCTTATTTCTTGTCAATTTATTAAAAATTTCATATTATAAAGCAATAATGTATGTTTATATTTGATAGATTGGTCGATGTTAACGATCGCGTTAGTGTGGAGGTGGTAGGTTGTGGAATTTCGTAAGAATGTAAATTTAAATATTGAACGCAAAGATAAATTGAGAAATTCTAGAGACAGACATTCATGGTAAAGACCTATGAGTTGAGGTACTTCGTTGCAACAATAAATATTAAGTCTGGTTCAGAATTTTATAACACTTCATCTAAAAATGTTTTTGTTTTCTCAAATTGAAAAAAATTTGAGAAAACAAAAACCGTTTTAATAAATTGAGAGATGCATTCATAAAATCGAATAAAATTTAGATCTAAATCAAAATTAAAATCCGAAAATTTTGAAAATATAAAATTACAAAATAATGTGCAATATAATTTGTATCAATTGTAAAAGTGATATTTATCATACCCAAAGTCATTTTTTCTGATATCAGATTTTCTCAGATCCTTGTTTTCGAACTTTTATCGCTTTGGGAGGGCGCGAAGCGCCCTCCCAAAGCGAAAGAATCCAAAATAACCAGATTTTAAATTTTGAGATCGAAATCTCTAATTTTTCCCATATAATAACATACTTTTTAATAAAAAAATGGAAGGTACCAACTTTGCGGATCTTCGATCCGCAAAGTTGGTACCTAAAGCGTTATAGACTAACCCATGAATGGAAAATTAAATTTCAATCCCGTAGTCTAATGAATCGAACAGAAACAGTTATAAATTTATAGCAAAAAATTTATAAATTACAAATTATCAAAGAATTATATGCTATCCTTTGAAAACTTTCTAAATTTCTTGAATCTCAGCTTCAAATTCTAGAACAAGTCCTGAACCACCTCATTCAAGATAGATTTATCTGGGAGATAGAGTTAGTGAGTCAATTGTTGGAGTGGGCTGCGGTAATTCGATTTCCTTTATTAATTTTGTCATTTTTATTTTCAAATCGCATTCATTTCATCAGTTGTCAGTGCTTTTGAAGAAGGATTCCATCTCTTCGTTAGTCAATGGCTTGTTTATCAATAGTTTCGCGTTTGGATTTTTTTGAGACCTTCCTATATTTTCAACAAAAAATATACTTCTATTATATTAAAATAGTAAACAGTGTTTATTTCATTCCAAGTCATTTTTAGCCTCTTTAGTTTTTCCACACAATTTAGGCATGAAATGAGTACTTGGATATAGAAAATATAAAACAATAATAGCAACAATGAAAATACAAAAGAAAACAATTGAAATGATTAAATTTCTCCGAATAGAATTATTGATTTCTTCATTTTCATGGTACCAAAGATAATCCTTTGGAATATTTTTGGCATATTTGTCGCAATCATCTTCGCCAACAAAATTATTAAATAATATTGGATTTGCATAATTAGAATCAGCTGCTGAAACAGATGAAGAACCATATTGGCTGCTAAAGAAGTATGAGCCTTTTGTACATGCTGCATATGTCCATTTAAGAGAGTTAAAAACGCCATATCTAACAGTTTCTGAAATTCTTAAAATTGTTGCTGTCGGTTCCTTCAGGAAATTACCAGATGGTGAATCAATAACATATTGGTTTCCTCGCAAAGAACCACTTGGAATGTATTCAACGCCATCAGGAATACTGTAATCCAATGGTAATGCTCCAAATGTACAAATTAATCTTCCAGAAATTTTGTCTACAATAGAATGATCAATGACTTTGAAATAAGGACTCTTTCCAGAGAATGAAACTTTTGCATAAGGAGCAGAATCAAAAGCATCTTCAGCAATTTTAAGACACGTTTTCGGCAAAATAATGGTTTCGACATTTGATTGATAAACAATTCTAGGATAGATATATAAACAACTTTTTCCTATTTCAAGTTTCTTTAGATATTTCATATTCGAAAATGCATATTCGTCTATAAATTGACATGTATCTGGGACAGTAAATGACTTAATAGGACATCCACCGAAAGCACAAGTGTCGATATATTTTAATGTCTTAGATATTTTTATATTTGTCAGCGATGAGCAACCATAAAAAGCATATGATGCAATTAAATCAACCCGTGAAATATCCAAATCATTTAATGCTGTACAATATTGAAATGACTGGAAACCAATAGATCTACATGTTGTTGGCATTTTAATGTATTTGAGTCTTGTGCAACCCTGAAAGAAATGAGGCATGATATCAAGGAATCCTTCATCTGGCCACTCAATTCTTTCAAGTGAATAACAATCCCAACATGCAAGGTAATCAATATCTTTGTTTCTAAATCTTTTGATTATGATTTCTTTCACGGAAAGACATTTTGAAAATGCGTTATTTTGTAATAGAATTTCAGGCTGATCAATAATTAATTTCTCAATATTAGTATTCGCTCCTAAGAAGAAATCTTCCAAACTATAATACTTTGTGTCACTAATTTCCACTGTCTTTCGATCAAATTCAGGAAGAAATATGAATAGATACTTGTCATCATAATCATCTACATAACAAATAGCATTATCTACAATTTTAAAACGTGTATTTACACGAAACTCAAAGTGGATATTTGTGCAATTAATGAAAGCAACAGCGGGAAAACTTAATGCTGCATCATAGCAAATTACTGCTAATGTAAGTGCTTTATCATGCGCAAATGCCAAATTTGAATTGTTATTATTGTTCAATCCATAACAATAAACTGTTTTGACTTGTGAATACATGAATGCATAGTTGAGAGAAAATACTAGCGATGTGTTGATATATTCAATAGGACCAGTATGCAAAAATGAATAAAAGTCACATACTGTAGAATTTATAGCGAAATCGACTTTTGTAAGAGCTAAACAAAAAGCAAAACAATATCGTGGAACATATATAGTCTCTACTAAAAGAGTTTTCAGGTTATAACAATTTTGATAAACACCTCTGTTTCCTTTATTCAAAGAACAATTAAGTCTGAGTTGTGTAATTCCGCTGCAACCAGTGAATGAATTCTTTCCTAATGTCCACAAATTATATGCTACTTCTTGTTTGAGATTATTGCAATATATAAATGAATAATCACCAATAGAAATTGCATTGTTTGGTAATTGATAGTTCATTTTATAGCAATAAGCAAATGCTGCTTTACCAAAACTTGCAATATTCGAACTCAATGTGATAGTTTCAAGAGATTCACAATGTAAAAATGCGAAATCACCAATAGATAAACAATTAGGAGCAGTAAGTGTTTCTAAATTCAAACAGTTCCTTGCAAAGTCTGCTGGAATGTCTCTTGAAAAAATATTTATTGTTTTGAGATTGAGAGATTCACTGAAATATCCTTCATTCGAAATCTCGTCATCTTTAAACTGAACATATTCAGGGATATTGACTGATTCAAGAGGAGTAGAAAGAAAAGCAAGTTCACAGATAGTTAAGCTACCTCCTGTGACAGTGTTTGGAAATGTGATACTGGAAAGTGATGAACATTTGAATGCACCAAAACCAATTAAGTTTATTGTTTGGGGAAGTGTGATTGTCGTGACTCCAGAATATGCAAAAGCATAATCATTTATTTGTGTGGCTCCTGATATATCAACAGTTGTTAAACTGAAACAAAAACTTGCGAAATTTTCAGGGATAATTTGAAGTTTTGGAGAATTAATTTCTTTAAGGTTTGTGCAACCAATAAAGCATCCCAAACCGATGTTTTTTACAAGGGCAATATCAACATTTTCAATTGATGAATTTGAAAAACAATAATCTGAAATTTTTTCAATATTCGGTGTTTTAAATGAAACACTGCGTATGAATAGATTACTACTAAATAATGGACCAACTGAAATATTATCATTGCCTTGAAATGTTACTTCTTGCATATAATAAAACAGAGGATTTGAATCTAATGCTTTATTTGTCCATCCATTGACCGTAATAATAGCTTTAGTAACCCCAGATGTATGAAGTTCTTCAGATTTTTTATATGTTATTGAATTATAATCTTTATCTGTATCAATAGTGATCGTGGAACCATCTATAGTGTAGCGGCTTGTTTTTACGTTACGAGCTAAAAGAGTGGACACGAATGCATAAGAACGAAACATGAAATTGGGAACAAATTCAAATGTTAAATTCCGAACCGAATTTTATTGACATGTTGCCAATTTAAAGTTTTTAAATGAAAACAAGTGTGTCATCTCAATACTGAGTTTTTAGGAAACAATAGATGGACAAATTGCGCTGGACAATAAGTTCTGAAAAACACAGAATTCAATTTGATCAGATTAAAAAAAGTATAAATAATAATATACAAAAAATTCCAAATATACTTATCATCGGATTTTCAATTTTTGAATTGAGAAGAATTCATTTTATTTTATGTATATAGCTGAATTCTCGAAAAATCAAGCCCGACATTAATTTTACATCTATTGAATTTTTCAAGTGTCATTCAAAATTGAATATAAGAGTTTTATAACTAAATTATGCTTCGTTCTTCTATTACATTTCATTTCCTCCTTGATAAATCGCCAATTCTTAACGAGTTCGTTATTGAAGGCGATACATATACAGCAACAACCATTAAAGATATCGGGACAGATATATTTAACTCTCGACTTGAAATTATCAGAAAAAACGTTAAAAAAGTTGTTTTTGCATTTGAGGAAGGTAGTATTTACACAACAGATTTTCCGTGGGATCTGAATGAAGAATTTGTTGTTACACGAAAGGCCAGTTCTGAAATGTCTTTTGCAGTTGAGAATAACCAGATGTTAAAAAGAGTTGATTTTGGAACAAGTGTCCAAAAAATCAGCGGACGTGGATTTTCTCAATCTGGATTATCCGAAATTGAAATGTCAAACGTTAAATATGCATCAGGTCCATTCTTCCATGGTTGCCACAATCTCAAAAAGATCGTTCTTCCTTTAGTTGAAAGAATTCCAAATAATTTTGCAAGTTATTGTTTTTCACTTGAATACGTAGATATATCTGGTGCAAAATACATTGAAATCGGAGATTATGCTTTTGGGTTCACTGGTAACCTTTCAATTACTTTTCCAAAATCTCTTACAAAAATTGGCATCGGCGCTTTCTCCTACTCGAGAATCAATTCAGTCACTTTTTCACAATCACCAACAACATTATCAGGCAGATGTTTTGAAGCCACAAACCTTGAAAGCATAGAAATTCCTTCCAGCTTCAATTATGATATGACAAAATCATTTGGTGTTGTTAATGGATCAAGTTACATAAAGAAAGTTATTATCAATACAAATATAATTGGGAAAGGATTTGCTAAAGACTGCGTTGCTCTTGAATCCGTAATTATTCCTAACGCTAACACAATTTCCGATTATGCTTTTTGCAACTGCAAGATTCTTCCATCATTTGATTTACCAAAAGATCTTACTACAATATCAAATTATGCATTTGCTTATTGCGATGTTTTATCAATAACTTTGCCACAAACGAAATTAACAATTGGAGACTATGCATTTGCATACTGTTTCAAAATCAATATAGAATCACTTCCAGCATCATGGACTCCTGGTAAGTATTCATTTATAGGATGCACAAGTATCAAAACTATCAAAGTATCTGCTGATATTTCTCAATGTCAGGGACTTTTCCAAGGATGTACAAGCATGACTGATTTGACGATTTCAACTTCAAGTGTTCCAGATTTTTGTTTTGCATGCTGCAGTAGTTTGAAATCAGTAACTATTACTCAATCCGTTGAAAGGTTTGGAGAAAGATCATTCGCTAAAACAGGTCCAATTGAACATGTTGATCTTTCAAATGTTGGTACATATAAATATGCTTTCGAAAATTCTGAATTAAAATCTGTGACGTTTGGTAAATTCAAAAATATGGATTTTGCATTTTGCGGGTGCAAGAATCTTGAAAAGATCATATTCAACAAAGATACAATTTGGTTTGATGGAACAAATGTAATAAATACTTCCAAGAAACTAAAATTCGTAATTGATGAAGAAAACAAAATGTTCAAAGTGAAAGATGATGTTCTCACAGGATATGATTATTTCTTTGCAATTTTGCCTACGTATTCAAAGTCAACATACACAGTTCCAAAGAATATAAATCATCTTGGAATAGGCTGCACTTCAATTACAACATCATTGAAAGAAATTATTATTGATAGTGACCATGTAGTTTTGGAACAATATGCATTCACGTTTTGTGATTATCCAGAAAAAATAACAATTAAAAATTTCAACAGCTCAAAAATAACCACAAATACTTTTAGCCAGATGAGCGGATTAAAAGAATTTTCATGCTCTGTTTATGTAAGTGAAATCGGATACTCATCATTTCAGAATGACTATAAACTTGAAACTGTAACATTTCCTTTCCCAATATCAATCATTCGACAACATGCTTTCAGGAATTGTTATTCACTGAAGACATTTTCATGTCCAAGTGTTACATCACTATTGGAATCTTGTTTCAATAATTGCTACAAATTAAAGGACGTTTCATTCTTAAATACAACAACGACCATTGAATCGTACACATTTGCAAATACAGGAATTGTTTCTCTCACTATTCCAGATACTTGTTATCAGATAGGAGATCATGCGTTTTATAACACAACAAGTTTGGAATCAGTGACAATTGGTAAAAAAGTAATTAGAATATGCGAATATGCTTTCGGAAATTCTTATGTCGAATCTATTTCTATTCCAAACAATGTGAAATATATTGATTCATCAGCTTTCAAAAACTCTCCAAAACTTAAAATAACAATTGAAAGTTCGAATCCATATTTTGAAATAAAATCACAGGCACTTTACTCTAAAATTACCAAAACATTGATTTGCACAATTGGAGCTCTTCCTGAGTTATATGAAATTCCAGATGGAATAAAGAACATCCAAGATCAGACATTGAACAATAATATGTATGTTATAGAAACTCCAACAGGTAGTTTCTATGAAGGAATTTCTGCAGCAAGACTTATTATTCCTTCTTCAGTTCAGAGTATTGATATTACATCGCTGAAAAAAGTTTTTGCAGCTTGCTACAGCGGTGATTATTACTTGTTTAATGGAACAGCAAACTATTCATATGCAGGTGATAACTATCATTACGCTGATATGTTTGAAACTGATGTCAGGCAGGGAAATTGCACTGATGAAGAATTGACAGATGATTTTAAGTGGGTTACAAGCAATGGTGCTAAAAGAAGCAGCAACAAAGGATTGATAATTGCTTTAGTTTTACTTGTTTTAATTTTCATTGCTTTAGTTATTGTTTATTTATTCCTTCCACTTGAAAATATATGCCACAAGTCTGATGGAGATAGAAGTGTTCAAAATGAATCAATTAATATTGTTTAATCTATTTTATATTTTCCTTTTTGTTCATTAAATTTACTAAATTCTATATGCTATAACTAACTATAAACTTGAAATCATATTATTCGCGTGTAAACCTTTCATTTCACTCAAATTTTGAGAGAAAGACGCGAAGAATATGATTTCAAGTTTATATATAATATCAATTGATGAAGAAATTATATATAACCTTCATGAAATACTTTTATCAATGTTGCATACATTTTGAGTCTGTTATACACATCTCACCGTGAAATTCACAAATTATTTTCTTGATTATTGCTTTTATTCATCGACATCATACTGTATTAATATATACACTCAAATTTAAAATCAATGGCACCAAATACCACATCTAAATTTTTTATTTGAAAAAAAAAAAACTGGAAAATTTTTTGATTTGTGAGATTGTCAGGATTTTTTTCCCTCTAAAAAAAGGGGAGCTGTCATTCACAATCCTCTCATAGATATTGTCTTTAACAGATTTCGAATGTGTTTATGATCATAATGCCCCCCACTTAAATTAGGCCATTTTTCTACTCACAAATCAAGAAGGTTTTGAATTTAAAAATTTTGCCGTCAGTAAATTTTTAGTTTGATAAAAATAATAATATATGCTCTTCGTGCATTTTTCAAACTGACAAATTGTAAAAAAAAATTCATACCGTAAGAGGAAAATAATGTTTTTTGTTCGAGACTTTGCAAATCCATTAGTAGAAGAGCTTCTTTTAAAGCTGAAACAGTCTCCACTAGGATCTTTGCTCAGTCGAAATAGTAATTCTATGTATAATTTTTTCATTATTAATTATCCACAAATTTTCGAGAAGGCTATAGGACTAGATGATGTCCAAAACTTCATTAGATTAGGTAAATATTCAACGTTAGATGATTTATTTAGAGATTTACGCATTCTAATCAATAATATTAAAATTATACATCAAAGATCGAATGAATTATATGATGATCGTATTAACAGACGAGAAGTTGGCTTTTACGGCTATCTGGCTATATATACTGAACGAAAAGTAAATAAATATTGGAATTTAATTAAAAATTCGGACTTAAATGCAGAGATTGAACAGTATTGGCAAAAGTTTAATGAAATATTTAACCAAGTGCCTAGTAGTCTACGATCTGATATGCTTGTTACCCATACATTGATGGCATTAAATCCTACTAAACAAAATCCAGGAAGAAATCGTAAATATATGAGTGATTCAATACCTGTTATACAAACACAAATGACTAATAATTATGTATGCCCATTTATTACTGCAAAATCTCCTACTTTTGTTCCAAAATCAAATTTCGTACCGAAATACCAAACATCTATACAACAACCAATAGAACAATACGATCACACACCATTTATGCCAAAGCAGGCATCTACAATGCCTCAAAAAATGGAAGATTCGCAAAATCAATATTCTCCTACTTCTCCTGTAAAGATTTACAAACGAACAGCATCGAAAGGACTTCCTAATAGAAATTCAAAGCAAGAAAATACTAATAATCAAGAAAATTCGCAACAACAAACGTCTTTCTTCCAAATTGACGAAAAACAGCAAAAGAACAAAGAAATTACCGATGACTTTTACAAGGATGATAGTCTGATGACTCCTGTCAGCACAATTAGCTCTTACAACAAAAATTCAAATCAAATTTCCTCAAATACTTCATACCAGAGCCAAATGAACATGGCACAACAACAACAATCTTACAATACATACCAGCCATCGTATCCATCTCAAACTTCGTATTTCAACAATGATTCGAATTATAGCGCTTCAAAGCCATCAAATGTCCAGAATTCGTATTCCAATGTATCAAATGACCTTTATTCTAAAAATTCTACGCTAAACAGCTCGAATTTGACAAATCAAAATTCATTTTTCAGCCAAAGCCAAAATTCTTATCAGAATCAATTACAAACATCAAATGTAAACCAGTTTACATCGAATTCCCAAATTTCTCGAAATTTAAATACGAATTCTTCACAAAATGCGGCCAATCAGCAGCCAATGATGCAACAATCGGCATCTTCGTATAGTATGCCAACAAATAGTACACAAAACTCGATGAATTTTATGCAAAATTATAATTCTCAAAATCAAGGCTTTGAAATGAAAAGTCCTATAGGTATTCAGAGCTCCAGCTACCAGACATCAACATCAGCTACTCAGAATCAAAGAAACTACTCAAATTCATACCAAATCCAGAATCAGTCTCAATTTATGACACAAAGCCCATTACCTCATTCTGGATCGAACAGTAACATCAACCAGCTACAAAATACATCTCAACTCCAAAGTTCAACAACAAATTCAAACTATAATCAGCTTCAGACACAATTTCAGTACCAAAGCAGCTATCCAAGTCAACAAACAACTCAGTCTTATACCAATAACCAGAAGAACAGTACTTTTTCTACACAAAATTCGTATCAAAATCAAAATTCACAGCAAAACTCATTTTCTATTCAAAATCAGGCCATGTTCCAACAATTGAATCAACTCAATTTCCCAAACCAAGTTCAAAATTCTTTTTCAAGCCAAAATTCGAGTTCTTCAACGAATCAAGTGAATTTTTCAAACAAAGTACAAAGTCCATACTCCAACCAATCATCTGCTGCAACTCCTCAATCAAATTTTGCAAACCAAGTTCAATCTCCTTATTCAAACCAAATTTCCGGTTCAAACAACCAAACAACGTTTACTAATCAGGTCCAGTCACCATATTCAACACAAACCACCTCTAAAACTCAGAACCAAATGAATTTTTCAAGTCAAATTCAGTCAAATTATTCAAATCAGTCAACAATCAATAAGAACATGACGAACATCCCTAATAAGATGCAAACAACTTATTCATCTACTTCAAATGTTAGTTCTGTGCCTCAAAACCAAATTAATTTTACAAATCAAACAAATTCTCAAAATCAAACAACATTTTCCGGCCAAATGCAATCTCCATATGCATCTAGTCAAACAAGTAATGCACAGAACTCTTTAAACCAATCAAATTTCCCAAATCAAATTCAACAAAATTATCAAATGAACCAAACAACTCCAGCAACTACAAAAAGTCAGATTCAGTCATCATATTCAATTCCCTCCAATAATTCCTCTCAAAATCTTCCAAATTCAAGTCAATTTTCCACTTCGACAAATTTGACAACACAAACCAAACAACAGCCATCGTATCAGAGTTCTTATTCGAATACAACCTACAACAACCAGCAACTCAACAACTTCTCAAATTATAATCAGCAAAACTTCACCGGACAGAGCCAGAACCTATACAATTCTCAATCAAATAATGTTTCACAGCCGAAATCGTCATTTTCAGGTCAACCACCTCTTCCTCCTGAAATAAAGTCTCCATTCAGCATCCAAAACGCTTCTCCTTACCAAAGCAACGATAGTTATAGCTCCAGTTACCAGAACCAGACATCCAATTCATCAACTTCTTCTTTCCAGAACCAAAATCTTTATTCAACACAAAATCAGTCAACAACTTACAATAACTCCACTTCTAATACATCTTATATGCAGAACAAACCAACTCCTGCTGCTCCGAAACAACAAAATTCCTCAAATGTGAGTTATTCCAAACAATCTTCGAATTCTTACCAAAATACAACTGTTCCAATGACTGGTTCCAGTTCAAACACGATGAATTCTCTGTCCCAAACTGTAGCTCCAACGAAATCTTCTGCAAATCCACAATTTGCAGGGAAAAGACCTCCTTCTTTCGCTCCTTCCACCGCTAAATCACCTGTTACAACTAATTCTTCCCAATTTGATCAGCCAATGAATGTCAAAAACAATGTTCCAAGATTATCTCCACAACAACAGCCACAAACAGCAAATACAGCACAGAAAGTTAATCAAAGTGCGAGTTTGCCTCCTTCTGCATTCCAAAACAGCTTCGGAACTGAAAAGAAAGAAAATCCATCAACAATCCAAACAATTCCAGGCAAAAGACCTCCTGTTCCAACAATCCAACCATCATCATACTTTGCCCAGCAGCCCGCTTCAAATCCAACAACTCCTTCCACTTCAAATTCTTCATCCCAAAGAAATGTTGGCCAAAAAGCTCCTCCAAGGCAAATTCCAACAGCACAAACCACTCCCAAGCCAACAACTCCATCAGTTCCTCCTCCAACAGCTATTTCTTCTTCGAATTTGTATCAATCCAAGCAAACTCCATCGAATAACCCAACCAAAGCCATGAAAGGTCCACAGACCCAGCCAAAGAAGCCAGAACCAGTCAAAAAAGCCATTGACGACGAAGATGACGAAGATCTTTATTTTATTACTCCTTCAGCGGCCAAAAAGGACACAAACTTCCAGTTCTCAGCCAACGATGACGATGCAGATGACGAAGATGAGTCTAATGCCAACGATTCAGATTCATCAGATTCTCCCCCTTCAATTCCACCTCCTCCTCCACCTGTCTCGACCACAACTGTTAGTTCCTCGTCCAGTTCTGCGGGAAGAGGCAAAACAAGGGGCAAATCAACAATGGGAGGGAAAGGAGTCCACGCCGCCGTCAACATGTACTACAAGAGAGATGAAAAACAGCAGCAATCGCCTGTTTCACCTGTTTCTCCTCAAAAAGATGAAAAGAAAGATGAAATCAGAAAAAGTGACACTTTTCAAAGAGAAATTGAAGAAAAAGAGGAATCATTGGATAGTTTCAGTGATGATTCCACTCCACAACCCGTTTCTCATGTTATTCAGCCTCAGAAAGCAGCCAAAACGTCCCAAAAAGGCAAAAAGTTCAAATTGAAAGACGACACATACGAACTCGAGAGTTCCGATGACTGGGACACGAACGACTACTCCGATGACTTCAGCGACGACTCCCCACCAGTGCGGAAAAGAGGAAGACCGCCTGGGAAGTCGAAGAAGAACAAAGACGTCGAAGTCAAACCGAAAAGACCAGGACCAGGAAGGCCTCCGAAGAATCCAAACGCGAAACAGATGATGAGTCAGCCATTGACGAATGAAGAGATGACACTGTTCTTGAATAACATTGACAAGGCACATTCGCAACTCGATGAAAAGAAATCATTGAGAATTGTGAAGAAAATTGTCAAAATTATTGAAGAAAATGAAAAAATCGAATTACCTGACCCTGTTCCAACTGTTGATTTCGCAACTCTCTCCCCGCAGACAATGAGATCTTTGATTGAGATGCTACAGAACTTCTTCCAGAAATGGAAACTAGATTATTACGAATAATTTTTATTTATTATTTATTTGTTTTTATATATTGTATGTTTATATTTATTTAAAGATATATTATCTATCTTAATTATATAACATTCCATTTTTTTTTAGATTTGTGTATTTCCAAAAGAGACGATTTTATTGGGGCAAATCACTTATTATTCTCTAAGTTTCATTTCATTCAATTAATATATTATGCAAAGTACTTATATAGGGTATAATATACAAATCGAATTATTGGGGTCGATATTTTTTTATATAGCCCAGTTAGGTCCATGAAAATTAAATATAGCCCAGTAAAGCCGTAGTATCCATTCAAAATAACTGACAGTATAGTATAAATTTCATTTCCATTCTTTGATCGAATTGAGTATTCCATATAGCAGAAATGTGAATTAACTATGAATCTAATTTCTAGATCAGATAACTCAAAAAAATTATTAAAAACTTAATTTTACATTGGAAAAAGTGTCACAGCCAAAAATTTTATAAAGCATGTCAAGTTCTGAGCAATCAAAATATGAAACCGGATGTGATTTTATTGATATCAAGCTAATTGAAGTATTCGAATACCCTAATCAAGCATCAAAAATGATTTGGGGTGTCAATTCCAATAATATTTTACAAATTTCTTCAAATATTATAGAATTCATTATAAATAACAAAATATCCATCAAAATGTCACTTCGCTTGATTGATATTATTTCACAACTTCGTGATAAAAATATTAAATTATTAGCAGAACTTTACGAAAAGATATTAAACGAATTCTCATGCATCATCAAACCAGAGAACATGAAATTAACCACCCTTCTACATTATTAAGGTTTCAAATTTGAATATTTCAGTCCTACAAAGAAAGAAGAAGAAATTCTCAATTTATATCCAACAGAATCTCCATTATACTATATTGCATGGGATAAAGTTGATAATCTTAAGAGCAAATTCCCAAATCTTGACATTAATAAGAAAATAAATTATGAAATCACACCCCTTAATTGTGCAATTAAATATGGATCGGAATTGTGTTTCAATTACTTGAAAATTTTAGGAGCTAAATACACTGAAAGCTCCGAAATGTATGCTGTTCAAGGCGGAAATAAAGACATTTTTATGCAAATGATAGAAGATGGTTTATCATTTGATAAAATGATAAATACAGCATTGAAATATCGAAACTATGAAATTGCTGACTACCTTAAATCAAATTTTAGCCAAACTCCTTATTCAATAGCAGAAAGTATGTTTTTCGGAAATTATGATGTTGCCTCTTATTTACTCTCCAATGGAGAATATATCGACGATATTTATAATCTCTTTCTTTTCATATCTATCATTATTTTTTGGCATTCTCTTTCTTTTCATATCTATCAATTTTTAATGAAATTCTCTCTATTTTAATGAATGTCCACTTAGTATTGCAATCAAAGCTAAATCACTGGAAATTGTGAAATTCCTAGTTGAACATGGTGCTAATGTTAACAAACAAATCATTCTCTTTCTTTTTATATCTATCATTATTTTTTGGCATTCTCTTTCTTTTCATATCTATCATTGTTTTATTGGATCCTCTTTCTTTTCATATCTATCATTATTTTTTGGCATTCTCTTTCTTTTCATATCTATCAATTTTTAATGAAATTCTCTCTATTTTAATGAATGTCCACTTAGTATTGCAATCAAATCTAATTCAATGGAAATTGTGAAATTCCTAGTTGAACATGGTGCTAATGTTAACAAACAAATCATTCCCTTTCTTTTCATATTTATCAATATTTTATGGTGTTCTCTTTCATTTTATATTTCTCATTATTTTATGGTGTTCTCTTTCTTTACATATTTTTCATTAATTAAGAAAATTCTCTCTTTTTTCATATTTATCATTGTTTTTTTGGTATTTTCTTCCTTTTTATATTTATCATTATTTCATCACATTGTCCTTCTTTTTAGATTCATAATTGCTTTATAGAATTTTCTCTATATTAATGAATGCCCCCTTAGTATTGCAATCAAATCTAATTCAATGGAAATTGTGAAATTCTTAATTGAACATGGTGCAGATGTTAACATGATTCTTATTCTCTTTCTTTTCATATCTATCATTGTTTTGTTATATTATATTTCTTTTTATATTTATCATTATTTTATAACATTCTCTTTCTTTTCATATCTACCATTGTTTTATTATATTATCTTTCTTTTCATATCTTTCATTGTTTTATTATATTATCTTTCTTTTTATATCTATCATTGTTTTTTAAAATTATCTTTCTTTTCATATTTATTATTATGTTATAACATTCTCCTTTTTTTAATATTTAACATTGGTTTATGATATTATCTTCTTTTTCATATCTATCATTGTTTAATGTAATTCTCTTTCTTTCCATATCTATCATTTTTTTATAAAATTCTCTTTCTTTTCATATCTATCATTGTTTTGTTATATTATATTTCTTTTTATATTTATCATTATCTTATAACATTCTCTTTCTTTTCATATTTCTCAATTTTTAATGAAATTCTCTCTATTTTAATGAATGTCCACTTAGTATTGCAATCAAAGCTAAATCACTGGAAATTGTGAAATTCCTAGTTGAACATGGTGCTAATGTTAACATACGAATCATTCTCTTAGTTTTCATATCTATCATTGTTTTATGAAATTTTCTTTCTTTCCATATCTATCATTGTTTTATTGGATCCTCTTTCTTTTCATATCTATCATTGTTGCATGCTAAGATCAGTCATAATGTAAACCTCTCAATTTTATTGTCGTGGGAAGTATCTCAATTCCTTCAAAAAATTGAAAAACTATTTAATTTTAAAAATATAATACTTTTAATTAGTTAATTAATTGGAGATATTTTTAAAAAATCACTTTTGATAATACTTTTGAGAACTTTAATTAAAAAAATATATTCAAAAATATCCAGGATATCAAGAGGGAATTGTTCCTTATGAGGTATATAGTTATGATGTATACCTCATAAGGAACAATTCCCTCCTTAAAACGAGAAAACTTGTTCGAAATTGTTTATCATTTCGAACAAGTTTCTCGTTTTTAATAAGAAACTAAAGGCTATGAGGCACTGATTATATATTGGTGCCTCACAGCCTTTAGTTTCTAATAGATAGCTGGGAAACTTTCTCCAAATGATAAGTTATTCAGAGAAAGTTTCCCAGCTATCAAGAGGGAATTGTTCCTTATGAGGTATATAGTTATGATGTATACCTCATAAGGAACAATTCCCTCCTTAAAATCGTAGACATTTTTATACTTATTAATCAACCATTCAAAATCATATTCCTCTGAAAAGTTATTTTATTAAAAATTTAGAATTTTAATAAATATAGAGTTTGAATTTCATACAATACCTATATATTTTCAATAATGGAATTTGAAAACCATTCTCAAAAGTTCTCAGAAAACCTTTTTTTCATTAATTTTAAGAAATCTGAGTATTAAATTAAGTGATAAATTCGTTTGACACTACTTTAATTTTTAAATTCAAAAAATTATATGTGCTTCTTAAAATGACTCAAAAAAATTTTATTATAAAATAATATATAATATAAAAAATCCCACAACATTTTTTTACTTTACATAATCGTACTTCCTCGACGATTAATTTCCACTCAATTTCTATCGTTGACTGAACTTAGTATGCAACATCATTGTTTTATTATATTATCTTTCTTTTCATATCTATCATTGTTTTGTTATATTATATTTCTTTTTATATTTATCATTATCTTATAACATTCTCTTTCTTTTCATATTTCTCAATTTTTAATGAAATTCTCTCTATTTTAATGAATGTCCACTTAGTATTGCAATCAAATCTAATTCAATGGAAATTGTGAAATTCCTAGTTGAACATGGTGCTAATGTTAACAAACAAATCATTCCCTTTCTTTTCATATTTATCAATATTTTATGGTGTTCTCTTTCATTTTATATCTATCATTATTTTATTATATTATCTTTTTTTATATATTTAATATTGTTTTATAAAATTCACTTTCTTTTCATATTTCTCATTATATTATGGCGTTCTCTTTCTTTTCATATCTATCATTGTTTTATGAAATTACCTTTCTTTTGGTATCTATCATTATTTTATTTGATTCTCCTTCTTTTAATATTTAACATTGATTTATATTATTATCTTTCTTTTCATATCTATCATTATTTTATGACATTTTCTTTCTTTTCATATCTATCATTATTTTATTGGATTCTCCTTCTTTTTATATTTAATATTGTTTTATAAAATTATCTTTCTTTTTATATTTATCATTATTTTATTCCATTCTCTTTCTTTTTATATCTATCATTATTTTATGAAATTACCTTTCTTTTCATATATATCATTATTTTATTGGATTCTCTTTCTTTTTATATCTATCATTTTTTATAAAGTTCTCTTTCTTTTAATATATATCATTGTTTTATAAAATTCTCTTTCTTATCATATCTTTCATTGTTTTATGAAATTCTTATTCTTTTAATATCTATCAAATTATAATAAAATTCTCTTTACTTTAATGAATGCCTTCTTTGTACTGCAATTAGAGCTAATTCAATGGAAATTGTGAAATTCCTAGTTGAACATGGTGCTGATGTTAACAAACAAAATATTCTCTTTCTTTTCATATTTATCATTATTTTATGGAATTCTCTTCCTTTTTATATTTATAATTACTTTATAGAATTCTCTATATATTAATGAATGCCCCTTAGTATTGCAATCAAATCTAATTCGATGGAAATTGAGGAATTCTTAATTGAACATGGTGCTAAGAATAGCTAATGATTTTCCCTAGTTTCACGATTCTATATATAAGAATAAATATTATATAAATATTATATAACCTAGGGTTTTCTTTCGACATCTTTGCTGATTTTAGATCAGATTCCATTCTCTTGATAATTTTGTAGATGAGGGGAACATTTTGTCTTTGGCAGATCAATTCCATAAGCACTGCAGATTTTGTGGATTGTCATACTCCATGCATCTCCTAAAAAAGTAACAACAAATATCGGGCCTTTTGTGATTTCACTTCTGAACTTCTGAGGACATCTTTTGCTTCCTGTGACTCTGAACTTCCTTTCGCTGAGTGATACAACTGGATAAGGTGTCAATCTTCCATTGTAACATTCAATAGTAATGAATCTCCCACAGAAAATGAACTAACAGATTTTCTCACAAATTTTGAGAATTTTCGGTTTCAAATAAGTCCATCTTGGCAATTTTTTTCTTATTTAAATGCCGTAAAAAGTGTCACAATTGTTTCATTATTTATTGTCTTTTGCAAGTTATTACATCCATTTCTTGCGAGACAAAGCATTATGGAATACTATTCTTCAGATTCTCCAATAGAAGGAAACATTTTTGTCTGTATTGAAATTCAATACCATTTTCAATTTTCTGAAAAACAGAATTTTTTCCAAAATCAATTCATGTTTCCTCGTAATTCGTGAATAAGTTGGATTTAATTAGTAAATTTATTCTTCTGGGATTTATCCAATGTTCTCACAAACTAATTTGATTAAAAAAGGATAGTAATAATTTTATAGCTATATCGATCAATTTGATTTAAGGGTCGCCTATAATATCTGCTTTTACAGGCGTGAATTACCAATATTGTTCTAATTTTGTATGCATATTTTCCACTTTGCATTAGATTTTCGATACTCAGATCTAGTCACAGTATTTTATATATGACAGTGATGATAAACACTATTAAATATTTGAATCATAAAAAAAGGAGAGTAATTTTCTTAAAACAAACATAAACTATAAATATATATTTAGATAACAATTAAAAATATATTACCAATAAGGACACCATCCATCGTAATGAGTTACATATCTCATTGGATCAGCAGCAATTGCGATCAACCTTCTTGTTTGTTCTTCTACGGATAACTCCTCAGTTACAGGTTCTCCTGGCACCAATTCTGGATCCAATCCATTTAATTTCATCGAAACTCTCTTCATTATCGAATTTCCGTCTCCTTGAACAGCTCTTGACGCGAAAATTGGTTCGTGAACAAAAATTTCCAACTGAGCAAAAATAGAAGGCTTGTTATATCTCAGCATGTACATTATATTCTCGCATGCCTTCCTGAAGTTTCCTTCTGTCTTAGATACTCCCAACGCGTTCACAATCATCCTTGTCAATCTGAACGGAACTTTTTCAGGCAATTTTGTTCTTTTCTGAGTGACTTCGAAAGAATCTCCCAAGTCAATGTGAACTACATGTCCACTGTTTCTTCTTATCATTATATTGCTTGGATGTCTATCACCTAATCCAACAACATAACCAGCAAGAGACATCAAAGCAATTGACAAAACAAAAGTATCAACAGTTTTTATCCAATTTACAGGATTCTGACTTTTCATCCAGAAAATATCTCTCAAATCAGTTGCAGGACATTGGTTTGTAACAACAGGCCACCACTCTATTCTCTGCAAGGAATTCATTGTCTGCATGCAGTCTCCAACATTGTTTATCAGTATCTCGTTTTCAACAGACACTTGATGAACTTTTGTTGATTTTCTGTGGTCATTTATCAGCTGATGCATTGTATCAGCACCCATGACCCATGAAATCAATCCTGCGTTTGTTGCAAGAGGAGTTATAGTGTAGTTTAAGATGGAAATATTCATCTTCTGGGTGAGTTTGTTTGAAGGAATGAGAGAATTGATTAAAACAAAGAATTGCATGATCCTTTGGTCCAATCTCAAATCTTCATTCCCTTTCAACAAAAATTTCCACCTCAAACTATCATTTCCAACAAAATTTGTAATTGCTGGATGTTGCTGAGTACCAAGAACAGTCAAAATAGGCTCAATGTAGTTAATAGTAGTGCCTGAATCAGTAGTCTGATATGTGCCTGGAACAGTTAAAAGGAAATTCCGTTTGGCTGCTAATTGTTCTGACACTTTTTCAATTTGAATTGTATCAAAACTTTTTAGTTTCAAACGAATTTCATCATGGAATCTCTTGATTTGGACCCACATTTGGTCATTCCTTTCGTCAGATTTGTTGTTAGAATTAGCTGCTTGGAGGCAACTCTGTAAATTACTCTTTAACTGGTTGAACTGCATTTGATACAACTGAATTTTCGGATTTTGATATTGAGAAAGGGATTTTATGACTTCTATTGCTTTCTCGCGCTCGCAGTTGATTTCGTATGAATGTGCTTCATCAAGTTTCTGCAGGAAAATGTCGTAATAAGTAACTGCGCACTTAGATAATGTTGATGCAAAAAGATTTGCTTCTTCTGCAAGTTTAGAGTGCTTTTCGGAGAGTTTTTCAAGCAAGTTCTTGGCTATTTCCGTTTTCTGGCTGTTTTCGTCGTCTTTTGCAATTAATTGAAGTGGAAAAACTAATGCTTGGAAATATAACCGAGAAAAGTTCGTCAAAATGTTATGAACAACACTGCGAACAGTTGGATCTGGATGGGAGATCTGGCAAACAATCTGAGGAATGATTTTTTCGATTGTTTGCGGATTCAAATTTTGAATTTTTGAATGGAACTCTTTAAAGTTGTTTCCGTATCTGAAATAGAGACTAAACAACTGGCAAATGTATTCCAAAGAGTTCTCTTTCGACAAAAATGAGGCTTTTAAGAAACCATCTACGGCCATTTTGACGTAGAGTCCTTCTTTGTCGTTTTCTATCGATTTCGTGCATGCATAAGCCCATCTAGACCATGTTCTGTAGTCATCCGCGTTCAGTTTAGAAGATTCAATAAATAATTTGATTGCTATGTCAATATTATCATGGAAAACATCAGAAGCTCTATAAGAAGCTTCCATTCTTAGCATTCTTGCCTTTTCTTTGTCAGTTGGTTTCTTCAAAATTTGATTTAATTGAATAAAACCTTTTTCTGACTGTTCTATTTGATAAATCTGGGCCATTTTAGCTCTGACATAATCAGGAGTATTATTATATGAGTTTGCAATCTCTTCATCGTTCTTTGCTCTGAAGATATCATTATATAACTTTACAACATCGATTGCTTCGCTTGTTTTGCCTCTTAACCACAATATCTTTACATAAGAACAAATAACGCTCGGGTTATCCAGCAATTGGTAGACAATTGATTGGAAATTATCTAATAAATGCCATTTTCTATCTTTTGCGAGCACAGAGATCAATTTCAAATATGTCCTTGTATTATTTGTAGGATTTATTATCATTGATCTTATTTCCGCCAATCTCATCCATGAATAAGAATCTCCAGAAATATTATTCAATCTTCTTTCCCATCTTTGGCTTATATTATTTACTTTTCCTTCCTTATAGTCGATAACCTCTCCAAGTTCCGTAAACAAGCAAGAATACATCAAATTAGTTTTTGCCTGATTTGCATTCATCGAATTATAAACAGTACAATCACTAACTAAGTACTTCATGGCTTCTTCTATCTTATTCCTTGCGTATTCGAACATTCCTGTTTGCGTATAATAAAAAATAGTAAATAGAAAAACATCTAAACTCTTTTCTTCTTCCAAATAATTCATAAACAAAGAAATATTATTATAATCATTTTGTTTCAAAGCTGCCCATGCAAAAAACAAAGCAGTATTAGACCTTTCGGTTTCATTCATATCTTGGAACTCATCATTTAATTTATAGATGTCTTCCCACCTTTCTAATCGCGAATAACACATTAATCGTTCTGGCAAATTTTTGTCACTTTTTTCAAAAATTTCCAAAGCTTTATCCCATTCACCTAAAGTCAATGACCAATTTCCAGCGTTTGGCAGTTCTACGTTCTTTAATATTCCGCGGCATGAATCTATCCTTCCCAACTTAGTAAATATTCCTAACAGCATTTCCAAAGCTTTCTTATCATTTGTGTTTTCTTGATAATATTTTGAGAGAAAACGTAAACTTTGTAAAGGTGAAGTAGAAGCATTTGCCAAATCCAGTTCAGAAACATTGAATCCGTAAGAAGCCCTTATGAGAGTTTCAGCTAGGTTCAAGAAGATCTGATCCGGATGCTTAGATTTGAAAATAGATGACATCAAATTCGAAAATTTTTCCTTGTGAATTTGAGATGATTTCACCCAACAACTCAAAAAAGCGATTGGAAATATTTCGAGTTTGAATTCATTAAACTGTGTTGCTGTTTCATAGCATGCGTTAATGACAGGAATAGGACTTTCAGTAATAACAGCCCTGCATAAATCATCTAACCATTTCTCATTATTTCCATTATTTAATTGAAAAGTGTCAAAAACATAATTTTTTTGACTTTTTTGTTCTTTTTGCGGCACAAAACTTGGTTTTTCCACGTTGAAAGTAGCTGTTTTTATACTCAAGAAAGAGTTTTTTGACGGACAATTCTTTTTATCAGACAAAGAATTGCATTCCAAGTAATCTTTCAACGCAAGAAATCCGATATCTTCTTCAGGAACAATGAATTTCAAATAATCGAAACTCAAATCACTGAAAACAACTAAAGAATACAATAATTCCATGGCATTACAACCTTTCTTAAGTAATAATTCACATATCCTCGCAATCCTTGTTGTCTCAAATGTTGTATCTGTCAATTGAACAATCATCGTCAGTTTGTCAACAATTAAATTACAAACATCTGAACTAATATTAGTTTGTAGTATTGTTTCACATGACGTGATCAAAAAAGAGATTGGTTGGTTCTGAAAAACAACACAAAAACTTAAAAAATCTGTCAAATCTTTTGTAATTTGACACTTTTTGTTAAATCTTGCCAAACAAAGATGATATAAAGGATTAACATAAGGCGTGAACTCTGTTTTCAAGTTGGAAGATAATACACAACCAACTCTAAGTGCTTCATCGCAATCTATGTTATCTTTTATCATTTGCGAAATTTGTTCAGCGTAATTTTTGATTTTTATGCCGCAATGATGGGAAATAACCTCTAGATACTTGAAATACTCAGATTTCTCTTTGGTTTTGAGGGTCTGTATCATGATATAAAAGGAATCTATAACTGGATCTAAGTAATTCACGGCGTTGTCGGGGTCATGGACGAAGATACTGTTTACTGCTTGGAAGACACACTTCTGTTTCTCTCGGAGAAGCTTCAAAAGGCTGGTCATGACTGAATCTGTGTAATAACTCTTACTTTTGAAGTCAAATTCGTTGGTTTCGACCTGGGAATTGTCTTGTGGATAGTCAGTGATACCAAATGAACTAAGAAGTTTAAGAATAAGCATAGCCACGTTTTCTGATGGTTTTTGTTTCAAAAGATTTATCAAAATAGTGGCGAATTCCGGCTCTTTCTGAGTTATATAGGCTGAATCATCGAATTTGTTAACAATATCAATCAGAGAAAGTAAAGCGGCGGCGTAAACTCTGTCATTTCTCTGGGATGTGAAAATGTCTTTGTAGATCGCGATCAAATCAAGGATAAATGGTTTGATACGATCAGACAAACACAATAAAGTATCGAAAAGATTGGCATCTCTCTCATCAATTATATCTTTGTTATGAATATTGTAAACTAGGTTCAAATTCGTGGAGAATTGGTCAAATGGCTCTAATTCCGTCAGTATCTCAGAGCCGTACTGCGACATATCCCTTTGCAAAACTGAGATCAATTTTGCCGACTTCGTAGTTTTGTTTCGCCTTCTGTTGAGGAACTTGTAACAGACTTTCATGATCTGTGGAATGAAGGCAGGACAAAACGGCAAAAGATGTTTGGCAATATGAGGCAAAAGTGTGGAAATATCATGAGATACTGTGGGATCAGGGGTTGTTGTCATAGATAACATGTTCTGTTGAACAAAAGAAGTGATCGGAACATAGTAAATCATCGGATTTTTCGGAGCAAGCTGAGAAATCACTTTAATTGCACTTCTCTTCACTTCATATGATGGATCTGTTAAAACTTGAGGGATCATTTCACAAAATTCAGCTCCTGGGAAGTTAATTAGTTGATCAACAGCAGATTTGCGAACATTTGGATTATTATCGAACAAAGCAAGGTACTGGCAGTCTTCTAAAGCTCTTTTGTCAGTAAAGAATGGCAAAATTGATGAAACTAAAGTTCGAATTTCGGAATTTTGAGAATTTACGAGTTTTTGAATGTCATCGTATACAGCATTTAGATTTTCAAACAGATTACGACCATATAAGTTCAAAATACTAATAGAAACCTTCGTCTGTTCAACTGTAGCCCTTTCTTGAATTCCGATATGAAAATAATTCAACAAAGTCTTCTTTAATTCAGAGACTAAGACAGGATTCCTACTAAGAACATTCAAATAACTGATTGATGGCTCGTAATTCAAGAAAAACTGAGATGAAATTTTCAGTTCGTATTTATCCAACAAAATCGTTAATGCGTCGTAAATCTTGGAAGCTATGGCCGGGTTCTTTGTTTCCTTAAGCAAATCATGCAGATAACATTGACACATATACGGATTTATAACTGATGGAACTAAATTTCGAAGAAAATCATTGGTATATCGCCAGATTTTAACAGTATGGAATTTCTTACATGAATTGAATAGAGATTTGATGATTTCTGGACCAGAAACCGGTGTAATTACGATTAATAAAGATTTATCTTTGACCAAAGTCAACAAAAGATCAAACCACTTGTATGAAAGCTTTTCTTCTTTGATAAAAGGGAACAAATTGACCTTCTGGAGTATTAAAATCGCTTGTTTTGGGTCATGATACAATTGAAGCATGTATTTGAGAATTGTCATCGTACCAAACATATTTGTGTTTATTGGGTTGATGTTTTGTATGCATTCTTTGAAAAATTGCTCGGATTTTAAAACTTCATCTTGAGAATCTAAAGTTATTTGATATTTGAAATGGTATTTCAGAGTTTTAGCTGCAATCAATTGAAGTTCGATGTCATCTGAAACTAAACATGACTGAATTATATCAATAAAATTTGATGTTTCCTCGAAAACGTTAGGTAGTATATATTTACCGCATGACTTTAGTATGTATATAGCTGCAAACTGTGTCGCTTGAGTTACTATGAGCTTGCAAGTGTTGTCGCAAATTTTTCTCAGAAATTCCATGCATTCATGAGAATCTATTGCTATGTAAACAACTACTTTTGTTGCACACATTATGGTTATTCTATTCTTAGATTCGAATAATTGCTCTATGTATGGAATATGTTTTCGAATTCTCTCAACAGATCGACTAAAATAATGTAACAGTGAAATATGAAGTAACGCAAGTAAGTGTTGATCAGATTTGATGCGATCATGAATAGTTTCATCAATGGTATCATACCATTTCACTAAATCTGTTTCAGAAAGCGTCAAAAGGTATTGACCTATTGGCCGAATATAATTTTTTCGTTGAATCTTCCATTCTTTGTACATCTTTTTTGAATCTACATCCTGGGAAAGATCAAGTTTGATTTCCCAGGATTTCAACATAAAAAATAAAGAATGATTTCATAGTCAAATTAGATCTAAATCAAGTAATATATTTGGCGACATTCTCAAAAGTCTTGATTTCATAAAATTTGATAATCGATTAAAGTTGCCACATCAAATATATACCACATTACAATGTATTTATTCAATTAAAAGCATATGAAGTATAGAAATGAAGGTATGAAATTGGTTACCAAAATTTCAAACTCAAAATTTATTTGGATATGGATTTTATTTAGAATTTCCAACTAAATGATAGGAATTTTGCAAAAAAGTCTTAAAATAAAGGGATAGGATATTATTCTGGAGTGCACCATTTTTAGAATTTTAAATATATTAATGTTATTCATTAGTTTACTCTAAAGATCCTCAATTATATGAGGTGAACGAGGAAGAACATTTGCACCATGAGAAATGAGAAATTCTTCTAATTCAGTATTATTAGTTTTTACAGCATAATCAAGTGGAGTAAGATATTTAGCATCTTTAGCATTAACATCTACACCATTTGAAATGAGAAGATCTAGAATTTCTTTATCCTGATCTCCCTTTACTGCATAATGAAGAACTGTTCGACCTTTCATGTCTTTTGCATTAATATCGGCACCGTGAGAAATGAGAAGTTTTGTAGATTCCAAATCACCCATAAAAATCGCAACAAAAATAGGAGTCTGCTGTATAACGTTCCTTATATTACAATCAGCACCATATGAAATAAGGAATTGTACAATTTCATCACAATCATTCGAAAGTGCATATGTTAAAGGAGGATCAATATCTTCAAAACAAGCATTTATTTTTGCTCCATGTAATACGAGAAATTCTGTCATTTCTTTATTATTCAAACTTATTGCCAAATGTAATGGAGTTTCAAATTTTGCAGACTGCGCTATTAAACTAGCACCATGAGAAATAAGTACTTCGGCTGCTTCCTTGGAATTAGATAAAACTGCTCTATGAAGTGGTGTAAAATCTATCTCATCTTTTTGATCAATTATTGCGCCATGTGAAAGAAGTAATTCTATAAATTCTTTGCTATTATTAGATGCAGCATCATGCAGAGCAGTGAGGTTATTTTCATCTATTTCATTGACATCTGCACCGTTTGAGATAAGAAGCTCTCCAATTTCTATATTATTATGAGCTGCTGCGCAATTAAGTGAATATATGCCATCATCATCTAATATAATTTTTGCACCATGGGAAATCAAAAGTTTAACTAATTCTATATTAGAATGATCTGTTGCATAATAAATGGAATTAATATGATTTGATCTCTTAATATTAATATCAATTTTATAAGTAGTTTTATTATCTAATAAAAACTTGCATATATCAGTATTATTGAATTGTGCGGCAATATTTAGAGAAGTTTTACCATATGTTGAAAAATCTAAATCTTCATTTTTGAAAATTTCACGAGATTGTGGAAAACCAGAAGCCCATGGCAAAATTGAATTCTTATCTTTTTCAAACATAAGAAAAACTGCTTTTAAGTTTTGTGAATAAATTAATAAATCAGAGTAAATAATGTTATCAAAGTTAAAATCATCAAATTTATAGAGATCTCTTTCAAAAACAAATTCAAGGAATTTGTTGTTGTGTGATGCAATAATGGATAAAAAGCAGAATTCATCAATTTGATTCTCCTTTAAACATTCATTGATAATATCAATATTTCCACCGATTGATGCCAATTCTAAACATTCTTGTGTTATAGTATTGCCGCAACATTTAATAAGGAAATTGAAAATGTTGACAGAGCCAAAATAACGGCATGCCTTAAGAGCTGACAAGCTGCCTATCTCATCATTAAAAAGAAATTCATCGATGTCTTCTAGTGAATTTTGAGTGAGGTATTCTTTGAAATTATCAATTTGATCATTCATTATAAAATAATGAACATCATCTTCTTTTGGATATTCATCTTTATCGTATTCAAATTGATATATTTTGTTTTCATTCTTAATTAAAGTCAATAATGTATAATTTATCAAATCATCAAAATTAGTAGTTTTAACTTCTGTGTTTGTATATTTAGAAAGTATTTGATTGATTATTTTGACATAAATGTCAATGGATCTAGAGTTATATTGTATTGCAGTCATAAGGCTCAGTATTAGATCTGGAATTCGAATTTGATACTTTGAAATTAAAACATTTGTAATCATATTCATTGTATCTTCGATAGACTCGTTTGATTTTATATGAAACAATCGTTCATACGTTTCGATGTACTCTTCGTATTGTTTTATATACTTTGAGCTCATTAAAATCTAAAAATGTCACCTTTTTTCATGGAAATTTTTTTTATCGCTTTTTTTTATATGATTTCAATCTTTTTCTCTATTTGTTTAGCACTTGACGCAACAATTGATGATGTTAAATACACTGGAAGTGATTTAGATGATATTATCACAACAAATAAATTAACAAAGTCTTTAATTCAAAAAATATCATTAACATCAGGAGATTTTGACTTTCGTAAAATGAACACAACAGAATACTCATCACTTACATACTTTTCAATTGAGTTAGCTGTCTCAACTTCTCCTTTCCCTGAAAGCTTTTTCGAAAATCACACTACAATTCAAAATGTCGCGATACAATCATTGATTTCTATTGTTGAGCGTGCATTTTACAACTGTACCAATCTTACAACAGTGAATTTCCCTGCAGTTACTCAAATTTATTCATATGCTTTTTATAATTGCATTAACTTATCTCAATTAACACTCGGCGATATCGATACACTCTATCCATACTGTTTTGCAAGGACAGCAATCGAGACAGTCAATCTTCCAAACTTAATTAACCAGAAATTAGACAAAAACAACATCGCAGCATATTACAGCGAATGCAAGAATCTCAAAGAGTTCAAAGCCGCCAAAATTACGAAAATAGAAGACTACACACTCTGGAATTGCCCACTTTTGAATGTTTTGGACACTCCCTTGGTTTCTGTAATCGGAAATTACGGTTTGACAAACGATAAAGTTTACAAAACCTTAAATCTTGGAAATATCACAGAAGTGGGAGCTTTTGGCTTTTATGGACTGAAATTGGACAAAGTAGACTTTCCTTATTTGTCTAAAATAGGAAAAGCGAGTTTTGGAGCGAGCGAATTATCCGAAATCAATTTTAATTATTTAGAAGAAATAGGAAACGCCGCTTTCAAGGATTGCAAGTTTTTAAGGAAAGTTTCATTACCGAATGTTCGTGTTCTGTATCCAAACTGTTTCATGAACACGTTGATATCTGAAATAGATCTTCCAAGTTTAACAGATTTGGTCGATGATGTTGATAACGGAGATTATTTCAATTATTGCAAAGAATTGGAAAAATTTACAGCGCAAAAACTGACAAAAATTGGTCATTCAATGTTTATGCATTGCGAAAAACTTGTTGAAGTTAATTGCCAGAGCGCATCGAAAGTTGAAACAAATGCTTTCTACTTTTGCTTAAAATTGAATAGTTTACAATTAGGTGAAGTGACAGAAATTGGCAAAGCAAGTTTTATGAATTGTGTTCAAATTACTAATATTTCTTTGCCTAGTTGCAAGTCTGTGAATAGTTCTGCATTCTCTACATGCAGTGGATTAGTTTCTGTTTATTTACCTTCTTTGGTTTTCTTGGGAGATAAAGTTTTCGAAGAATGTTCGAAATTGGAAAACTTCACTTCACAAAAAGTGACAAAAATTGATGATTTCACTTTTTCTGATTGTTTTAGACTGAAAAACATTGATGCTCCTATGATAACATTTGTTGGAGAATCGGCATTTAGTAGTTGCCAATCATTGGAATCAATAAAATTTGATTTTGTTGAAGAAATTTTGGTATCTGCATTCCAAGATTGCACAAAACTAAGAAATGTTGATCTACCTAAGTGTAATAAGGTAAATATAAGTAGTTTCCAGGGTTGTACACTATTAGAAACTCTAAATTTGGGTGAAATCCAAAAAATTGAAGATTCAACATTTAAATATTGCTGGAATTTAAAGAAGATATCATTCCCTAAGGTGACTGTTATTACTTCTTCGGCTTTTAATGCCTGCAAGAACTTAACATCTATTAGTTTCCCTTCTGCAACAACAATTGGAGATTATTGTTTCAAAGATTGTATGAATTTGACTGATATCAATATCCCTCAAGCAGCATTTATAGGAAATTCTGCTTTTAGAGGCTGTTCTTCTTTGAAAACAATTAATCTTCCAAATTTAATCATATTAAAAGAAGCAGCATTTAAAGAATGCAATAAAATAGAGAAAATTAACCTTCCTATGGCAGATACAATCTCGGATGAAGCCTTCTCCAATTGTGTCTCTTTAATTAAAATTTCATTAGATCTTGCCACAGAAATTTGCGACCATGCATTTGAAAACTGTATGAACCTTGCAGAAATTAATATTCCTAAGGTTAGATCTATCGGATGCCACTCTTTTGCTTTTTGCAAATCTCTTAAGAATTTGAACTTGCAAAGCTGTGTTAATTTCACTGGACATCATAACTTTGCTAATTGTTCAAGTTTAGAAACAGTTAATCTTACTTCTCTTAAATTTGTATCAAATGAAACAGATTTTGTTTTCTTTGGATGTGTTTCCATCAAAAACATATCATTTGGATCATTCCCACCACAAACATTTAAAGAAGGAGTGTTCGATGAGTTCGTAAATCACAGAGATTTTAAGATAATTTTACCATCAAAGAAAGATTGGAAGAATTATGCAAACCAGTCACAAATAGCAAGTAACTTGGAATATGTATGGTTTGGATACAGATCTGGAGTTAAAGACAGCAAAAAATTCTTCCATAAAATAATTTTACCAATAATTATTGCATCTGTATGTTTAGTAGTTCTTATTGTATTCATTATCATATTGTTTATTGTGAGAAAGAAATCAAAAGAGTCAGCAACGACACTTTCACTCATTTCAACTACTTTAATGACTTAATTAGAATAAAATTACTATTTTTTTATTTGTATAAATATTGAATTCAATTGTTTTGATTGCAGCATTTCTAGTTGAAACTTCGAATATAAAGTTAGTATTGAAGTTTCATATATCGATGTAATTGTATTAATTATATGCATTAGTTCATATTATTAGTGGTACTATTATTGAATTAATTTCAGTCAACTCTCATAGTGACACAACACCTAGATCTGAGAGTGAGTAACAAAAAATATATATATAAACAACCCCTACATGATTGTATTTAAATAATTAAACCGATATTTATTATAAATTTGAATTATTTGACACTTCACGCCAATAAAAATATTTCTTGGAAAAATAATCGTTTGATTAAATTAAAAATTTATTTTTATTGAGTGGTTTGAGAGCATCTCAATTTTTTTCGAACTCAATAAAAATAAATTTGGATTTGTACATTCAATACAAACACTTTTTAAATGGAATTTAAAAAGTGGTTGTATTGAATTTGTATAAATTTTTTTTTAAATTTCCAACAAGTATATTTTTAATTTTTTTTTCCTGTGATGGAATCGCGTTGTTTTGGTCGAAATACAAGAAGATTGCATCAGCAAGTTAAAAGTCAGAAGTTAATGGACATAGCTATGCTTCCATGTTACAAGCAAACTTTAGAAGAAGGAAGAAAAATCCTTGAAGATTGCTTCTTGAATATGAAAAAGCAACTTATGTACGTGTACAATGCTATGAAAAAACCACAAAATGGAATACAAATTGCATTTACAGAAAGCTCTGACAAAAAAGAAATTGATTTTTCCATTAAGAACGATAGGCCGACAGATATTAAAATATACAGCCTATATCCATCCCTTTACGGATTTTTCGCTATTGGGAATAGCTGCAACAAGTTTTTGGAACATTTAGCAGAAGCACTCACAAAAGAAGCTGACCAAAAAGACGAAGCCAAGATTCTTATCAGATCAACAATGGTAACACCCCTCTTCCTAGATTTCATCGACAATATCTTCAGTCCTTTTATTTCGATCCAAAATTCAAAGAATAAAGTCAAACTTGAAGAATTCGAGGGCTTATGCATTAAATACAAGGATGATATCCCATATATTACATACAAAATCTTGTTTGGCCAAGATTTCCAAGTGTTAAATGAAAAAAGGAATTCTATTAAGACGTACTTCATTGAATTCCTCAAAGTACTACTTACTACATATTTCAAAGCTCCCTCGGAACTAACTGACTTTCTCGATAAAAATCAAACAGAATTCTTTGATTTTCTTAAAAATAGCGAGCCAAATTACGAACCCAAGACTCTTTTCTTAAACGAACAAGAAGAGCACGCTTTCAATAACCAAGATCAAAATACAATTGACAACATTTTCATTTTAGCTGATTTCGAGCTCAATGGCTCCAAATCACCCCAACAAATCAAAGATGTTACATTCTATCGCTGCAAGTTCAAAACAGCAGATCCTCCCGGTGCAACATCTAAAGCATCGAAAGCTCGTCAGCTTTTCCTGGATTCCGACGTATTACCTGTAGTCCGCGATGGAGTCGAAGTCGATTTCCAGTCATATTACGTCAGAAATCGCGGTCTTCTTTCGAAATTGGGAGATAGAGAAACATATTTCAAGGAAATCAGAGACACAGAAGGTTGCAGGTTGTCATATATCACTTACAGCAAGATCTGCAACATTCCAATCAAGCAACTGATTGAAATAAGGAAGAAAATTGATAAATCTTTGGAAAGAAAGGAGAAAAACCTTTGCAATGTCAATATCAATTACTCCAATCATCCGACATATGGTTACTACAACGATTTACTCCTTTGTTCCATCCAAAACACGGATTTCAACAAAATCATTCCGGAAGCATTCAAATTTTCACCGAAAAACAGCGATTTCAATGCTTTCGAATACGATCTGAAGAAACAAGCTACAGATGAGAAAGATATTATCCACAAATACTACTCTTACAAGGTATTGTACAAAGCATTGATTTGCGAACAAGATCCAAAGAAGATTTACAGGTATCTATTAATTCTCAAGAATTTCCAGGATATGGAAAAAGAAGAAGACATTAGATATAACTCTCCTGGAATTTTGTACATGGCTTTGAAGGATGTATACATAAAGAAAGATCAGCCTCCTCAATTCATCGCAAATTTGGTTCATGCTGCAGAATTCGCGAAAAGTTGCAACCAAATAAAGCACTACAACGAGGCAATGATGTACACATTCCTGTTTGGAATAAACTTCACAATTCCAAGCTTCCCTGACTTTATTAAATCAATAACTAATGGTTCTCTCAATGAAAAATGATTCAATGACTAAAATTTATGATTTTATGATTTTTTTTAAAGGCTATTACATTGAGTACCTAGAATCTGGATAATCCATACATTCGAGTTCTAATAATCGTTATAGAGCACCCCTTTTTGATCGAGAAAAAGTTATTATATAAATCACTGCTTAGTTTCTAAAATGGCTATTATACTCTTTTGCCATTAAAATAAAGATATGTTGATGTTTCTGAACGTGTCAGAAAAAAGTAAGTGCGCCCTTAAGATTTACATCCCACTCACATGTCCTTAACTTTTCATTCATAATTATGTTGTTTTCTACAATAATCATTTGACATTTTGTTTTGAAAAATTATTATGAAGGCTAAAGCATCTATAAGGAGAACTCTTTCTTTGGCAAATTGTATAATAAAAATTGAGAATATCAGAAAGTTGAAAATATACTCTTGATGGTCAATATGATAGTTAGGTGAATCACGTCACCTAAAAATAATTTGAATGATTTTCATGGATATTATTGCATGAAATGTCAATCTATTAAAATGTAATAAATAAACCAATTAAGTGCAAACATATCAATTTATATACAACAAACAAAATATATATATATCACATTAGGTTTCTTTTGTCAAAAATCCATTCATTTCTAAGCATCAGTTTCATGAATTGTTTTCTATCCAATTCCCATCCATAAGTCAATGGCAAATAAATAATAAAACTAATAATTGTTCCAGACACAACTAAAATACTTAAACAAACAGCAATTTTCTTGTATTTTTGATATAAAATATTGATATCAGCAGAAACTAAATAAATTCCAAACAACAAAGGAATAGAATAATGGTATAAATAAGTTGATCTTGGAATCAGCCAAAAAGGAAGGAACGAAATTAAATATCCTATCAAAAATATCATAGAACTCAATGTTCTCTTCATTGTTTCATTGTTTGAACAAGTTTCAAACCAACAAAAATAAATAATAAAAATTGATATAAAAACAAAGAGAAGAATCACACAACTGTTGAATATATTCAAATGTAGAATAATGGCTTTCCCGTTATTGTTGTAGAAATGGATCAATTGGTTATCCATTAATGGCCATTTCCACCATCTCGATGGCAAACCATCGTTATCGCACATTTCCATGTTGGTTTTGTTCATATTCAAAAGGAGTTTGATAACTCTGATGATTAATGGAACTTTTTTGCATTTTTGCCATTCAATTTCTGCTTCTTTGTAATTAGAGATACATTTGGGACAAATAAGGCCAGAGAATTGTTGGTTATAATTAGGAATAAGAGTTACATGGATACATGTAATAAATACGTAAATTAAAAGGAAAATTGAAATTAATTTTAAGAAATGTATGAAACATGTCGTAAATAGGGTAATTCTGAACTTTCCTTTTGATTTAGATAAACTATCTGAGAATGTCTGCAGCAAATAAACAAAATAACTTAAAGCTAATAATGACCAAGCTGTTTGCTTGATAGAACATGCAATTGAGACGCAAATACACATTATCAGGTAGTATTTGTTGTATTCCTTAGATGATGCATCAATAGAAAAGAGTTTTCCGATAGATAAAATTGCAATTGCAACAAAAGTATGCAATATTCCATCTGTAAGGATGAATTTGCCTTCTATAATAAAACATTCTTCAAATACTATCATTAATGCTCCTGAAAAAGCAAATAATTTTTGGATATTAAAATATCTGAGCGCTAAGTAACTGATTGGAGGACAAAATGAAGAATAAAACGATGTAACTTGTCTTAGCAAATGATATCCGCAGTCTTTTTTATACTCATTCCCTGGAATAAACTCGCATTTTCCTTTATATCCATTTATCTTAGCGCCAGCGTATAGGAGAATTTTGCCTAATGGAGGATGTATGTCAATAAAATATGATTTATTGTAATAATAGTTTGTAAAATTGCCAAAGAAGGTTTCATCAAAAGCAACTGAGGGAGGATGTATCAAATTATGAGATCTAATGTAGAACGAGAGAATCCAAATAATAAATGCAAGAATAAAATCGTAAATATCAATAACTTTCATGTATTTTCCTTCAAATATTTTTAAATTTTCATGCGAAATGTCGTTTCTGATTGAGATATAATCATAAATAGGCACTTTGTCAATGGTGAGAATATTGCATTTCCGCTTCTTCTTTGATTGGAAAAAATGAAATTTTTGTAACATAATTTTTTGACAAATTTATTTACATGTCAAAAAAAATTTAAAATATTTTCTTGAGAAACCTGAAATTGTAACGTTGCAAGCTCTTGACTTTTGGTCAAAAATTGTACTTCATTTGATTCTGATGGACAGCTTTTTCATAAATAATAATGCCCTTATTCAAGTTTTATTTAAAATTTTAATACAATTGCTATGAATAAATATATTAACTTTTTACCATTTTTGTGACTAACAAAGGAGTTATATTTCAAATATTTTTCCTGAAAAATCAAAAACGTCAATAAGTAAGTCATTTGTATTACTACTGTTTTTGCCTGTTTGAATTAATTTGAATGACACAAATTTATCTTGAGATGTAATATCATATTTGCGAATTTCACCTTCTTTTAATAATGAATTAGAAACTTCATGAATGACTTTTGTTTCCCCATTAGTAGTTAATCCCTCAACTTTCCATGTTTGAAGTTTACAACTAAAGGACGCATAGTTTGGTGACGTTCGAACTATATAACTTGTTGGCTGAATTAAATAATTTTGTTTTAGTTTCCATTCAACCCATGAATTAGGTATATTTTTAGATACAAAATATGTATCATTGCTATATTTATTAATAATTTCGACTGATTCATTGTCAATGGAAGAAGCTGACATCACTACATTGCCGCTTTCAAAGTAGTTTGTTACTTCTTTTACACCACATCTATCTTTATTTTTAGGATCTCTTGATCTTATGATAGAGTCAACAAGTGAATTGACAACATCCTGGTAGTTATCAGATGTAACGAAATCTTTCATTTCTCTGATTGTTTCTTCTTTGCAAAACTCAAAATAAATGTTTTCAAACAATGAACTGAAAACAATGTCTTCTCTTGCAAGAGATATGATGAATTTAGCTAGTGAATCTTCATCAGCGATTTGGAGTTTTTTGTTGTTGAGTATCTGCTTTAAAATATTAACTCCAAACTTTTTAGAAACTAATTTAAGTTGGTTTTGATCAATTTCGTAGAAATGTTCTGCAATAAAGTCAGTACATTCAATTAACTTCTCATTCCAGGAAAGATCCATATAAAATTCAAGTAATTGAATACAATTTGTTATATCTAAATTCATTTTATCAATGACATTCATTTTATATAAATCTATTAACTCTTGGATTTCTAGAGACATTCCGACGTGAAGAAGATCTTTCAACACTGTTTCATCAACATCAATTTCAGTATTTCGATATTGAAGGAAAACTTTTAAGATATTGTATGTATCATTCGAAGTAACATCAGGATTTACATCAATTTTATCAATGTTTTTATCTAAAAGATACTGAGAATATATCTTTTGAGAAATTGCGATTGCAAAAGATTTGTTAAATACGATTTCGATATTGTTTATCGTTAAAGTAATTTTGTCTTGTGCATTGTAATCATTAATCCTCTGGAGTGTTCTGTTATTTAGCTGGAATAAAACCATTTTTTTGGAGAGCGATACGAAAAAATGACATTAAACTTTTTGCTGCTAGTTGTTACTAATAACTGGTTTTTAATGTGATGAATTTGCTACATCTCAACTTATGTTGAAAGTGATATTCTATAAAATTTTCCAACAAATATTTTTGGTAGTCAAGAAATTGTAAATTTTGTTTTCAAAATTCGTGACTTCATTTTTCCAAAATAAATGCAAAGAGAATTCAAATGTAGTTCAAGAGTTTAAACGAGAAGTCTCCAGGAAGAGCAACTGCAGAATTTATTGAAGATAATATAAATAATTGGAATATTTCATTTCCAGGTCCAGCAGGTACACCGTATGAAGGTTTCCGGATCAAACTTCATTTAACACTGCCAGCTAAATATCCACACCAAGCCCCAGATGTTAGAGTTTCACCACCAATTTTCCATCCAAACGTTGATGAAAACGGAGATATCTGCTGGGGTGAAGATCATTATAAGGCTAGTATGCATATATTAGACATAGTACAAATCATTATTGATATGTTAAAGAATCCAAACATTGAAAAAGTCCGTGATATGGAAGCTGGGAAACTTTATGCAGAGAATAGACCTCAATTTGATAAAATCGTTAAACAAAAGCTTGCTTCAACACATTCCAAATTATAAAATACATTTCAGATGATTTCTAAAAGGCTAATTTTTTAATAAATTTAATAATTGCGACATTTTAAATTAAATATGCATATAACTCTGGGAATTTGCCATCTATGATCATGTAAAAACAAAGCAAAGCTACATTTTCGTGAAGATCATTTGATTGTGGAGGATTAAAATTTAATAAATCTTTTGATTTTTTGGAAACTCATTGTCTAGGATAGTATAAGAAAGTATTTTCGATAAAGAAAAATCAAACATTCTCCAATCTTTTAATATTCGTATTAACTTCTTAAAATAAGATCATAACATCCATTTGTGGTATTCATTGAATATATTTATTATATATTAAGTTTCATAATCCTGTAATAACTCACAAAGCCATATTAAAACATGTTAAGACATGCTACCACATGTTTTATGAAAAAATTTTCCTAAATCACATCATTTAACCTGAATGAGCATCAGTTATTTGGATTTACCAAATTTAATATGGGATGACAATGGTTCGTTCATTAATCAAAATATGCAAGCAATAGCAAAATTCATTGAACAGGGAATAACAAGTCCAAAAGAAATATCCTATATCATCAGCCAATTTATTTATTTGAATCCTCATAAAGCATCTGTGTACTTGAAATATATGGCAGTCCCAACGGGAACCGCGGTAATTTACCGAGGTTTCCGCACACCGGTTCCTTTTTTTAGATTAAAAAATATGCTTTGTAAATCATTTTTTTTTTGTAAATCGGCAAAAATTTGGAAATATTCTGACGACAATAAATCTGGGAATAGTATTTTAAATACGAGAACAACCTATTTAAAAGTGTTTCGCTCGATTTTGTATAATTTCAAATTTTCGCATATAGCTTTCCGTGAATTACCGTGATTTTACCGCCACATCAATAGTTTACGACACTTTTTCCGTAAATTGAGTAGTTTACTGCACTTTTTCCGTAAAATTGAGTTACGGGAATCCGTAAGATTACCGTACCTCACTTCTAGTTGAAAATAGCATTAGTATATAATAAATAGATATATTATTCATATTTTGATTTTGAATTACGGAAAAGTGAGTTCAGAACTTCCAATTATTATTTGATTAATTATGTTAAAAATACTATAAGGAATTAAAATACATAATGTTGAAATTTGAATTACGGAAAAAGTGAGGGTGAAAGTGAAGTGAAAAAGTAAGATATTTTTTGTTGAAATAATCATAGTTGTACAATTTTGAAACTATATGTAAAGCTATAAATTGAATAAATTCAAAAACAAAAATTGTTTATTCTTATTAATAAATTTATATTAATCAATATTTGAACAACCCGTAATTAAAATTGAATTCCTCTTAAAATTTAATCCATACGTTAATTTTTAATTTGCTCGGCGAATGCCGAGCTTCCCTACTTATCTTGTCATTCCTTCAAAAACTCTAATCTCATCGCACTTACAAACATCATGATTTGATGTATTGTCGAGAAATCTTAGACTTGTTTGTCATTTGATTATAGCATTTGAAAGTCATCTCGAAAATCGATTAACAAGACAATTTCCCAAACATCTACATACAAGTAGATGATGGTAAACCCATTAGAGTTGTTTTGCTATGATTCCTCCAATCTTATGATGAGAAAAATTATATCAAAACAGCTCTAATCGAACATTCTACACAGCTTAGCATCCAGCTAGTTCCAAGTAATGCGATTACAACATCAACGGCCAAAGCCTTTCAGAGTCCTTTAATCATTTCTTCTCATCTCAATGTGAAGTGGCCCCAAACGAACTACAAGCTGACGTTACAACGCATTACAACCCGGTTAATACGAGCATATACATTAGAGCTGCTTTGTTATGATCTCCCTCATCAATTGATGAGAGATCTCATTATGAAGCAGCTCCAATCGAACTAAAAACCTACATACAAATGAGTGAAAACAAACTCATTAGAGTTGTGTTGCTTTGATTTCTCTCATCAGAAGATGAGAGATACCAGAACAAAACAACTCTAATCAAACTTTCTACACAATCAGCACAGTATCAATGCAAAGTAATGCGTCTGTATCGTTAACAAGCAAAGTTGTTTCGGGTCCTTCCATTTTGGAAGAATTCGGAACAACTTTGCGAATTGATAGTGTAACCCATATACATGAAAGCGTGCATGCATAAAGACAGGTATTGTCAGCAATGACTACCTGCCCAGCTATGAGTGATCAGAGAATTACCATCTCAGGCTTTTTGAGAACGTTTCAGCCAGGACCCTCGTATGTTGACTGTGAGAAAGGCATCCTTTATCTGAAATAGATGCTTTTCCAACAATCAAATTCGAAGATCTTCGACGTTGTTGTAAAAAGAGAAGGAGAAGGAAAGAAGAGGAAGGAGAGGAAGAAGGAAAGGAAAAGAAGAAGAAAAAAAAAGAAGGACATATCAAATATAATGCGCACTTAATAGTGCCGAGGCGGCGGAGCCGCCGAGGCGCGATTTTTTTGACCCTATATTACCGCACGGCAATGTTTTTCTCGATTTTGTACAGCCCTATTGAAATATGTATCATTGTTGACTTTAATGTATCCGGAAGCAGCATTTTTCTTTCGCTATATCATATTTACTTTTTGGAAAGAATTATCAGTCCTTACAACAATTTCAGATGAAACACAAATAATTTATGAAAAAGATATACTTTTATACTATTTCTTCAATGATATGCAAGAAAACTTATCAAATGTTGATATCAATCAAAAAATTTAAACATCACAAATATTTGGAAGCCATTTGTATCTTCTAAAAGATTAGGAACTGAATCTACACGAAATTTCAGCATTATTCGGATCAATTAAAATATTTAATTATCTCAAAGACAAAATTGCATGGAATGATTCTGAATTAATCAAATATGCAATATATGGAACATTCTAATATGAACCATGTGAAATAAGAAGCACGGCTGTTTCTTTACTATTGTTTAATGCTGCAATTTTCTCCCTCAATGATGTTTGCATCATGTGAATATATTAACTTTATTTGAAGAAATTATGACATTATCATGAAAAAAAGAGGTGATATAAGTCCGTAGATGGCAAAAGATCTCAGATGAGTGATGTAATTTCCTAACTGTTCTGTGGATTGTCAGCAATGAATAATAGATAATTCTCAATCAACAAGCTGTAAACGAAACGTAAACAAAATTCAGGCATCATAAGATCATTTGTTAAGGAAAAAACATTCAATCTCTTTCAGAACAACAATTGCAGAAGCCAGAAGCGAGAAAAAACATTCAATTTAAGATTCAGACCAATAAATATTAAATATATATTAGTAGTGTATATACTGAAGTTTTATTTCTATGATATTGAAACTTGGATGCTTCCAGTATACAGAAAACTTCTTCTATGGCACCCATCTTATCTTGGGTTTCTACTCATGCTCACCAACAAAGGCTTTTTGAGCAGTTCAGTCTTCATGTTGTAAGTCTGGTTAATGCAGTCCTCCAGTTTTTCATAGATTTTGCCAACTTCATTCAGCATATCTGGGTACTGAAACAGTTTCTGTGCAATTGTAATCAAGTCATTGCATTTCTCAAGCATTTCCAGCAGCTTTTTCTTCAATCCATCGTCTTTTCTCGGCCGATCTTTGCTGATTTCTTGCTGCAGCCTGAAAATAGTCAAATTATGTGTATTCAGTTTTTGTTTAACTTCATTCTTGAGGTTTAAACTATGTTTTGCCTTCGACATTGATGAAGATAATTTTTCAATTCTGTAATTGTACTTATCATTCGAATGTCTGACGTTTTCATTATCGTCAAACCATTTTCTGCACTCTTTAGCCCTCTGATCTAGTTTTTGGAATGCTTTTTCCGTTAATCCTTCACCTTTTAATAATCTCTCCGCTTCATATATCGTTGACTCAAGCTTATTCTTGGATTCATCGCTTTCAACAGCATCTTTGTCGCGTTTTTCCAAGTATTGTTCGATTTCTCTGAATCTATCGATTTGATTTTGTGAAAAATCGTTTGGAATTGTAACTTTTACGTAATTGATGTCATAATCTACTCTGAAAACTCCATTTGAGTCAACATAAACCTTGTAATCGCTGCCATTTGACTCAACTTTTACTTTACATGAGAAAATTGCATTTTGAATGTTGCAAGTCCTTTTTTCTGTCGGAATTTTCTCAGTAGCATCAAATATCTTTATACCTCCTGATTCTATTTTGATTGAATGATATAATTTGTCTCTAATTTGCAAAAAAGGTTTCATAGCACATCCAATGGCTACACATTCATCAACATTGATGTTTGAAACAACCTCAATTCCGATTTCTTCGATTTTTTTGCGGAATAACGGAATTCTAGATGTTCCTCCGATGAGTTCTATGAAAGTTGGCTGGACACGACTGGTTTCGATAAGTTTTTTGACAAGTGATGCACATTTTACTGCATATTTTTTGATTAGGTCTTCAAAATCTTCTCTATTAATGGGGAAATTGATGTATTTATCACCATACTGGTATTCAAATTGGACAGAAGTGTTTACTGAGAGGATTTTCTTGGCTTTTTCAACAGACTTGAGAAATTGAAGCATGGACGAGTGTTTGTCTCTAGGATCGATGGAGTATTCCTGTGACATAATGTTGAGTAGGTACTCAGTTAGAAGTTCAGTAATTTTGTTGCCACTGATGTCATTTTTTTGTCGATGAGCAATAACTTCAATGGAATTTTGAGACAATTTGAGGATACTAGCCTTTAATGAAGAATCACCAATATCAACTACACAAATTGTCTTTGATTGATAAGGAGCTTGTTCTATTTTATCTGTATGAGAGTGTATATATGCTGCTCCTGCAGCAACTGTTGATGTGACAAGTTCACAATCTATTCCAGCTATTTTTGCTGCATTCAAAAGTCCAATTCTTTGAATATTTGAAAAACCTGGATCAACTGATAAATATAATTTGTTTACTTTTGAGTCAATCTCTGTAGCAATTTTAATTAAATACTTTAAAAATGATGCAATGCATTGTTCTGGTGTAAAAATGTATTGATTAGCAATATTTTTAATTACAGTGCCAGTGTATTCATTTTCTAATTCAATCATAGAAAACTGAACATGAGAAGCTATTCTTTCTCGGTCCGATGATTTATATTTTAATCCAATCAATTTTTTGAGACATGTAATTGATGAATTGATGTTTACGAGTTGGTTCCGTCGAGCTTCATCTCCAAAAAAGCGTCTTTCCTCACCGTACGATACCAAAGTTGGTAATGTCCTTGTAGATGAAGGGTCTACGCAGATTTTGATATTTCCATTAGTGTTAACTGCAACTATTGTATTCATATTTCCAAAATCTATGCCAACACAGTGAATGGAATCATTCATATTAATTTTTGAAAAGTGACAATCTTCTTTTTTCCAAGGGTCATAGATCGCTTCCAATCTGCTCGTTATGCCAGAAATTGAAGAAACAATTGATGCAGTATTATTTATTACTCCAATCAGCAACTATTATTTATAGTATATCCAGCTGTATAGTCAGATATTCTACCGCATTATCCAATTTAAGATCAACTTCGTTAATTTTAATAATATAGCAAGAGTGCCACTACTTGGAGATAACATCAAGATCACACCTGTCAAAATACCGAATTAAAAAACAAAATTTTGCATCTCGAAATTGCAACGACAGAAATCCTCATAATATTGGATTTTTGCGTATCTTATGATACATATTCAAATTACATAAATATAAAAAGGTTTGAAAATTAGTCAAATTTTACTAAGAATAATTTTTGAATAGTTTACATTTCTAATGCTAATGGTTCCCTCACTGAAAGTGAGAACATGTATAAGATGTACAAGCAATTGTAAGTATAAATGAGGTCAGGTAGGTGGGGCTTCCAGGCGCGTTGCGCCCTCTAGCCCATAAAAAATTTTTGTTTAGATTAAAATTAAAATTTTTATTCTGAAATGTTTGCTTTAATGTTTTTTACGGATGGAAATGAACTGGATATCGTCTGAGTCTTCGCTTGTTTCCTCCTCTTCTTCTTCGTCCGAATTGTCTTCATCTTCACAATAACCAGATAAGAAGATGGTTATTGTGGTTTGTTCTGGTTTTTTGAGAAGCATTTTGGCTGTGCCAGTAAAAACGAACTCAAGATTTTGATAGAATTGTCTGCTTGAGTGAGTGAATTTGCATACTGTAAGTGGCATTGCAACTCGGTTTGCTTGAACAGATATTATTGAAACTTCTTCTCCATCTGGTATCCGTTCAGGAATCTCTAAAGCGGCTGTTGTTATAATATGCATATTGTTTTCGTAATGCAATTTTGGATATATTTCGAATGGATGTGCAGCTACACCAGCTGGAGCAACAATGGAAAGATTCCAGGAGAAAGAACCGCGTTTGTTTTCATCTTCTTTCCAATTGTAAGTTAAAGGATAAGGACGAAAGTCGTTGAGTGTTTCATATAGCTGTTCTCTTAAGTTTGGTTCACAGCAAATAATGAACTCGTCAATTGCTTGAAGAGATATCATAGTTGAAACATAAGGCAAATTCGACAAGAAAAAGTCAACCATTACTGTCGGGTTTTGAACTTTGTTTTCTAATGTTTCGACTGGTTTTATTATACTTTTGAAATATCTATCATAGTCATTGTTGTCTGTTAAGGACAAATTGTTTGGATAAGCTGCAATGAGTCTTCTATATCTTGCTTCTGTTGTTGAGAATGAGAAGACACCTTCTGGTTCTGTAGGAGTGTAAGTTTTTAGTTGAACTTTGCGTATGTTTGGTGTCTGATTGGAGTCTGATTGGACTGAAACAACTTGAGCTTCTGTAGTTTGTTGTGTTATTGTTTGTTCTGAAGGTTGCTCTGATGTTTGTTCGACTTCTGCAGTTTCTTTTGGTTGAATTTGAGCTTCAATTTGTGTCTGATTGGACTGAAACCTGTGTAACCTCTTTGGACATACTAGTAAAGTATGAGGATATAAGTGTTTGACCTTTAAAGAGCTTTTGTAAAGAATTGTCAGTCATGCTACTACTGTGGTCTTGCATTAGACAAAAATGAACTGACCAGAAGTTTGTGGAAAATGAATATTGAATAAAAACGGTTTTCGTCAACGGTAACCCCCTCTATTTTTTTATTTTATTTAATAGTTACCGTTGGAAAAAACGGTTTATGCCAAATATTGAATGAACTATAAACGTGTTTTGTTTTCTATATATACTTTTTTGTCCAACGGTAAAACTTTTTACACGACGGTTTTTGAGAGTCGTCGCCGTTGACTTTTTTGTAGAGCACTCAAAATAGTATAACTTTGTCCGGACAAGTAAGGGTCTATCGTCGCTACAGGAAAAGTTACAGGCGTTCCAAGGAAGTATACTTTGAGAAGCCTTTTTCCCCTTATAGAATGAGATAGGACGGTTATTTTACAAAACTGACAAAACTTTGACCGAGTAGTTTTTTGTGCTGAACAAAAAGTGTCATATAAACATCTGTCAAAAACCGCTTTTTAACTTCACTTAAAATGCCACGTAAGCTACGTAAGAATATACGTAAGAGGAAGAGAGCATTGAAACATCCAATAGTAAAACTGACACCACAACAACAGTTGCAACAACAAATGATGAATGACCCCACTATGTTGCAACAAATGTCAAGCAACCCTATGCTTTTAAACCGAGTTATTGGTGCACAGAGTGGAGGTTTAAGAGCGGCACTTTTAGCGAAAATGGCAGGCTATGGTGGAGCTGCAGACGGAACAGCTTATAACCCTCAAAGTCAAATGAATTTGAGTTCACTCAAAAATCAAATAACAGATGTCAAAAAGTCAAACATAGACATACAGAAACAAATAAGTGAAAAAAAAGAAACTAGAATATGACAGACACACAAAGAAACTCAATGAGTTAAACGTAGAGAAAAAGAAGAAAGAAGAACAACTGAAAGAACTAAGTACAGAGGAATATGCGAAAAAAGTGTCAGAAAAAGCAGAAGAAGTAGCAAAAATGGAACAAGATGTTATAAATTTGAAAAACCATACTACTCAATATAAAGTACTGAAAGATGAAGAGATAAAACAAAAAGCCCTGAAGACATATATGGATAGCGATGAGTATAAAAAAGAAGTTGAAGCAAATGTAAAGGCAGAAAAACTTTTACAGTTGCAAAACCAAACCGTACAATATGAAAACTTAGCACAAGAAAGTAAAAATAACGACGCAGCCATGCAAAAGGCAATGAAAAGCGCAGATATTATAAAAGCTAATAATGACTGGTTAGATGCCCAAGCCAACGCTAAAGCAGCCCAACTTATAGGGTCAATAAGGACAAAAATACAAGCGGATGAAGACAGTTCAAATGAAGCTTTAATGAATGCTGACTTTAAGAACGCCTTCGAAGCTCTTCATAGTAAGGTGAAACTAGTGAACGACTTCTCATCTGGAAAGAAACTGAAGTCTGAAGGTTTCGACAAAGAGTTAAGAGAAGTAGCACAAAATATGACGAAAATAACAGATGCAGCAACGAGACAGGCAGTTCAAAGTGCCTATGACGCCGTTAGAGCAACTGTTGTGGAAAGTCAAGAAAAAGAGTTACAACAGACCAAAACAGACCTAGTAAATGCTTTCTTAAGAACGAAAAGTCAGGTAGGACATTATGCTGCAGATGGAACATATGTGCCAAGAGTATGAGGTGAATATGGAATCTTTCCAAGAGTCTAAGAAAAATTCGGCTGACATAGTAGAAGAATATCGAAAAATGTTCACCGACATACAAAAGACTCCAACATCAGATGAAAATATTCAGCATAGAATGGAAGTACTGAAAGAAAATGTACGCAAATACAATAATCCTTTTTACTTACGACCATATAACGTTCAATCTTTGGCTGAACTCGGTGAAAATAAAAGGTTAAATTTCAACAAAACATATAGAAATGAAACATTGTTTAAAGTTCATTCAGAACCTAACCAATATGGAAACAAACCTACTTTTGTTTCTGCAGACTATGGAACTACAATGAGATGGGGTCATAAAGCTAACCCGGATAGGTGGTTCATAAACTTACAACCACAATTCCAAGAAGTTGTAGACGCAATGGAAGTGAATGGTGAACCAGATATAGCTGGTATTTTCAGCGCGGCTTTAATGCCATTGAAAGATATGAAAGATGCAGATATTTTGGACCAGTATGAAATGAACATGGCTGAGGGAAATATAACACCTGACGTTCTAGAACATTTATTTCAAAGAACTACACAGAACCATAGAGATGGTATATTTGGTGAAGAGTTTAGAAAGAGAGTTAGGGAGAGAGAAGGAAGAGAACCTATTGTACATGACCTTGCAAACGAAAGTTTGCAAAATGTCATAAAAACTTACTTTGCAGACAATGAACCGAGAAGGGATGAATATTTAAGAAAACTCAAATGGACAGTACCAAATGAAATGTTAGTATTGAAAAACATGTTCCTTGACAAAATAAAACCAACTACAGAAATAAATGACGCAAGACTGAAACGTTGGGTAAAAGCTTTCCCATTCACAAAAGATATTATTGGTAACATGGAAAGAAAACCAGAATGGCTACAAAAACATATATTTGGAAACGAGCTTATTCCATATGGACAAGCGCTGTTTGAAGAGCTTGAACCGGAAACTCAGGAAAGAGTCATGCAAACAATACGCGAAGACTCAAATACAAACTATGACAAAATCTTTCTAGGATATAGGTTACCTGAGATGGGCGACCAGAGCCCAAAGGCAAAAAGGACATGGGAAATTTACAACATACTAGGTGAACATGAGGCAAAGATGCAACAACTTGAAGCAGAGGGCAAGTTACCAAAAGCGACACCAAAGAAGAAGAGAAGAGTAGAACAAAGTGAAAGTAGTGGCAATGAAGGAAAAAGAAGAGTTAAAGATTCAGTTAAAGATTCAGTCAGGAAGAAAGTAAAGCTTGGTCCGAGTGGGTTCTATTATGACACATAAATCCAACTATTCTATATTTTTACTCATATGAAATGTACGCCGCTCAGAATATAACGCCAACAGTTTTGGATGCCATGAACGGAAATGTTTCCGAATGGTATAACGAATGCGACAATGCCATTAGAAGGTCAGAAATAGTTCCTGGAACTTACGAATATACAACTGCTGTTTCTTATGGAAACGTAGGTGAGTTTGGAGAAGGTTCTTCAACAACAGTAGATATTGCTTGCGACAGGTTTCATATTATTTCTATTGACAACTCATTCTTATACGTGGAACAAGACATTGAAATAAAACCTTCTGCCAAGTTGTCTGACAAGAAAGGTTGCAATGGAATTTTCTATGTCGGATACCAATATGCTCCAGAAGTTTTCATGGATATAAGATATATTCTAACTCTGACTTAGTTCAAACAGTAACATGGGCAAACTATGAATGGTTCGCTTTGAGAAACTCAGTACAACCACAAGCTAGAGAACAAACAGACCAGTATGCAAATATTGAAAAAATAAGAAGACTTGACCCTAACGTTCCAGGAGTTTATGTTAACCTTTCTGGTTCAGATGGAACTGCTGCCACTAAAGTAAAACTGAAACTTAGAGTTCCTTTGTCATCTTTCCTCATCTTCAGGTTTTTAAGATACTTACCAAACTGGGCAGGAAAAATTTCTATTGAACTTACTCCAAGCAAAAATAACTTAGTCATTGCACCAACACAAGACCCATTCACTATTACAGACGTAAAGGGAACAAATCAAACGTCATTCGCCGAATTTTGCAAAGACAAAGTTGACTTAGACTTTGGTTTCTCAAACTTCAACAATGAAGTAAACTATTATTTCAATGCTGCTGGAACTGCTTGGGACCCAGTTAAGTTTACATGCGAACAGTTTGAATGCAAGAGAATAGAAAGCAGACTTGCAGTCTATATGTTGGACCCAGATATTTCAAATGCTTTAGCTGCCAAATATATTGCAGTTCCACTTATGTTCCCTATACACCAAATATCTGTCAAAGACTTTGCAGGTGAAGTTGGAAAACAAAATCCAGGAGCCGCAGGTGCAAGAACAGATATTGCTTTAACAACTGCAATGAAACATGCAGATACTATGTTTGTACTGTTCAGACGAACTATAAATGACTATTCTTGTTTCTACAACCCCGGTATTAAATATCATATAAACATAGATGGCAAATATTATCCAAGAGAAGAATATTCTACAGTTGAGGATATGAGGTCATACAACTTGACATTAGATGCTATGAACTTTAACAACAACTTCACAACAACCATTAACCCTGAAATGCAAAGTTCTATTATGCCATATGTGAAAGTATGGACTCATACAGGAGGTCAAAAAACTCAATATACAAATGGAGACCGTTCAAACTTTTGGCTTGTCATTCCATTTGCTGACTCAGAAGACTTTATGGGTGGTATTTCAACTGTTGGTACAGTTCAAATACAATATACTGGTGACAGAGACGGTCCAGATGAATTGAGAGCAAAGAAGTTTACAAAACCAATAGCACTTTTCACGGAAGATGCTCTTTTGAAGATTCGTTCGATGAAACCTGCTGGGGCTCCTCAGATTGGCATAACGACAGCTTCCATCGAGCAGATTTTGGCAGCAGGTCAGTAAGTTGTTCTTGAACTGACTTCTCTCCGTCAAATATTGACAGTACGCCAGTTTTGACATAATATTGTATTATAAACTTTTCTTTAGTAATATCGGTCAGTTTTGAAGTTATATTTTTGTCTGCTTCAAGAACTTTCACCATTTCAGTTATACCAACTTTCTTTGCTTTATGAAAATATTTTGGTTCAGCAAATATTGCTATTCTATAACATTTTCCATTGTTTGTGTAAAGAACTATTCTGTCAATGTATTTGTATTGTTTGTGAGTATAAACTTTGTTCTGCTTCAATTCAATAAGATATCCGAATATGTCCATCTTTTTATTCTAAGTAAAATGTCATTTCCGAAAAATAGAAGCGTAAGTGTTTCAAAAGGTTTAATGGCGGTGGCAGATGTGAAGTTAAATTCACCAACTCAAACAAACAGTCAAAGTGTTGTTGTCAATGTCAAAGACAGAGATGTTGAAGTGGGGAAACCATACGAAGACGAAGATGGTATAACAATTGTTCCTGTAAAAGAACCAACATATCCTGAAGTTAACAGAGACTTAAGTTCTGTTGCAGATATTCGAAACGACTACCAACAACTGAAAGACAAACTTCAAACTCAGGAGAAGATTTGTCAAGCTTTAAGTATAATGTTAAACTTGGTCGAACACAACCCTGTAAAAGTGAACTCATATGTCATTGCACCTCATGAAGTTTTGAAAGAACTATTGAAACTTTTGACAGAGGCAGACGATATAAACATCAAAGAAATAGAACCCGACATTGGTTGCTGTGGTGTTTCATATAATGTCATTGACAAGATATACGTTATGCAAGGAGGTGAAACATTGAACTTAAAATATAGTTTCCCAGACGTTATAAAAATATTTGACGACCACAACATTTCATTAAAGTTTATTTTGCTAAGTAAGTAAATGGCAGAAGACATAATGGTTTATACTATTACGACTAAAACCCTGAGTCATATAATTCTATAACAACAAACTTACAAAGTCCTCAAGGACGGTATTGTAAACTAACCTTAAACACAATGACGACTAAAGCCTGTTTTGCTCTTTTGACACCAGAAGACTTTATTGTTGTGAATGGTAAAAAATACTCCTTTGAAGATACTTACTCAGATATACCACCAACAGGTTTTGTTGACTTATTTAATACTTTAAGTACGGGTGTAACATGTGCTGCAACTAGAGCAGGTTTCATTATGTTTGGATGTCCGACTGAGTTTACTATTAATGATATGAGCTATAATACAAAACTTATTTCTGGTTTTTACTACCAACAGTTTCCTATAACAGGAAAAGGTGTCATACAAGGAATGTCTATTCCATTGACATTAAGCACACCAATCTTATATATTGTTTCAAACTTAGGTTCAAAGTGTTATTCGAATGTCGACAGAAACTATTATGACCAAAAGATACTTATGCGTATAAACAATACTTTCTCTGCTGGTTTGCCTATTGTTCATTCGAATGCAGAATTTTCAACCTTAGTGAACTCAAACACTTTGGCAAGTATAACGTTGACATTAGTTGACGCAACTTTGTTCCTGTAAAACTTTTATGTCCTATGTATTTGTCAATGACGGCAGAAAGTTTCGAATTGGAAGATGCAACTGGTGAAAGTATTGTATTACAAGAACAACTTCAACAACAAATAGCTCAAGAACAACAAATGCAACAAATGGAACAACAAAGTCAAGAATAAAAAAATAATATTTTTTTTATTTTTATAAAAATGTACAGAATAGATGTTTCAGATTTTATGACTTCCAAGCATTCAGAAATATGTGTCCATTTAGAGACTATAACAAAGCAGTCGAGAATTTGAAACGTTTAGTCATTTATGTTGACTCTGCCCCAGAATGTTATGGCATGAAAGAATGGGATGTTGTCTTTAACAAACCAAGAGCAACAATAGTGTCTGAACAAGAATGTAGACAGAAACTTAAGAAAATAAAAGTCGTACAAGTTGGCATGAAGATGTTAGATGCTTGGGATATCTTATTGTCAAAGTTAGAAGATTTTTCAGTTCGAGGTATAAATTTTATACACCTTCTCCAAAACTTCTATTCTATTTTCACTGGATATAAATATGAACAAGTAGAATGGAAAGAAAATATTATAGAAGCTTGGTTAGACCATGTCAAAGAAATTATATGCAATGGAAACGAAAAGGTTTATGAGTATATCTTATGTGGTTTGCAAACATCTTACAACATCCAAGTGCTAAGAATGAAACTGCTCTCATTATAATTGGAAAACAAGGAACAGGTAAGAACACATTCTTTACAGATATTTTGTGCAAACTGTTAGAAGGTTATTCGAACCCTAATATGACAAACTTAGAAAACATCTGTGGCAAGTTTAACTCCTCAATAGAGAATATGAAACTTATAGTTTGCAATGAACTTCAAAGTATAGATACACAAAGTTTTGAACTCAGATGCTTTGAAGAGTCTTATAACAGACAAAGTTGGAGTTGTTGAAAGAAAGTATAAAGACCAAAGAGTTTGTGAAAATGTTGCAAACTTCATTATGGTTTCAAACAATGCTGTTCCGATGAAGTTAGAAAGTTCTGGCAGAAGATATGTAGTTGTCAGAACGTCAGATTCTCATATGCAAGATACAGAATATTTTGACGACTTAGCAGAAACTTTGACATCTGACTTTTACAACCACTTGTTCTCATATTTCATGAACATTAGATATTTCTAAGTTCAATCCAAGACAAATTCCACATACCGAAGAGAGACAAACATTGTTAGAAGCAAACAAGAGTGTATATGAACTGTTCATAGATGAAACTGACTTTGTGTCATTAGATGAAAGGTCTTTATATGATGAATATAAACAATATTGTCAAGAATATGGTTATATGGCAGCTTCTAAACGTACATTCTTGGCAAATGTCAAAAGTCTTTTAGATGTTCAGAATGGTGTATATACAAAGAAAATTTTTTCTGAGTAAATTTTTAAAAAAATATTTTTTATCCGATAGAAAAGATGACGAAATATATTTCAGTAAACAAGTACATGTCAGGACTTAAAGAAGAACTAGACCCATTCACATATTTGAATGTTTACTTCTACCGTTTTGAAAAGTCTTCATTCAGCAAAGTTTGGAACATCGAACCAGTTAAGTTTGCTATTGTGACTAAAAATGGTGCGAAATTTGAAGACTTAGACATAGAAGGTTTGTTAACAGTCAAAGAAAGTTTTGACAGAAGGTTCTCAAACCTTAAAGAAGGCAAAGCATACAAACTTGTTATACCTTATGAACCAAAGAAGACAGACGACTATGAATATTATGAGTCTAAAGTTGTAGAAGTTCAAGGTAAATTGGGTAAAAAGATTTTAGAGTCTAAGCCAGTGTTTACTCCTAAAGAGGAAGAGAACATTGACATTGACCCAGAAATGTTCTAAAAATAAAATTTTATTTTTACATGTCAAATTTCTTTTTCTCTGGAACTGGTTCAGGTTCTTTCTTCTCTTCTTCTTTTTTCTCTTTCTTTCTTTCTTCTTCTTTTCTGGTGGTGAGACGTCAAATTTCTCAGAACCATATTTATGTAAAAGTTCTTTGTCCTTTAATAGCTCATCTATTCTGTTTTCTATTTCATCTTCAAGAACAGCGCATGTGTCTTCTTTGCATTCTAAGAACTTTTGTTGGACTTCATCTTTCCAATCGGCGTCATCTCTGTCAACAAGTCTGTCATTGACAAATTTTAAGACTGCTCTTTGTAATGTTTTATGGTTCTTGTCATATTCCCAGAAACAGAACTTTAGAACAAATTCACCTTTCTTGTTTACACTATGTAAGATTTTATGGTCGACAGATGTTTTGCTGTCAAAAAGTTTGTCTCGAATATAGATAGCGAAATCGCTAGACATTTTTCTAAAAGATAAAAATTTTAATTTTTCTAAAAATATGTTAGAAAAAAAGTTTGCTGACATTGACAAGAATTTGAGAATGTTTTTAAACAAGAACAAGAGGAAGTTAGAAAATGCTCAGATAAAGCCTATACATGACAAGTTCTTATTTGCTCAGAATGGTATAACAGGTCTAATTGCACCACCTGGGTCGGGTAAGACTTTCACTTATCTTAAAATGGCTGCACAACAACAAGAACTAGATGAGAAGAACCCATTCTATGAGTTGGTTGTTATTTGTAGTACTTCTGGTCAATTTGACCAAACCGTCAATTCGTTCAAAGATATTATAAAGAAGTCTAAGTTAGTATGTATAAAGGATACTGAGTTGTTAGATTGGATAAAGAAGTACCAAAGAAGAGTTTTGAAGTATAATGCTATAAATGAGTATATAAATTCGAAGTTTAAAGACCCAAATGAGGAAATGCAGAGAATATTAGAGAAGAAACACTTCAGAAACAAACAGAAAGAGATAGAATACATTTCGAAGAAATTGCAATCTTACGATTGGAAGACTTACCCTCATAGATGTCTTCTTATCTTAGATGATTTCGCCTCTCATCTTTGTTAAAGAATAGAGAACAAGATATGTGTCGAATTCTTAAGAAGCTCAGACACTTTAACATCTCAGTTGTCATTTGTGTACAGACAGCAAAGAGTTTAAGTAAGGATGTTAAAAGAATACTTACTGACATAATACTTTTCCCCGGATTGTCCGAAGACGATTTCATGGAACTTATGAAAGAGTCCATGGCAGGTAAGTTTGACAAACATGAACTATGGGAGAAGTACAAAGTCATACAAGACCCTCATACTTCTTTCAGAATTCATATCTACGCAAACAAAGTTCAAATTGTAAATCAATAAAAATAAATGGTTCATCTACTCTACTTGTTTGAAGTTGTCAAAATACTCTGTTATTTTTTCTTTCAGTAGCGGTAAGTTTCTTTGAAGGTAAGTATTGTACAACCTTTCATATCATAGTGTGTTGAGGTAACGTATCTTGAACTATTTGTTTCACATCTTCATTCGGTGTCATTGAAATCGGTAAGTTTCGCGATAGAACCAATTTCTGCAGATTTGTAAATCTTAGCAAGGTCGTAAAAGCTTTTGTTGTTTCTTCTGACTAAATGCAACATAACCATGTCACTGTCTTCTTCATTTTCCATCTCTTCAGTATATATCATATACTTATAACTCTTTTCCTTTCCTTTTGGTACCGAACGTGGTATTCTTTTCTGAATGCTTTTGTCTTTTGCTTCAAGCTTGTTTTCCATCTCTTCACGTTCTGCTTTATATAGTTCACCTAACATCATGAAAATATAACAAGCATAACGAGGTGAAGCCCACATTGCTACAGCATTTACTAAAAGTCTATGAATATAATATCCTTTCAAACCAGGAGCCAAATTCTTGCGATTTTCATACGGAATCTCTTCTCTCGGTTTTCCGAGGGAAGCAATCATATGAGGAAATTCTTCTAAAAGTTCTTTTGTCTGTTGGTTTTCAAACCAATGATATGCTTGCTTTGTAGAACGAAGAGCATTCAAAATACTTTGCATTTGGTACATATCGTCTTTGACCGAACGAATGAGACGTAACTGTTTGTTATACTGTATGTACTCGTATTCTTCATTTATAGCTTCATGGACTATAACTGTTGTTGTGTTCTCTGTTGTTGACATATCTGTCTTTACATACAAAATAAAAAAATAAATAAAAATAAAACTAACTTTATTTTTTCTATCTTAAGGAAATTCATGATTTTTGTGCTGAATTCAATAAAAATAATGTTTAGGTGAAGAGGTGAGATTTCACCTGTTTTTTCACCTCATTTCTACCCCAGTTATTTTATAAACGTTTCACATGGTAAACGTTATTTTTTAAATTTTGTGAAAACTCAACGGTTTGACACATGCCCTAAAAATTATTTTACTCAGAATTTTGTGCTGAATTCAGCAAAAATATATTTTAGGGTAGAAGGTTAGATCTAACCCGATATCTAACCTCTTTTCTACCCACATTATTTATAAACGTTTTACATGGTAAACGTTATGAATTCGTGAGACTCTAAACAGTTTTGTAGCTTCTATTTCTTCTTTTAGTACATCGAATGTTTTAACAATGCCGAAAGTTTCTTTATACTTCTTCTTGACATCAGATAGAAGGAAATCGTCAGCAGTTGGATAGTTTTGTTCAGAAATTAAACATGTCCATTTTATTTCTACCGGCTTCTCTGCTTCTTTCTTTAAGTCAGCATAGTCGTTTCTCATACGTTCTATCTCTTTGACGGAGTAGTTATATTTCCTAATTGCTTTACATTTAGAACATTGCGGGTTCATTTTTGCGTTATATTCTGAAACCTTACCTGCTAAAACAACAAGGCGTCAATGGTTTTCTTTAAATCTGAAGCAGTTGGTTTTATCTGTTCATTCCATACTTACCTCTTCTATCTTTATCTCTTATCCGCCATACACATTTTGCAGCTAATGAAACAAGTTGTCGTATGTCTTTAAACTCCACCGATTTATATATGTCAGAGATGTTCTTATATAACATGTCGCAATCTTTGTCCATAACTTTATGGTTGCAATGATATCTAGAAACTCATAGTTTACCTTACGAATGAACTTCTTATTTCTACTGAGTCAGTTGCTTTGACTTCAATTTTTCGTCGAATTCAGGAATAGTTAGTTTTTGCTGCTGAATTTCAGGTAGTTTAGGCAAATGGTCGATGAGGTCCTCCATTTCATAAAGATACTGTTCATTTTTCATCTCCTGTGCGGTACAGTCTAAATTACTTGTTAAAAAGTTCTTGCTTTATTCTTTGTATTTCTGTTTCGAAAGTATATGAAGAAGGAATAAAGCTTTTCATCTCTGCCAACATAGATGTTGGATTTATGACTAACGAGTTTGGTGCTGTTGTTTGAATTGTTGTTGTGCCGATTGTTGAAATCATATCTTACATACAAAATAAAAAAATAAATAAAAATAAAACTAACTTTATTTTTTCTATCTTAAGGAAATTCATGAAAATTCAAGAGGGTAGAAATGAGGTTAGATCTAACCATCTACCCTAAATTATATTTTTGCTGAATTCAGCAACAAAATGAACGAGGTCAGGATGTATGTAAATACCTTTGAATTCATTTATAACGCCCTTAGTAAGCTCATAAAATGCTTGTTTTGGGGTCGAGCCACTTTTGGCTCCACCGTATTCTTTCAACCAAAACTCAAGAATTTCCTGCATGAATTTTGTATAAAAAGCAACCGCCGGAATTCAGACGGTTGCTATATTCTTCACAAAATGCCTTATAATACTCTTCCCAGGACTTATTTTCCAACAACTTTCTAAAGTCTTTCCTAAACTGACTGACTGACTGACTGACGGCACAAAGTGGCTTAACGAAAACATTAATATATAAAATTCATGAAAATTCAAGAGGGTGAAAAAACATGTGAAAAAAGAGGTGAAATCTCACCTCTTCACCTAAATTATATTTTTTGGTCCGGGAACAACTTTCTCTCAATTGGAGCTGTAGCATACTCTTTGCGTAAGCGGTTCAGACCTTCTTCGAAGTCTTGGTCTCTCTTGGACTGAGATTGGAATTGGAATTGTGGGGCAGGGTTTTGCATAAACATCCAAGGGTTGGGGAAGTAAGGCATAGGCTGAGGAGGGTAGTTCGGGAAGCCTTGTGGTGGGTAGTAACCTTGAGGTGGAAATTGGTAGTAATTCGGAGGTACTTGCTGGAACTGAGGTTGCTGAGGAGACTGTTGTGGTTCTTTAGGTTCCTCTGGTTTGGGAATGGACTCGGTTGGTGGGACGTCGGACATTCGTTTGTGTCCTGTCGGACCACAACGATAAAAATCTCTGCTACTAGCAGTACTTTTACTGACAGTAGCAGTACTTTTTCTGACAGTAGCAGTACTTTTTCTGACAGTAGCAGTACTTTTTCTGACAGTAGCAGTACTTTATCGTCGAAAACCCTCTCAAATTTTCCTTTTTACTGCTTCTAGCAGTACTTTTTCTGCTACTAGCAGTACTTTTACTGACAGTAGCAGTACTTTTTCTGACAGTAGCAGTACTTTTTCTGACAGTAGCAGTACTTTTTCTGACAGTAGCAGTACTTTTTCTGACAGTAGCAATGGTCGAGGTCGAACCTACCGACGAGGCAATTTACCTAATTGAAATTAACGAGCTTGTTAAAGACTTCCTCAGGCAGAATGTAAAAGGCAAACTTGTTAACGGTTGGATAACGGGAAGGTCTACACTTTAGCTCGAGACTTCGACTGGAATTCCAATTGAGGTACCAGACGGGACAGCCTACGATGGCATAAAGGACGCCAAAAGAGAAGCCATTATAAAGTTCTTTGCCAAGCGTCCTTGGATACTACTTCCAAACAGAGAGAACCCTTTCCCAAGAATGAACCAAATTCTCAAGGGTCTCCTTCACTTCTCTGGTCAACCATTCTACATAACCTGTGAAGGCGACATCCAACCAGTTCAGTAAACATCTCATTTTAACTTCACTTTTTTATGTTTTTTGTGAAAGTGTCAAAAATAAATTGTTTTCATGAGTTTTCTACGATGTTAGAAAAAATGTTATTTTCTAATATCTTCACATTCAATACTTTTTCAGCACTTTTCCGTAGTTATATATGAAAGACAATTCGAGATAAAAGTCATAGTACAATGGAATAATATGTTGCACACCATTTGTTGTGAACCAAACTTGAAAGTCAGAGAAACTGTTACTAGGTGGTTCGTAGAATTTAGAAGCAAAGTCATAAAGGTCCTTACCAATACATAGAAAACTATTGTTGCTTGAACTGAAACTTGCATGACACATAACATTTTGAGGGTCAAACACGTTTCTATAAACCATCAAATCTGCTGGTGGAAGTATAAATTTAAATGGACCATCTGGTGGTAATGGTTCGTTCTGGTTTAGTAACCGAAGAAATTGTGCCCAAGAACGTTTGTCTACTTCCCAAAATAAAAACTCTGTATCTCTTGGAGGGTTAATTTCAATCTTTTGAAATGAAACGGTGGAGTTCATCTTGTCATATTCTAGTTTCAGATAGTATGTTCCATTTAGTAAAGAGTCGTATTTTTCTTGAAATTCCCAATAATATTTGTTCATTTGAGTTTGAAAGTCATCTAGAGTTTTCTCAAGACTTTCGTCTGAACGAACTGTAAAGATTCTCATTTCGTCAAATTTGTCTATTAGACCATCAGACCTTCATACTGCCCATGAAAATATACTGCGAACATAAATGCGTTAGTTCTATTTGAAAACAAAACTCTTCTAAATCCTATTGCCTTTGCATCTGAAGGACTTTGAAGCCAACGAATTGGATAGTCAAACCTGTATGCTCGGGATGAAATTTCTTCATCTGAAATAGTCCTACCAGCATTTGTAAAGATATAGTCTAACGGTTTTGTATCTGCTACTTTTGTTCTTTGTTTTTCAACCTGAAGCATTTAATATATGTAAAAATATATTGTTTTAAAATGGTATGCCATATAGCTTCTTGAATTTGTTAAGAAGTATTTGAACGTATTTTCCATCTGTATCTCTAGTGTTTACATAAGCAAACTCAGCGTACATTTCAAATAAAATTAAAAAATGTCACTTTTTTGAAAAACATTTTTATTTCATGCAATGTTTAACTATTTCACCATCTTCTTTAACACCCCAGTACTTACGCTTGGAGAGGACATGAACTTCGGAAAATACCTTATCTAGCTTAAAACAGCCCATCTTTTCACCGACTAAACCCATTTCAATGAGTTTGTTATAGCCTTCTTCGTTCGTCATGAGTGCGTCAATGTTCTCATAGTAAACCTTCACTTTGGATTTGACTTCGGAGAAGAATTTGTTGTAGTTGTCAAGGACTGCCTTTGCGAACTGAGGGTAAGACCAATGTTCGACAATAGGTTTTAATGTGGTTACTAAGCCACTTTGACCTTGAGTGAATTCGTACTTCAAAACAAAAGGAGAAAACCTTTCAACAAAGTTGTCGACCTTCTCATAATGTTTACTCTTCATCTCTTGAGGTTTCTTAATGGAATATCCCCATGTCGAATTCATAAGCAATTTGAGTGTCATTGCAAGTTTGGGGTTTGAAGCTTTCCTAATATCATACAGTTGTTGTATGACTTTTCCAACTGTATAGTTCCTTCCCGGGAACTCACCATCTTCGTTTGGAATTCCAGTCGGAATATATTGGACAAACCTCATGTATGCAGCGTTAAGGTCGACATAGTATATCTTTTCATCTGAGTCGAACTTGTCGCAACCAATTAGTCCAGTTTGTGGAAATTCAAGTGAGTCTCTTATCTTCTGAGAAACTTCTCCTGTTATCTCATAAACATCGTCGAAGCAACCTGTTTCATATAAAACCTTCTGACCTAACTCAGATGCTCTCCAATACAATTTGACGTCAATGGATGTCTCAATGGAAGTTTGTTTATAGCATCTTGAAGTTCTTGCAACCTCATTGGAAGTTCTTCTGGTTCAGGTTGGTATCCGAACATACCAACCCCTTGTGGAACTGTGTACTTCTTTTGTACTAGAACTTTGTCTGGAACAACTTTTGGTCTTGCTAACAATGAAAAGTTTGTTTCGTCTTTTGGTACAAAAGTTTCTGTCAGCTTGTCATCTGGAATTGGTTCCAACAAACCTTTCTCGAAAAGAATGTTTACAGCTCTGACAATGTTGCACTTACTTTTACCAAAGAATGTGTTTGTAAGACTTTCGTTCAACATGAAGTGGTTGTGAACAATTACAATCTTCAACCATGGTAAGTCTTTGTCAACAACATAGTCGTCGTGTGAAGAACCTTTAGCTGTAGGTATGTTGACTCGGATATTGACATTTGCCAACGGTGCAATTTTTGCCAATTGACCTCTGAGAATGTACCTTGTCTTCACACATGACTCAAGATACTTCATCTTCTCATCTGTAACAAGACCAGAGTTCCTGAGACATGTAAGAATACAAGGTTCATTGACAATTGTTTCAATTGAATTGTAAATTCCATACCTGGTCAAGTCAATGTCAGACTTATTTATGAACGGGAAGTATCCAGCATGTTGTCTCACTACTTGAGGGTTAGGTTGGTACCATTCGAACTTGACACTTGCAATTCCTTCAATTGCATTAAAATGTCTGAGTCGGAGTCAACCATTTGTTCTCTCTTTGTAGTCTTGAAAGCGTCAAGAAGTTTTGCGGCTGTTTGTTCATTGCCATGTGCATAGTAAATGTGACCATCCAAATCTGTTATGGTCAATCTGAGATTGTGTCCTTTCTTATTTCCGTCTTGAATTGCAGCAAGTACTCCCATGAAGCCTTCTTTGTTCTTTCCTTCGTCAAAGTTTACTGTAAAGGTTCGACCAGATGTAATTTGACTTCTAACTTCACGATACTTTTCATATGCATATCTTGTTCTTTCCATGGGAGCATGTGCGTCTTCACCTTTTCCTTTTTTCCTTCTCAAAGGATGCAATTGTTCGTCATGTTTCCAGTAGAATCTGGCAAAGCCGTCGTGTCCTTCAACTTGAGGTTCACTAACATCGAAAGGCATGTCCATAAGACGTTCTTCTTCTAACCTCTCTAGTCTGTTTGGATAATTGGCACGTGCTGTTTCCAAATCTAATTCGTAGGTCAGACCAGCCAGTTTGTCATAGACTTTTATGGGTTTTCCTTTCTTATATTTAAACTTCTTCGAAACTCTCCAACCATATCTTTGTAACTCTGCTTTTATTCTAGCAGACTTTCTGTCCATTCTATATGGGGCATTTTATAAAAATAAAAAAATATTTTTTCTTTACTTTACATAACCGCCTGCTGCCATAAGTCTTTGACGCCAACCCATACCAGCTAATGAAGGTTGACTTGGTTTAGTTTGGAAACTAAACTTTGGTTTTGGTTTATCTTCAGTTTTTGGTTTTTCTTCTTCTATCGGTTTTTTCGTCACTTTTCGGTTCCTCTGACTTTACTTCACTTGCAGGAACAGTTGTGTCGTCAACATCTTCATAAATATCATATGCCATTTGTTTTTGTTTTCCTTTCAACTTTTTGTGTTTGTTGTAAAGTTTAGAATATTTCGACTCTAAGTCAATGAGATGTTCTATAATGAACTGTTGGTCAGTGAAGTAAACTTTTCCATCTGTTGTCTCGAAAGCTCCTTCAGACTTCAATATTTTATTTGTGAGAGTCTGTTTCTTTTTTGAGATACTAGCCGTTCCATTTCTATGAAAAGTGACTTTATAGTTAGGGTTTTATTTCCAGACCTGGCACTTTCTATTATTGAATTTTTTCTTCATCTGTAAGTTCTTTGACAGGTTTTGACAATGGTTCTGAACTTTTTGTTTGTGGTGTCAAATCTACCGTTTCAACTTCTTCGGTCATTTCATCTCAGTAAAAAATTTTAGTTTGGTTTGTTTTCAACTGGTTGTTTAGGTTTTTTAAGTCGGTCTAAAACTTCCTGAGGTATAGGAAGAACTTTACAAACACGTGGTGTAAAAGGTGGTCTTCCATGACTTATTCTGTTTAAAGCTGCATTGTTCATTTCATCTCAGTAAAAAAATTTTAGTTTGGTTTGTTTTCAACTGGTTGTTGTTGTGGAGGTGGGATGGTTCCTTTAATAATATCATTCAGTTTCACATGCTGAGCCTGACTATATGGTATCGGTTTAAATGCTGGAAGCCGACAAATCCATCTTGAACTCATTTGTCTCAATGCTGCATTGTTCATTTCATCTCAATAAAAAACTTTACATTCCCACGTTTGAGGCGGTTGAGGTTGGTTATTGTTTACCCACTGTTGTGCATGGTTATATCCTCTGTTAAAGAATCTTTCACCTTGGTCCATATAGTGTCCTGCTTGGTTATAGTAGTCATTTGCTTTGTTATAATAGTTTCCTGCTTGTCTTCCTACATTGTCCATCCATCCTTGAACTTTTCCTCTTGTTTCAGGATTTGGAATAAGATTTGTTGCATCTCGTGCTACATCCCAACCTTTCTGTACAGTTTGTATAATAGGCTGAGCTTTGTCTTTCAGTATACCTAATGTACTCAAAATCTTCCTTCCAACTCCAAATGCACCTCTGGCTATTGTTCCCACTGGGGTAAAAATCTAGATGCGACTCCTGCTAATGCGCCAAATAAACCCATTTCTTATAGGGTAAAAAATGACGAATCCAAACAAGGACCCCTATTTTCTAAAGCGACAAAGAAAGCACTCATGATAAAAATCTTTAGTTCAACACCAAATGCTTGGTTTATGGATATCTTGGAAAACATTCCGAGAGTGAGAACAGATGGACCTCCATACTGGTTAATATTTGTTGCGTCAAAACACAAGATACTGTGAAGCCATACCATTATGGTCCAAAAATATTTTAGATGTGAAAACTGCTTTGACAATATTCGTTGACAAATACCATCCAACAAAAACTGACATCTGACTGTGAAAGTTCTTTCAAATCAGATGATGTAAAAAACTATCTGCGTTCAAAAAATGTAAACCAATATTTCATTGTCGACCAAAACCATTCTGCTCTTGGTGTCATTGACGGTTGTATAAAAATGTTAAGAGACTTAAACCAACCACAAGGTGGTGAAGCAAATGAAATGTCATATGACGACAAATATAGACACTTCTCCATGGCAAAGATGAGACAAGTTTTAAATATTTACAATAACCGTAAACAAAAAGGTTTGGGAAACCACTCCCCCGAAGAAATGAAAAACAACCCTGACTTAGAGAAAGACTATATATTTAATAATTTAGTCAAAAGAGACAAACAAGAAAGAATGCCGGGCTTCAAACTTCAGAAAGGTGACAAAGTAAAAATAGAAATACCTAAACGCGACCCATATGAAAATACTATTGACTATGACAACAATGGGAACCCGACAGGTACTCACATTCGTGTTCGTAAAAATAGAAGAAAGTATACAAGAGAATATATGAAGTTTTAGGCAAACATGGCAAAATGTACACACTGCAAGCAGAAGATAACTACTATTGTCAGACCTCGTTTCAAACTTGTCAAAGTTCAAGGTGGTATACTTTCAAAGACAGTTCCTAACAAATATAAGACAAACTCCTGACGAATATGCTAAAGAAGTTGAAAATGACGACTAAGCAATTCTATACCATGCGTAAACTGTCATGTAAGGTGGCATGTATTCTTTACTTTGTCCCGTTGTTTGCGTATATCCTGAAACGAAATGTGTATGGTTTCCTTCTCCCTGCGTGTCACTCCAGTAACAATTTATAGCAAACTTAACGTCGTCCTTAACATCATATCCTTTACCTTTTGTCATTCCTGACCAATCCCAATATCTATGCTTATTGCCAACCTGCTTGAGATGTACTTAAATCTATGTAATGACTGTGTGCAGGTAAATTTTCACCTGAAATCGTTTTACTTCCACTTGTTTCCTTTGAAGAGTTTGCACAATACAAAAACCTGTCGACTATTTGTTCCCATGCACCAACACCAAACATTACTTGAGGACCTCTTGCATCCATAGATGTATAAATAGAACCTACTGGGTTCATTAAATCAAACATATGAGATATTATAGGATTGCTCTTTTTGAACTTAAAATATAGTGCAACTATTTCAGGTTTCTTCTGTTTGTGTCAGAATATTTTTTATAATATAATTTATGTTTTCAGGGTAGGTAAAATCTTGACTATAATATTTATTTCTGTCATCTGTATAATAATATACTATTCTCGTTTTTTCTATTGCATTATATCTTTATATCTATAATAATCTAATATAATGTTAGCTTTTGTTCATCTACATGTGGTGTTCTGTCGTCATCTCCATAGTCATAATAATGTGGTGCCGGAGCTGGGTCAGCAATGTCATATCTGCCATTTCATAAACTCTTAAATATTTCTTTGTTCGTCTCCATATAAGTTTAAGTAGCAGTTGTTGTCTAATGGAACTTTAACTTGTGTACCATCATTCTTTTTATAGCTTACATACATTTCATTGTTATATTTTCGGAATGAGTTTATGCCGTGTACCATTTTTTAAGGACTGTACCAACTGCCATCTAAAATATTTATTTTCTTCATTGACAGAAAAGTCACCAACAATAGTTTCAATATTTTTTGTTCCTATCAAACTTTGGTATATTTCATTGACATATGTTTTATCTGCTTTATTTTCAAGGCTAACGTTTAAGTCTGTTATTTCAGAAGATGTATGTGTATGTCCAACGTCACTTTTCCTGTTTAAGGTTTCTTGTAAGTTTGTAATATTTGCAATGGTATGTGTATGAGTCTTATCTGCTTTTGTCTCTAATGTTTCCTTAAGACTTGGTATTTGGTTAATATAATGTATATGAGTCTTTTTAGAATATTCGTTTTCAGCTCTTGTCACTTCACTTGACATTTTATTGTCAACATATGTTTTGTCTGCTAGTTCAGGATGAGTATGTTCTTTTGTTGCATAAGCATTGTTAGCTCTTTCTTCTTCTTTTGCTATTGCATCGTCTACATATTCTTTGTCAGCTTTGTTGTCAACATCTGCTTTCAAAAGAAGTTCATTTATAGGTTTCTCGTTTAAAGTTCCTTTTGTTGGATTTATACAGACAGTATGGTTCTTATTGTCTTGAAACAGAAACTCATCTGTTATAGGGTTTAATGTCAGTTTTAAGTCACCCCCTTTCAATGACTCAGATATCTTAGAATAGTTTGAAAAGTTTGTTGTGTTCTTATTTAGAGCTTGCATAATGAGTTGTCGGTTGTGTTGTATTTCTCTCATAGACGCTGTTTCATTTGACATTTTTATTATAGATAAAATATGCTTCCAATAGAAAAAGAAAATTCTAGAGTTGCTACAACTAAACCATTAGATGAACTTTTTACTAATGTCGCGTCAAAAGTTTGAGACAGATACCGTAAAGCATGAAGGCTATCGTTTTTGACTACCCATTAAGATGGTTAAGAGACCCATCCGTCACAAAAGCTATTGGCTTTCGTAGAATGAAGTTCATTTCAGAAGCCATACATGGTTTCCCATTTACGGTCGGTTTTGAAGTTCGATACTATAACAAAGAAAACGTATGTATGAGAAATTTGAACAGGGAAAACTTTTACAAGTTAGTTTGCTTATAAACTTAGAAACAACTCTTCAAGCTTTTCAAGAAAAAAATAAACGATATCTATATTGAATATGCAAACCAGTATAACATTGACGAAGGAGAATACCATCTCGATATATTTATGACAGGGAAAAAATGCAACTGTTAAAATCAATAAAATAGAAGACCTTGGAGAAAACGTTTATATTTCTACAAAATATAACAACTTGGATGGTATAGATTTAAAGGATGTTTAAATCAGCCTGCAGCATATCCAGTACACCCGGACTATTATGAAGTCGAAAACCCTAATGAACATATGAAAATATTTTCGACCCAGATGCTATTATTGTTCATGCTTCATTTTCTGGTGCGCAAAACTCTTTCTTATGTCTGATGAATGACTTTTTACGAAAAACCTACAAAGTTATATGAACCGCCGAGTGGAGAAGATTTCAGACTTTCAAGTATGGTTTACTACAGATGGAAGAAAAGAATTAATTTCATTATACCATGCGTTTTTACTTAGAACTTAGTTTCATTATACAACTACTATCGAACGATAAAAATATAATTTTTTAATACGGTTGAGGTGTTGGATTTGGTTGCCAACTAGACTGTGGTGCAAGTTCAGGCTGTTGTATAACAGGAGCTTGCTCTTCTGGTTCAGGGTCTTTAGGTATAATACCAACAAACTGACCTACTCTTTTACCAATATTTTTGACACCGTTCCATACTCCTCTTCCGACAGATTTTATTCCATTCCATATACCTCTTCCAACATTTCGAAAGAAGTTTCCTATCTTACTGAAGAAACCCATTTTACTATATGTAAAAATCTAATGTCCGCCTAGTCTCTTACGTTTCCTGTTGAGTTCCATAGCATTCTTTAACTGGAGCTCATACATTCTGTTTCTCCTCTGGTAGAAAACATATTCTGGGTCAACTCCTGTGTTCGCGTCATCTGCATAAAGTTGTTTATATCCCACTTCAGGGTTTGTATAAAACTCTTTCCATCTCATATTTGCATACCATGGTGGCAAACCTAACGCAGCATCATTTGACATGGCAGTTTGCATTTGTACATCTGTTGGCACTTGACCATAGTTTGCCATTGCAGTTTGTATTCTAACTTCATTTGGAATATTCTCTGGGTTTGGTTGTCCAGGTTGCTGTGCATTCGCTAAGTTCTGTGCGTCCATTTAATATTAGATAAAAATATCTCTTACGAGTACATATGCTGAACATTTGCAGGCATTGGTTCATCTTCATATTCTCTGTACTTTTCTGCCACGTCAAATAAATAAATGACACAATGGAAAAAACCTAAAACAAGTAGTCCTATTTCAAACCACATTTACTTACTAATAAAATTTCTTTATTGTGACACTTTCTCCGGTTTATAGGACCTCTCTCATATTCTATTTGTCATATATAAACTCATAGTCATGTATGTCCTCTAACCATCTCATAACGGTTTCCAAACCACTTTTATCGGATGTAAAGTAAAAGCATGGATGGTTATGTATAACGTCTAAAGTTTCTAAAGAGTCTCTCAAAGTCCAGTCTACTTGGTATTGAAAATCCCATGTGTTATAGAACGGCGGGTCCACTATAAAGAAAACATTTTCCTTGTCTTTATATTTTTCATACAACTCTGTCCAATGACATCTCACAAACTCTATACCCTCAATATATTTTTCTATGTCCTCTTTGAAAACATTTGTATAGTTAAGATATAAAACTTTTGACATAAGTGTTTCAATGTCATGAACTCTTATAGCACCACTATATAATAGTCTAGCAGATATACTATCCCAGTCTATATATTCTGCTTTTTTCAAAACCTCTCTCACAATATTTTTCTTATCTAATGGTATACGTTCCATCTTACCTATAGGTATCTTTTCTTTTAACTCTTTCAATATATTGTTTGTGTCTGGAATATGTTTGAGACGGTCCATATAGTTGTCGAAGTCATTGCATATAATCTTTGAGTCAGGAAATACGGTATGACATAAATGGGATATATAGAAACTTCCACCGAACAAATCTACAAATGTTAGACCATTCGGTAGTTTCTTAAGTTCTCTCAATATAATATCTTTGCATCTACTCTTATTTCCAAAGAACGGTAACGGTGGTTTTGTAAAATTCATTTATATATAATAATAAAAATGTTTTTACCCGAAAAGTGACAGAAAAGTGACAAAACATGAAAACATATATAATTTGTGAAAAGCGGCGTAAAAAGTGACATTTTAAAAAGTGACACCATTAATATGATGTAAATAACAACGGTTTTGGTTTTGTCACCGGCTGGTCGGCTGGGGTTCGGTCCTCCTCTTGGGTCTTGGGCAAAATTTCTTATGGGCTAGAGGGCGCAACGCGCCTGGAAGCCCCACTTACCTGACCTAAATGCTCCTAATTATGCTTAAATTACTTGCTTGAAGACCTCATTTAAATTTCGAAATGTAAAATCTTGAAGTAAAACGTAAAATATATATGAGTTCATTCTGTTTGTATGCGTATTTTATGATACTTTGTTATTCTGCCGAATTAGAGATAATAGTTCTGCAGAAATTGACTTTTTGTGAGGATCTCATATAATTAATTGTATGTAATCTCTTAAAAAGTGGAAGTCAGGTTCACCTTTTGACTCACAGTTGAACTTCTACAACGAATGCATATCACTGCATATAATCTTTTGATATTTCTGATTTCAATTATTTAACTCAAATTCAGATGATAATTACTACATTTACAAGCAAACATATAAAGATGAAATGGAAATTTTTGAACTTTTTAAAGCAAACGCATATAATGGTTTTAGAAATGATTAAAGTAGTTTCTAAAGTAAGTTTGGCGCATTTTTTGAAGATTTTTCAAAAGATGAAAATTAAAATCCACCAAAATTTTGAGATGCTAAATCTTCACGTGATGGCTTAGATCAATTTCATAATTAATGATCTGAATTCAATATGCTACTAACCATTTCTGTTGATGAAATCGATGATAATAATCATCAAGAAGAAATTATTCAAGAATACACCGATATTATACATAAATTAACTTATTTTCTTAAAAATACAACCTAAAACTTAAAAATGCTGAAGCAAAGACAGAAAAATCAACAAGTCAGAAAAAAAAAGTCAAAAAAGATCATAAAGATGAAAATTACGTTGATTGAGATGACAAAGTGCTGTGTATCCATAATTTTCTTCTCTCATTGATATTTACACCATATGAATATGCTAATTATATTTCGAAGAAGTTGTGATCGGATTCTGAAAATGAGGAATGGAATAAGTACTTAGAAGGCAAAATATCTCTGATGAGAGATGGAATATTTAATTAATGCTTCTTTCAGTAGTGAATAATAGAGAATTCTCAATCAACGAAGTCGGGAACAGAACATATAAACAAATTTCAGAGAGTGTAGTATCATTTGTTAAGGAAAAACAATTCAATCTCTTTCAGAACAACATTGCTTCTGACTAAGAAAAAAAAACTTAATCTTTACTCCCAATAGCAATTTCCTCTGTTTCTCCTCCCTATCACTAACAAAGGCTTCTTGAGTAGCTCTTTCCTCATGTCGCGAATCAGGTTAATATTGTGCTTCACCTCTTTCCAGGCTTCGTCAACTTTATTCAGCATATTTGGGTACTGATACATATTCTGCACAAATTCGAGCGACAAAATGGAATCATCACACAATTTCGAGATCTCTTCCTTCAGTCCATCATCTTCTCTCGGCCGATCTCGGCTAATTTCTTGCTTTCGATTGAAAATTTCCGATCTACGTGTTTCAAGATCCTGTGTAATTTCACTTATCTGATCTAAAATTTTTTTTGTCTCCGAAATTGGTGAAGATAATTTTTCAATTCTGGATTTATACTCATCCTTCAAACGTCTTATGTCTTCATTTCTGTCAAACTATTTTCTGTTCTCATTAGCTATCTGATCTAGTTTATGGAATTCAAATATCTTTAATAATTCTTTTTTCTTTAATTCTTTTTCCTTTGATAATTGTTCTTCATTCATGAATTTTTTGTTCTTCATTAATTCATTGATCATGTCTCTGAAGATTCCCTCCGCTTCATATATCTTTGACTCAAGCATGATCTTTAAATGGTCGCTTTCAATAACATTTTTGTCGCGTTTTTTCAAAGATTTCTCAATTTTTCTAAATTCTTTGATTTGATTTTCAGAAAAATCGTTTGGAATTGTAACTTTTACGTAATTGATGTCATAATTGACTCTGAAAACTCCATTTGAGTCAACATAAACTTTGTAATCGCTGCCATTTGACTCAACTTTTACTTTACATGAGAAATTTACAATTTTGTTAAAAGACTTTGTTATGGTTGGAATGAACTCAAGAGCATCGAAAACTATTATATTTTCCGATTCAATTTCAATTGGACGATATAATATGTCTGCAATCTGCAAAGAAGGTTTCATAGCACATCCAATGGCTACACATTCATCAACATTGATGTTTGAAACAACCTTAATTCCGATTTCTTCGATCTTTTTGCGGAATAACGGAATTCTGGATGTTCCTCCGATGAGTTCTATGAAGGTTGGAAAGTCATCACTTGTTTCGATCAGTTCATTGACAAATGATGCACAGTATTCTGCATATTCTTCGATAATATCTTCAAAATCTTCTCTATTAATGGGAAAACTGATGTATTTATCACCATACTGGTATTCAAATTGGACAGAAGTATTTGCTGAGAGAATTTTTTTGGCATTTTCAACGGATTTGAGAAATTGATGCATGGACGAGGATTTGTTTCTCAAATCGTTTCTGAGATTGATGAAGTATTTCTGTGATATTTTGTTGAGGAGGTACTCAGTTAGAAGTTCAGTGATTTTTCTGCCGCTGATTTCATTTTTTTGCTGATGAGCAATTACTTCAATGGAATTTTGAAACAATTTGAGGATACTAACCTTTAATGAAGAATCACCAATGTCAACTACATAAATTGTCTTTGATTGATAAGGATCTTGTTCTATTTTATCTGTATGAGAGTGTATATATGCTGCTCCTGCAGCAACTGTTGATGTGACAAGTTCACAATCTATTCCAGCTATTTTTGCTGCATTCAAAAGTCCAATTCTTTGAATATTTGAACAATCTGGATCAACCGATAAATATAACTTGTTTACTTCTGGGTCATTCTCTTCCTTTTTAGCAATGTTAATTAAATGCTTTAAAAATGATGCAATGCATTGTTCTGGTGAAAAAGCGTTTGGTTTAGGAAAATTTCTACACCAAATACCAGTTAATTCATTTTCCAATTTACACAAGGAAAACCTAAAATCAGGTTCAATTCTTTCTCGGTCTGGTGAATTATATTGTAAACCAATCAATTTTCTGAGATTTGCAATTGTAAAACTTATGTTATCGGGTTGGTTCAGTTGAGCTTGATCTCCAAAAAAGCGTCTTTCTTCGCCATACGATATCAAAGTTGGAAATATCTTTGTAGATGAAGAATCAGCGCAGACTTTGATTATTCCGTTAGTGTTAACTGCAACAATTGCATTCTTATGTCCAAGATCTATGCCAACACAGTGAATGGAATGGTTCATTATATCTGAATGAAAGGTGGCAAATTCTAATTGTTTACCATATTTTGTACATTATTGAGAACTTTACAATGTTTGCCAAGCAAATTTTGCTACGCTCTCAATAATGAACAAGATATACAAATTATGGACAAAATTTAAAACCATGTCACTCATTCAATTATGAGGCAATTTGTGAGCAGAAGATTTTGTTAAGCCCACAATTTGGATTTTTACGTATCTTATGATGCATATTCAAATAACATGAATATAAAAAGTTTTTAAAATTAGTCAAAATTTTCTAAGAATTAATTTTTGAATAGTTTACATTTCTAATAGTTCCTTCAATGAGAGTGCGAGAAAATTAGCACTTTTCTTGCACTTTTTGAATTTCAATTTTGAATTGTAATTCAAAAAGTGCAAGAAAACTGCATTCTCTTGCCTTCAATAATACAATTTTAAAAAAAAAAAAAAAAAAAAAAAAAAAAAAAAAGGTAGTGGGGCTTCCAGGCGCGTTGCGCCCTCTAGCCCCTAAGAAACTAGAGGAGGAATGATACAAAGACCAGATGAAAAAAATAAAAATATTATAATAAAATTAAATTTTTAGTCTTAAATTGTTTTTTTATTCGGTATATTCTGAATCTTGAATGTCTTGGAAATTTTCTTCTTCTTCGCTCTCTGAGGTGAGGATTTCTTCGACTTCTTCTTCTTCGCTCTCTGAGGTGAGAATTTCTTCGACTTCTTCTTCTTCGCCATTGGGAGCAACAAATCCTGCAATGAAAACTTTGTATATACCTTCTTGAGGAGTCTCTATGATGAAAGTCGTATTGTTGAGGAAATGGAACTCGACATCTTGAACAAATTGGCAACTGCTGTGTGTGAATTTTGCAATTGTGAGAGGCTTTCCTTTATAGCCCTTGGGAAAGCTTGAGATAGTTACTGTTCCTCCATATGGAACTCTGGCAGGAATATCTAAAGCAACAGTTGTTATAACGTGGAAATTGTCTAAATTGAGGCATAGGTTCAATGCAGTATAGTCGTTTTGACTGGTTGTCTTTTGTGTAGAAATATAAATAGAATGACCTTTCACCATGTTCATTCAATTCTTCCAAATAATTGTATGAATTTGGATATAAACGGACAAATTCAGCAACTTTAACTTCTTGTAAATGCTTCTGCAAGTTCTTTGGAAACAAGTGAATGAACTGGTCAATAGCTTGCAACGCTATGAGATTGGCAGTAACGGGTAAATATGAAGCAAACATGTCAACAAGTACGCCAGGGTCTTTGATTTCGTTTTCAAGAGGCTGAATGGCATCCATGACAGCTTGAAACATCTCGTTATAATCTCGATTGTCTTCTGAACCCCACTGTTCATTTAACTTATCTAACAATTCTAACCTTTTCTTTGCGTATTTTCTACGAACTTTCTCTGAAAGAGGAGTGTCGCTATCTTGTGGGTCTTGAATTTGAGACTTAAATTGTTTGCTAAAGGCGAGATATCGTGTTTGCGACCTAGTGGTCATTGCAGAATGTGTTTCTGTATGTTCGATTGGATGTGTTTCTGTATTTTCGGGTGGTTGTGTTTCTGTATGTTCGATTGGAGTCTGATTGGTATGAACTTCTTCTGAAAATGCTTCTGTTCCGATAGTTGTTGTTGCCTGACCTGTTGGCTGAGCTGTTTCTTTGTGCAAATGCATATTGTCCAACAATTTGTCTTGAATTGTATGAGGAAGTTGCTTTGGTATTATAGGAGGTCGTAAGGGTTTTGAGAATGGTGAGACATAAGTTGTAGGAACTTTAACTGCAGAGGTAGTCGACGAATTGTTTGCGACACTTTTTCTTCCTTCCATTATGAAAAATAACTGTTTTTTTCGGACTACTCATAGAAAAGTTTAAAATAAACCGTTTTCGTCAACGGTAACCCCATCTATAATTTTATTTTATTGAAAAGTCTCCGTTGGCAAACCGTTCCATCTCAAATATTTGAGAAGATAACTTCACATTTTGACTTTTAAATACATATTTTTCACCATCGGACAAACTTTTGACAGAAAGGACTTACACAACTTTACACTTGTCAAAATATTTTTAACATACGATAGTATATATTTGCTCGAACAAATAATGGTCTATCGTCAACGCTCATAGAGATAGACCCACTTTTCTAAAGTATATATTTGAGTACTTTAAAAAAATATTATAGAACGATATAACAAATATTTTACAAAACTGACAACACTTTGACCGAGTAGTTTTTTGTGCTGAACAAAAAGTGTCATATAAACATCTGTCAAAAACCGCTTTTTAACTTCACTTAAAATGCCACGTAAGCTACGTAAGAATATACGTAAGAGGAAGAGAGCATTGAAACATCCAATAGTAAAACTGACACCACAACAACAGTTGCAACAACAAATGATGAATGACCCCACTATGTTGCAACAAATGTCAAGCAACCCTATGCTTTTAAACCGAGTTATTGGTGCACAGAGTGGAGGTTTAAGAGCGGCACTTTTAGCGAAAATGGCAGGCTATGGTGGAGCTGCAGACGGAACAGCTTATAACCCTCAAAGTCAAATGAATTTGAGTTCACTCAAAAATCAAATAACAGATGTCAAAAAGTCAAACATAGACATACAGAAACAAATAAGTGAAAACGAAAAGAAACTAGAATATGACAGACACACAAAGAAACTCAATGAGTTAAACGTAGAGAAAAAGAAGAAAAGAACAACTGAAAGAACTAAGTACAGAGGAATATGCGAAAAAAGTGTCAGAAAAAGCAGCAGAAGTAGCAAAAATGGAACAAGATGTTATAAATTTGAAAAACCATACTACTCAATATAAAGTACTGAAAGATGAAGAAATAAAACAAAAAGCCCTGAAGACATATATGGATAGCGATGAGTATAAAAAAGAAGTTGAAGCAAATGTAAAGGCAGAAAAACTTTTACAGTTGCAAAACCAAACCGTACAGTATGAAAACTTAGCACAAGAAAGTAAAAATAACGACGCAGCCATGCAAAAGGCAATGAAAAGCGCAGAATATATAAAAGCTAACAATGACTGGTTAGATGCCCAAGCCAACGCTAAAGCAGCCCAACTTATAGGGTCAATAAGGACAAAAATACAAGCGGATGAAGACAGTTCAAATGAAGCTTTAACAATGCTGACTTTAAGAACGCCTTCGAAGCTCTTCATAGTAAGGTGAAACAGTGAACGACTTCTCATCTGGAAAGAAACTGAAGTCTGAAGGTTTCGACAAAGAGTTAAAGAAGTAGCACAAAATATGACGAAAATAACAGATGCAGCAACGAGACAGGCAGTTCAAAGTGCCTATGACGCCGTTAGAGCAACTGTTGTGGAAAGTCAAGAAAAAGAGTTACAACAGACCAAAACAGACCTAGTAAATGCTTTCTTAAGAACGAAAAGTCAGGTAGGACATTACGCTGCAGATGGAACATATGTGCCAGCTGGTGGAACTTATATACCACCAAACCCTCCAAGAGAAGCACCTGCACCAGGACTACCTAAAACATTTACATCGTCACATGGACACAGACACAGGCATGCACCAAAACCAACACAACAACCAACAGTTCAAAACCAGCACAACAACCACCTCACAACCAGCACAACAACCAACAAACCAGCACAACCACTCACAACCAGCACCAACCACAAACAGAGCAAGGACATAAAAGAAGTAGAGAACAAGGAAACCAAGAATTCTTAAAAATGCTTAAAGAAGAGTGTGGTTTCCCAGATACTCTTGACTTTAGTGACAGATATAAAGAAGCTATTGAAAGTTCAAGGATGGAAATACTGACCCGAACCTATTTAGCTTTATGGCTCAGCACCAAAAGGATATAATCTCAAACCTGGAAAATACAAGCTCGCTAAGGGATATGATTTAATAGCATATCATCCAAATGACATGGATGAATTTACTCCGAGATATTTGATGTCAGAGCTAAATGACAATTCAACTTTCGTCATGAAACGCGTAAAAAATAGAGACGGAACGAAAGAACAAAAGCTTATGAATGCGGATGACGTAGATAGGGAAATTGTTAAAACGGTCTCGGAATATATGAAATGCCAGCAGATGAGGTACAAGAAACTCCACAGGAAGAAGTTCAGATACAACCAGACATGGAAGAAATAGTTCAGCAACAACAGCTAGAAGAGCCTGAAGGAAACGAACAAGTCCTCCTTTGGAAACTAACTTCACAGAACTAGATGAAGATTTGGAACAGCCGAAAAATCTTGACCCTCAACAAGAGTATGAGGAGAATATGGAATCTTTCCAAGAGTCTAAGAAAATTCGGCTGACATAGTAGAAGAATATCGAAAAATGTTTGCCGACATACAAAAGACTCCAACAGATGAAAATATTCAGCATAGAATGGAAGTACTGAAAGAAAATGTACACAAATACAACAACCCTTTTTACTTACGAGCATTTAACGTTCAATCTTTGGATGAACTCGGTGAAAATAAAAGGTTAAATTTCAAGAAAACATATAGAAATGAAACATTGTTTAAAGTTCATTCAGAACCTAACCAATGGAAACAAACCTACTTTTGTTTCTGCAGACGATGGAACTACAATGAGATGGGGTCATAAAGCTAATCCGGATAGGTGGTTCATAAACTTACAACCAAATTCCAAGAAGTTGTAGACGCAATGGAAGTCAATGGTGAACCAGATATAGCTGGTATTTTCAGCGCGGCTTTAATGCCATTGAAAGATATGAAATGCAGATATTTTGGACCAGTATGAAATGAACATGGCTGATGGAAATATAACACCTGACGTTCTAGAACATTTATCTCAAAGAACTACACAGAACCATAGAGATGGTATATTTGGTGAAGAGTTTAGAAAGAAAGTTAGGGAGGAGAAGGAAGAGAACCTATTGTACATGACCTTGCAAACGAAAGTTTACAAAATGTCATAAAAACTTACTTTGCAGACAATGAACCGAGAAGGGATGAATATTTAAGAAAACTCAAATGGACAGTACCAAATGAAATGTTAGTATTGAAAAACATGTTCCTTGACAAAATAAAACCAACTACAGAAATAAATGACGCAAGACTGAAAGATTGGGTAAAAGCTTTCCCATTCACAAAAGATATTATTGGTAACATGGAAAGAAAACCAGAATGGCTACAAAAACATATATTTGGAAACGAGCTTATTCCATATGGACAGGCACTGTTTGAAGAGCTTGAACCGAAACTCAGGAAAGAGTCATGCAAACAATACGCGACTCAAATACAAACTATGACAAAATCTTTCTAGGATATAGGTTACCTGAGATGGGCGACCAGAGCCAAAAGGCAAAAAGGACATGGGAAATTTGCAACATACTAGATGAACATAATGCAAAGATGCAACAACTTCAAGCAGAGGGCAATGAAGGAAAAAGAAGAGTTAAAAACTCAGTCAGGAAGAAAGTAAAGCTTGGTCCACGTGGGTTCTATTATGACATATAAATCCAACTATTCTATATTTTTACTCATATGAAATGTACGCCGCTCAGAATATAACGCCAACAGTTTTGGATGCTATGAATGGAAATGTTTCCGAATGGTATAACGAATGCGACAATGCCATTAGAAGGTCAGAAATAGTTCCTGGAACTTACGAATATACAACTGCTGTTTCTTATGGAAACGTAGGTGAGTTTGGAGAAGGTTCTTCAACAACAGTAGATATTGCTTGCGACAGGTTTCATATAATTTCTATTGACAACTCTTTCTTATACGTGGAACAAGACATTGAAATAAAACCTTCTGCCAAGTTGTCTGACAAGAAAGGTTGCAATGGAATTTTCTATGTCGGATACCAATATGCTCCAGAAGTTTTCATGGGATATAAGATATATTCTAACTCTGACTTAGTTCAAACAGTAACATGGGCAAACTATGAATGGTTCGCTTTAAGAAACTCAGTACAACCACAAGCTAGAGAACAAACAGACCAATATGCAACTATTGAGAAAATAAGAAGACTTGACCCTAACGTTCCAGGAGTTTATGTTAACCTTTCTGGACAAACTGCAGCAGCAGTAACCAAAGTAAAACTGAAACTTAGAGTTCCTTTGTCATCTTTCCTCATCTTCAGGTTTTTAAGATACTTGCCAAACTGGGCAGGAAAAATTTCTATTGAACTTACTCCAAGCAAAAATAACTTAGTCATTGCACCAACGCAAGACCCATTCACTCTTACAGACGTAAAGAGCAAATCAAACGTCATTCGCCGAATTTTGCAAAGACAAAGTTGACTTAGACTTTGGTTTCTCAAACCTCAACACTGAAGTAAACTACTACTTCAATGCTGCTGGAACTGCTTGGGACCCAGTTAAGTTCACATGCGAAAAATTTGAATGCAAGAGAATAGAAAGCAGACTTGCAGTCTATATGTTGGACCCAGATATTTCAAATGCTTTAGCTGCCAAATATATTGCAGTTCCACTTATGTTCCCTATACACCAAATATCTGTCAAAGACTTTGCAGGTGAAGTTGGAAACCAAAGTGCTGACCCAGGTGCAAGAACAGATATTGCTTAACAACTGCAATGAAACATGCAGATACTATGTTTGTACTGTTCAGACGAACTATAAATGACTATTCTTGCTTCTACAACCCTGGTATTAAATACCATATAAACATAGATGGCAAATACTATCCAAGAGAAGAATATTCACAGTTGAGGATATGAGGTCATACAACTTGACATTAGATGCTATGAACTTTAACAACAACTTCACAACAACCATTAACCCTGAAATGCAAAGTTCTATTATGCCATATGTGAAAGTATGGACCATACAGGAGCTCAAAAAACTCAATATACAAATGGAGACCGTTCAAACTTTTGGCTTGGCATTCCATTTGCTGACTCAGAAGACTTTATGGGTGGTATTTCAACTGTTGGTACAGTTCAAATACAATATACTGGTGACAGAGACGGTCCAGATGAATTGAAAGCAAAGAAGTTTACAAAACCAATAGCACTTTTCACGGAAGATGCTCTTTTGAAGATTCGTTCGATGAAACCTGCTGGGGCTCCTCAGATTGGTATAACGACAGCTTCCATCGAGCAGATTTTGGCAGCAGGTCAGTAAGTTGTTCTTGAACTGACTTCTCTCCGTCAAATATTGACAGTACGCCAGTTTTGATATAATATTGTATTATAAACTTACCTTTAGAAATATCGGTCAGTTTTGTTGTTATATTTTTGTCTGCTTCAAGAACTTTCACCATCTCGGTTATACCAACTTTCTTTGCTTTATGAAAATATTTTGGTTCAGCAAAGACTGCTATTCTATAACATTTTCCATTGTTTGTGTAAAGAACTACTCTGTCAATGAACTTGTATTGTTTGTGTGTGTAAACTTTGTTCTGCTTCAATTCGAAGAGATACTCGAATACGTCCATCTTTTTATTCTAAGTAAAATGTCATTTCCGAAAAATAGAAGCGTAAGTGTTTCAAAAGGTTTAATGGCGGTGGCAGATGTGAAGTTAAATTCACCAACTCAAACAAACAGTCAAAGTGTTGTTGTCAATGTCAAAGAAAGAGATGTTGAAGTGGGGAAACCATACGAAGACGAAGATGGTATAACAATAGTTCCTGTAAAAGAACCAACATATCCTGAAGTTAGCAGAGACTTAAGTTCTGTTGCAGATATTCGAAACGACTACCAACAACTGAAAGACAAACTTAAAACTCAGGAGAAGATTTGTCAAGCTTTAAGTATAATGTTAAACTTGGTCGAACACAACCCTGTAAAAGTGAACTCATATGTCATTGCACCTCATGAAGTTTTGAAAGAACTATTGAAACTTTTGACAGAGGCAGACGATATAAACATCAAAAAATAGAACCCGACATTAGTTGCTGTGGTGTTTCATATAATGTCATTGACAAGATATACGTTATGAAAGGAGGTGAAACGTTGAACTTAAATATAGTTTCCCAGACGTCATAAAAATATTTGACGACCACAACATTTCATTAAAATTTATTTGCTAAGTAAATGGCAGAAGATATAATGGTTTATACTATTACGACTAAAAACCCTGAGTCATATAATTCTATAACAACAAACTTACAAAGTCCTCAAGGACGATATTGTAAACTGACCTTAAACACGATGACGACTAAAGCCTGTTTTGCTCTTTTGACACCAGAAGACTTTGTTGTTGTGAATGGTAAAAAATACTTCTTTGAAGATACTTACTCAGATATACCACCAACAGGTTTTGTTGACTTATTTAATACTTTAAGGACGGATGTAACATGTGCTGCAACTAGAGCAGGTTTCATTTTGGATGTCCGACTGAGTTTACTATAAACGATATGAGCTATAATACAAAACTTATATCTGGTTTTTACTACCAACAGTTTCCTATAACAGGAAAAGGTGTCATACAAGGTTTGTCTGTTCCATTGACTTTAAGTACACCTATTTTATATATTGTTTCAAACTTAGGTTCAAAGTGCTTCGAATGTCGACAGAAACTACTATGACCAAAAGATACTCATGCGTATAAACAACACTTTCTCTGCTGGTTTGCCTATTGTTCATTCGAATGCAGAGTTTTCAGCTTTAGTAAACTCAAACACTTTAGCAAACATAAACTTAACCTTAGTTGACGCAAACTTTGTTCCTGTAAAACTTTTATGTCCTATGTATTGTCAATGACGGCAGAAAGTTTCGAATTGGAAGATGCAACTGGTGAAAGTATTGTATTACAAGAACAACTTCAACAACAAATAGCTCAAGAACAACAAATGCAACAAATGGAACAACAAAGTCAAGAATAAAAAAATAATATTTTTTTTATTTTTATAAAAATGTACAGAATAGACGTTTCAGATTTTTATGACTTCCAAGCCTTCAGAAATATGTGTCCATTTAGAGACTATAACAAAGCAGTCGAGAATTTGAAACGTTTAGTCATTTATGTTGACTCTGCCCCAGAATGTTATGTCATGAAAGAATGGGATGTTGTCTTTAACAAACCAAGAGCAACAATAGTGTCTGAACAAGAATGTAGACAGAAACTTAAGAAAATAAAAGTCGTACAAGTTGGCATGAAGATGTTAGATGCTTGGGATATCTTATTGTCAAAGTTAGAAGATTTTTCAGTTCGTGGTATAAAGTTTTATACACCTTCTCCAAACTTCTATTCTATCTTCACTGGATATAAATATGAACAAGTAGAATGGAAAGAAAATGTTATAGAAGCTTGGTTAGACCATGTCAAAGAAATTATATGCAATGGAAACGAAAGAGTCTATGAGTATATCTTATGTTGGTTTGCAAACATCTTACAACATCCAAGTGCTAAAAATGAAACTGCTCTCATTATAATTGGAAAACAAGGAACAGGTAAGAACACATTCTTTACAGATATCTTATGCAAACTGTTAGAAGGTTATTCGAATCCGAATATGACAAACTTAGAAAACATCTGTGGCAAGTTTAACTCCTCAATAGAGAATATGAAACTTATAGTATGTAACGAACTTCAAAGTATAGATACAACAAAGGTTTTAAACTCAGATGCTTTGAAGAGTCTTATAACAGACAAAGTTGGAGTTGTTGAAAGAAAGTATAAAGACCAAAGAGTTTGTGAAAATGTTGCAAACTTCATCATGGTTTCAAACAACGCCGTTCCGATGAAGTTAGAAAGTTCTGACAGAAGATATGTAGTTGTCAGAACGTCAGATTCTCATATGCAAGATACGAATATTTTGACGACTTAGCAGAAACTTTGACACCTAACTTTTACAACCACTTTTCTCATATTTCATGACATTAGATATTTCTAAGTTCAATCCAAGACAAATTCCACATACCGAAGAGAGACAAACATTGTTAGAAGCAACAAGAGTGTATATGAACTGTTATAGATGAGACTGACTTTGAGTGTTTAGATGAAAAGGTCATTGTACGATTCGTATAAACATATTGTCAAGTATGGTTATATGGCAGCGTCTAAACGAACATTCTTGGCAAATGTCAAAAGTCTTTTAGATGTACAGAACGGCGTATATACAAAGAAAAATTTTTCTGAGTAAATTTTAAAAAAATATTTTTTTATCCGATAGAAAAGATGACGAAATATATTTCAGTCAACAAGTACATGACAGAACAAAGAAGAACTAGACCCATTCGTTATTTGAATGTTTACTTCTACCATTTTGAAAAGTCTACATTGACAAAGTTTGGAACATCGAACCAGTTAAGTTTGCTATTGTGACTAAAAATGGTGCGAAATTTGAAGACTTAGACATAGAAGGTTTGTTAGCAGTCAAAGAATTTTGACAGAAGGTTTCAAACCTTAAAGAAGGCAAAGCATACAAACTTGTTATACCTTATGAACCAAAGAAAGCAGACGACTATGAATATTATGAGTCTAAGATAGTTGAAGTTCAAGGTAAATTGGGTAAAAAGATTTTAGAGTCTAAGCCAGTGTTTGCTCCTAAAGAGGAAGAGAACATTGACATTGACCCAGAAATGTTCTAAAAATAAAATTTTATTTTTACATGTCAAATTTCTTTTTCTCTGGAACTGGTTCAGGTTCTTTCTTCTCTTCTTCTACTTTCTTTTCTTTCTTTTCTCTCTTCTTCTTCTTCTGGTGGAGTTATGTCAAATTTGGCGCAACCATATTTATGTAAAAGTTCTTTGTCCTTTAATAGCTCTTCTATTCTGTTTTCTATTTCATCTTCAAGAACAGCGCATGTGTCTTCTTTGCATTCTAAGAACTTTTGTTGGACTTCATCTTTCCAAGAGGCGTCATCTCTGTCAACAAGTCTGTCATTGACAAACTTAAGACTTCTCTGCTTAATGTTTTATGGTTCTTGTCATATTCCCAGAAACAGAACTTTAGAACAAATTCACCTTTCTTGTTTACACTATGTAAGATTTTATGGTCGACAGATGTTTTGCTGTCGAAAAGCTTGTCTCGAATATAGATAGCGAAATCGCTAGACATTTTCTAAAAGATAAAAATTTTAATTTTTCTAAAAATATGTTAGAAAAAAAGTTTGCTGACATTGACAAGAAATTTGAGAATGTTTTAAAAAGAACAAGAGGAAGTTAGAAAATGCTCAGATAAAGCCTATACATGACAAGTTCTTATTTGCTCAGAATGGTATAACAGGTCTAATTGCACCACCTGGGTCGGGTAAGACTTTCACTTATCTTAAAATGGCTGCACAACAACAAGAACTAGATGAGAAGAACCCATTCTATGAGTTAGTTGTTATTTGTAGTACTTCTGGTCAATTTGACCAAACCGTCAATTCGTTCAAAGATATTATAAAGAAGTCTAAGTTAGTATGTATAAAAGACTCTGAGTTGTTAGATTGGATAAAGAAGTACCAAAGAAGAGTTTTGAAGTACAATGCTATAAATGAGTATATAAATTCGAAGTTTAAAGACCCAAATGAGGAAATGCAGAGAATATTAGAGAAGAAACACTTCAGAAACAAACAGAAAGAGATAGAATACATTTCGAAGAAATTGCAATCTTACGATTGGAAGACTTACCCTCATAGATGTCTTCTTATCTTAGATGACTTTGCTTCTCATCCTTTGTTAAAGAACAGAGAACAAGATATGTGTCGAATTCTTAAGAAGCTCAGACACTTTAACATCTCAGTTGTCATTTGTGTACAGACAGCAAAGAGTTTAAGTAAGGATGTAAAAGAATACTTACTGACATCATACTTTTCCCTGGATTGTCCGAAGACGATTTCATGGAACTTATGAAAGAGTCCATGGCAGGTAAGTTTGACAGACATGAACTATGGGAGAAGTACAAAGTCATACAAGACCCTCATACTTCTTTCAGAATTCATATCTACGCAAACAAAGTTCAAATTGTAAAAAGTCAAGCTTGTAAAAATAAGTGTTTTGGCGACCAGGGTTTTTCACTACTCGCTGTTCTTCTTCGTTTCCGAGGAAGCAACCATATGTCATTTACTCAGATTTTCAGAATTCAATAAAAATATATTTTAGGGTAGAAGGGTATATCTACCCGTTTCTACCCTCATTTCTACCCCAGTTATTTTATAAGCGTTTTACATGGTAAACATTGTGAATTCGTGAAATTCTAAACAATTTCGTAGCTTCTATTTCTTCTGTCAGTACATCGAATGTTTTAACAATGCCGAAGGTTTCTTTATATTTCTTCTTGACATCTGAAAGAAGGAAATCGTCAGCTGTTGGATAGTTTTTGTTTAGAAATGTCAACATGTCCATTTTATCTTCTGCTGGTTTCTCTGCCTCCCTCTTTAAGTCAGCATAGTCGTTTCTCATACGTTCTATCTCTTTGACGGAGTAGTTATATTTCCTAATTGCTGCCTTACATTTTGAACATTGCGGGTTCATTTTTGCGTTATATTCTGAAACCTTACCTGCTAGTATGACTAAGGCGTCAATTGCTCTCTTTAACTCAAAAGTTGCGGGTTTTATCTGTTCATTCCATATCTTACCTCTTCTATCTTTATCTCTTATCTGCCATACACATTCAGCAACTAACGAAACAAAGTTGTCGTAGGTCTTAAACTCCCCAGATTTGTATATGTCAGAGATGTTCTTATATACCATATCGCAATCTTTGTCCATGACTTTGTGGTTGCAATGAAATCCAAGAAACTCATAGTTAACCTTTCGAATGAACTTCTTTATTTCTACTGAGTCAGTTGGTTTCACTTCAATTTCGTCGAATTCAGGAATAGTGAGTTTTTGTTGCTGAATTTCAGGCAATTTGGGTAAATGGTCAATAATGTCCTGCATTTCATAAAGATACTGTTCATTTGTTTCATCTTTCGCACAACAGTCCAAAGTACTTGTTAAAAGTTCTTGCTTTATCTTCTGGATTTTTGTTTCGAAAGTATATGAAGAAGGAATGAAGCTTTTCATCTCTACTAACATTGAAGTTGGGTTCATGACTAAAGAGTTTGGTGCTGTTGTTGCTAACATGTTCTTACAATAAAAATAAAAAAATATTTTTTTAAAAAAACCAACTTTATTTTTTTTATTCATGACAAATTCAGAAAAGAGGTTAGGGTTAGATAACCATCACCCTAAACATTTTGGTGTAAATTTCAAAATTCAAGAGGTAGAAAAGAGGTTAGAAAAGAGGTTAGATATACCCTTCTACCCTAAAATATATTTTTGGTGTAAAATTCAAATTGTAAAAAGTCAAGCTTGAAAAATCTAAGTGTTTAGTCTTAGTAAGATGGTAGCTTCTTAAAGCATATGCCGTCCTTGAGTTTTAGGTACGTGAAGAGAAGTACAATGAATTCAATTACGAGTACAATTGCAATGACAACTAAGGCAACTATTTTTGTCTTTTGCCAGCAAGGCGTACTTCTTCTCTTCAATGGTTCGGCAGAACTATACTCACTCATGAGAAATGTCAAAAACGGTTTAATAGAAAAAGTGTCATTTTTTTCATGTCCGAAGACTCGAAGGTGCAACACTTCCAAAATACCGACGAACTCAGAAGAGCAGCATGGCAGTATCTTCTTGACAACTTCTTTGAGTTCTCCAGGTACACCTTGGAAAATGCTGAAGAACTCCGACACAGAGAATTTGGAGAAATTGCACTCCAATACTACCTTGACAAACAAAGGGTAAACAAAGGGTAAAATAAGACTAAAAACTTAACGTTAAAAAGTGACATTTTTATGAGCTCCGAGTCACCGAGAAAACTTGGTCAGATGTTAGCAGCTTACTTCCCTGAGGAGGATGGAAGCGTTACATACGTAAGGTTCAAAAACAACGAACCTGGAATTGCGTACCAAATTCGCAATTACATGACCATGGAAGAGTACGAAAGGTTCCTACAAGAGAAACCAGCTCTAAACAACTCAGAAAAAAGAGTAAAAGTTTAACCGTAATTGTTTATTTTTTACTTGTATGGCAAGCTGCAAGAATGAAGTCGACTATCTCGTCTTTGTCTTGACCAGTTGGACTGCTCTTGCGAGTACGTCTGTTTTTACGGTCTCCAGCTGGTGTCTGACCTTCGTAATTGCGCATGTTCTTGAGAGCTCCAACTGTAAATGGTTGTAGGATGAAGAGTCTCTCAGACTGCTTGAGGTAGTCTTCACGGTCACGAACCGAATCTGTGGTACGAGTCGAATCGGTCGATTTGAGGGAAGAGAGTGAGAGCCTGTCTTCTTCCATTGGGGTAGTAGCATACTCTTTGCGTAAGCGGTTCAGACCTTCCTCGAACTCTTGGTCTCTCTTGATTGAGATTGGAATTGTGGGGCAGGGTTTTGCATAAACATCCAAGGGTTGGGGAAGTAAGGCATAGGCTGAGGAGGAGGGTAGTTCGGGAAGCCTTGTGGTGGGTAGTAACATTGAGGTGGAAATTGGTAGTAAATCGGAGGGTACTTGCTGGAACTGAGGTTGCTGAGGACTGTTGTGGTTCTGCAGCTTTCGGTTCTCTGGTTGGGATATGGGCTCGGTTGGTGGACGTCGGACATCTGTTTGTGGCTTAACCGTCGGAAGGAAAAACCTTTCCTGTCGGAAGGAAAAACCTTTCCTGTCGGAAGGAAAAACTTTTTCTGAAGTTCGACCAAAAGTTCTCAATTTTCGAAAATTTGAATGGTTTACGGACGGACAACTGGAAGAGTTCTTCCTGTCGTCGGGAAATTTTTTTCCAGTTGTCGGGAAAATATTTTCCTGTCGGATGGAAGGACTCGGAATACCAGAAGGATTTGACGAGGCAATTTACCTTATAGAGATAAATGAAGTTGTTAAGCAGTACTTGCGCAGGGTAATGAAGCCCAAGGTCAAGTTCACCACTATTTCTGGAAGGTCTACACTTCAGCTCGAGACTTCGACTGGAATTCCAATTCAAATACCAGACGGGACAGCCTACGATGGCATAAAGGACGCCAAAAGAGAAGCTCTTGTTAAGTTCCTAAACAAACGTCCTTGGATAAAAATACCAAACAAGGAGAACCCCCTACCCCATATGAAATTGGCAATTCAGTCTCTCCTTCACTTCTCGGTCAGCCGTTCTACATAACCTGTGAAGGCGACATCCAACCAGTTCAGTCAACCTTAACGTTTTGAGTAAAAACATTTTTTTTCATTTTTTGAATGAAGCAAGTTAAATTCGTCCCACACCAATCTCAATGGACCGATGAAGAGTTTCAAGCCATGGTTGAAGGCGTTGAGAACGACATAGACGGCGAACTTGAAGGAGCTCAAACCACAATTGCAACCAAAATTGCAGAAGTCAAGGAACAAATAGCTCCACTTAAAGCTACCAAAGCTACTCTTGACCTCATGGATACTTACCGTTTAGAAGTAAAGAGTGGAATAAGACAATTAAAATTAAAACTTCTAAACTACGAAGCTATACTCCAAAAGTTAGCAGAAATGAGAAGACTTTACCAGAGCTACTTACATGTAAGGGACTTACCTTCAAGCAGTCCGACCAAAGATGAATTTTCTGACATTGTCCCAATTTTGTCCGAAAGTCAGCTCAGATGTTTCGAACTGCTCCCAACATATCCAGAATATGAACGTTTGCCTGAACTTTTCCGCAATCTCAAAAAACGTTTTTTGGTTCTCATGTTCGAAACTTTTATCGGAAGAGACAACAAACGTTCAGAAGAAGAACAAGATATTATTTTAAACTTGTTGTATGACTTAACCGTCATAACAAGCTTTTTGAAGTAAAACCGTCATTCTCAAACCACTTCATTTTTTCGATGTCCGAACAAGCACCGAAGCCGAACACAATGGCAGATGTCCTTTCAATGTTGCCAGACAAGCGCCCAGTTCAAATTCAAATTTTGAATTTGAAAGCTCATCTGACAAACACCGTTAAGACTCTCCAAAGTAGTCTTATGACAGAGATGACCAATCTCAAAGCCGATGTCCTCATGAACCAAGCTTCCAATGAGAAATGCCTGAACGATTTCACGGAAACCTTGCGCAATTACGAGAGAGAGAACCGAGACCTTGCCAGACTCATCTACCGTTTCTTCGAAGAGATAGACGCCATCTGGAAGGTACTCGGAAAGGACAGAACATGCAACACCGTACTTCGTGAGTACCAAATTGAAGAAGGAATTGTCGAGGAAGAAGAGGAAGAAAAGAAACACGAAGAAGAAGAGGAAGAAGAGAAACACGAAGAAGAGGAAGTTTGGGCAACCCTTGTTGCCGATGACGCTTACGAAATTTCCCAACCCTACCCATACAAAATCCGCAACAGGGAGACAGGCAAGGTTCTTACCCCAGTCCTCAACAACTTGGGACACTTGAACCTTAACCTTCGGAATCGCGGTTCAATTTCCATGGGCAAGCTTGTCGCAATTCAATGGGTTCCAAATCCAGGCAAGAAGACGAAGGTCAGACACATTGACGGTGACAAGCTCAACAACCGTAAGGAGAACCTCGAGTGGTTCTAAGAGTAAAAAAATTTTATTTTAGGGGGAAACCCCAAGTAAATTTAAGTTTTTAGTTGCGTAAGCGGCTTAAATTAATGAGAATTTGGACAAGTAGTTCCTGACCCCTGAATTGGACTCTTTCGTCATCCCAGTTGCGTAGGAGGTCGTCCCAGAGGAGTTGGTAGAATTGCCAATCCAAGGACGATTTGTCCTCCCAGGCATTGAGGATGTACTGCTCGTAGAGTCTCATGACCTCTGCCTTGCACCAGACACCCTCTCCCTTGGAACGTAAGGCTTCTTCGAAGTGCTCGAATGCGATTGGCTGCGTGACCATCCGAAATGACACTTTTTGTCCGTTTGGTCAATGTTCGTGTCTCGTGCCATAGTCGACGAAAATACAGACAAACAGGTTATATATGAGTTTGAGACCAAGAATGGTGTAACTCGACCTGTCCGATTCAAAGACTCCGAGGGCGACCATGAAATTAAACGGAAATTAGCTAGGAAGGAATATAAAAATTTTTTATTTCATGCAATGTTTTATTTCTGTGCCGTCTTCAAGTATGCCCCAGTACTTACGCTTGGAGAGGACATGAACTTCGGTGAAAATTTTGTCCAATTTGAATTGACCCATCTTTTCACCGACCATGCCCATTTCAATGAGTTTGTTGTACCCTTCTTCGTTCGTCATGAGTGCGTCAATGTTCTCATAGTAAACCTTGACTTTCGATTTGACTTCGGAGAAGAATTTGTTGTAGTTGTCAAGGACTGCCTTTGCGAACTGAGGATAAGACCAATGTTCGACAATAGGTTTTAATGTGGTTACTAAGCCACTTTGACCTTGAGTGAATTCGTACTTCAAAACAAAAGGGGAGAACCTTTCAACAAAGTTGTCGACCTTCTCATAATGTTTACTCTTCATCTCTTGAGGTTTTTTAATGGAATATCCCCATGTCGAATTCATAAGCAATTTGAGTGTCATTGCAAGTTTGGGGTTTGAAGCTTTCCTAATATCATAGAGTTGTTGTATGACTTTTCCAACTGTATAGTTCCTTCCTGGGAACTCACCGTCTTCGTTTGGAATTCCAGTTGGAATATATTGGACAAACCTCATGTATGCAGCGTTAAGGTCGACATAGTATATTTTTTCATCTGAGTCGAACTTGTCGCAACCAATTGGTCCAGTTTGTGGAAATTCAAGTGAGTCTCTTATCTTCTGAGAAACTTCTCCTGTTATCTCATAAACATCGTCGAAGCAACCTGTTTCATATAAAACCTTCTGACCTAACTCAGATGCTCTCCAATACAATTTGACGTCAATTGGATGTCTCAATGGAAGTTTGTTTATAGCATCTTGAAGTTCTTGCAACCTCATTGGAAGTTCTTCTGGTTCAGGTTGGTATCCGAACAATCCAACTCCTTTTGGAAAGTGTACTTCTTTTGTACTAGAACTTTGTCTGGAACAACTTTTGGTCTTGCTAACAATGAAAAGTTTGTTTCGTCTTTTGGTACAAAAGTTTCTGTCAGCTTGTCATCTGGAATTGGTTCCAACAAACCTTTCTCGAAAAGAATGTTAACAGCTCTGACAATGTTGCACTTGCCTTTTCCGAACAATGGTTGTAAGACTTTCGTTCAACATGAAGTGGTTGTGGACAATTACAATCTTCAACCATGGTAAGTCTTTGTCAACAACATAGTCGTCATGTGAAGAACCTTTAGCTGTAGGTATGTTGACTCGGATATTGACATTTGCCAACGGTGCAATTTTTGCCAATTGACCTCTGAGAATGTACCTTGTCTTCACACATGACTCAAGATACTTCATCTTCTCATCTGTAACAAGACCAGAGTTCCTGAGACATGTAAGAATGCAAGGTTCATTGACAATTGTTTCAATTGAATTGTAAATTCCATACCTTGTCAAGTCAATGTCAGACTTATTTATGAACGGGAAGTATCCAGCATGTTGTCTGACTGCTTGAGGTTAGGTTGGTACCATTCAAATTTTACACTTGCAATTCCTTCAATTGCATTCAAAATGTCTGAGTCGGAGTCAAACATTTGTTCTCTCTTTGTAGTCTTGAAAGCGTCAAGAAGTTGTGCGCTGTTGTGACATTGCCATGTGCATAGTAAATGTGACCGTCCAAATCTGTTACGGTTAGTCTGAGATTGTATCCTTTCTTATTTCCGTCTTGTATGGCAGCAAGTACTCCCATGAAGCCTTCTTTGTTCTTTCCTTCGTCAAAGTTTACTGTAAAGGTCGACAGATGTAATTTGACTTCTAACTTCACGTACTTCTCATATGCATATCTTGTTCTTTCCATGGGAGCATGTGCATCTTCACCTTTTCCTTTTTTCCTTCTCAAAGGATGCAACTGTTCGTTATGTTTCCAGTAGAATCTGGCAAAGCCGTCGTGTCCTTCAACTTGCGGTTCACTAACATTGAAAGGCATGTTCATAAGACGTTCTTCTTCTAACCTCTCCAGTCTGTTTGGATAATTGGCGCGCGCTGTTTCCAAGTCCATCTCGTAGGTCAGACCAGCAAGTTTGTCATAGACTTTTATGGGTCTTCCCTTCCTATATTTAAAATTCTTTGAAACTCTCCAACCATATCTTTGCAACTCTGCTTTTATTCTAGCAGATTTTCTATCCATTCTATACGGGGGCATTTTTATAAAAATAAAAAAATGTTTTTTTCTTTACTTTACATAACCGCCTGCTGCCATAAGTCTTTGACGCCAACCCATACCAGCTAATGAAGGTTGACTTGGTTTAGTTTCCAAACTAAACTTTGGTTTTGGTTTATCTTCAGTTTTTGGTTTTCTTCTTTCTATCGTTTTTCGTCACTTTTCGGTTCCTCTGACTTTACCTCACCTGCAGGAACAGTTGTGTCGTCAACATCTTCATAAATATCATATGCCATTTGTTTTTGTTTTCCTTTCAACTTTTTGTGTTTGTTGTAAAGTTTAGAATATTTCGACTCTAAGTCAATGAGATGTTCTATAATGAACTGTTGGTCAGTGAAGTAAACTTTTCCATCTGTTGTCTCGAAAGCTCCTTCAGACTTCAATATTTTTTTGTGAGAGTCTGTTTCTTTTTTGAGATACTAGCCGTTCCATTTCTATGAAAAGTGACTTTGTATAGTTAGGGTTTGTATTTCCAGACCTGGCACTTTCTATTATTGAATTTTTCTCTTCATCTGTAAGTTCTTTGACAGGTTTTGACAATGGTTCTGAACTTTTTTGTTTGTGGTGTCAAATCTACCGTTTCAACTTCTTCGGTCATTTCATCTCAGTAAAAAATTTTAGTTTGGTTTGTTTTCAACTGGTTGTTGTTGTTTTTTAAGTCGGTCTAAAACTTCCTGAGGTATAGGAAGAACTTGACAAACACGTTGTGTAACTGCTGGAAGCCGACAAATCCATCTTGAGCCCATTTGTCTCAATGCTGTATTGTTCATTTCATCTCAGTAAAAAATTTACATTCCCCACGTTTGAGGCGGTTGCGGTTGGTTGTTGTTTACCCACTGTTGTGCATGGTTATATCCTCTGTTAAAGAATCTTTCACCTTGGTCCATATAGTGCCCTGCTTGGTTATAGTAGTCATTTGCTTTGTTATAGTTTCCTGCTTGTCTTCCTACATTGTCCATCCATCCTTGAACTTTTCCTCTTGTTTCAGGATTTGGAATAAGATTTGTTGCATCTCGTGCTACATCCCAACCTTTCTGTACAGTTTGTATAATAGGTTGTGCTTTCTCTTTAAGTATACCTAATGTACTCAAAATCTTCCTTCCAACTCCAAATACACCTCTGGCTATTGTTCCACTGCGGGCAAAAATCTGGATGCACTCCTGCTAATGCGCCAAATAAACCCATTTCTTATGGGTTAAAAAATGACGAATCCAAACAAGGACCCCTATGTTCTAAGGCAACAAAGAAAGCACTCATGATAAAAATCTTTAGTTCAACACCAAATGCTTGGTTTATGGATATCTTGGAAAACATTCCGAGTATAGAGAAGATGGACCACCATACTGGCTAATATTTGTCGGTCAAAACACAAGATACTGTGAAGCCATACATTATGTCCAAAAATATTTTAGATGTGAAAACTGCTTTGACAATATTCGTTGACAAATACCATCCAACAAAACTGACATCTGACTGTGAAAGTTCTTTCAAATCAGATGATGTAAAAACTATCTGCGTTCAAAAAATGTAAACCAATATTTCATTGTCGACCAAAAACCATTCTGCTCTTGGTGTCATTGACAGTTGTATAAAAATCTTAAGAGACTTAAATCAACCACAAGGTGGTGAGGTAGATGAAATGTCATATGACGACAAGTACAGACACTTCTCCATGGCAAAGATGAGACAAGTTTTAAATATTTACAATAGCCGTAAACAAAAAGGTTTGGGAAACCATTCCCCTGAAGAAATGAAAAACAACCCTGACTTAGAGAAAGACTATATATTTAATAGTTTAGTCAAAAGAGACAAACAAGAAAGAATGCCAGGCTTCAAACTTAAGAAAGGTGACAAAGTAAAATAGAAATACCTAAACGCGACCCATATGAAAATACTATTGACTATGAAACAATGGGAACTCGACAGGTACTCGCATTCGTGTTCGTAAAAATAGAAGAAAGTATACAAGAGAATATTATGAAGTTTTAGGCAAACATGGCAAAATGTACAGACTGCAAGCAGAAGATAAAACTACTATTGTCAGACCTCGTTTCAAACTTGTTAAGTTCAAGGTGGTATACTTTCAAAGACAGTTCCTAACAAATATAAGACAACTCCTGACGAATATGCTAAAGAAGTTGAAAATGACGACTAAGCAATTCTATACCATGCGTAAACTGTCATGTAAGGTGGCATGTATTCTTTACTTTGTCCCGTTGTTTGCGTATATCCTGAAACGAAATGTGTATGGTTTCCTTCTCCCTGAGTGTCACTCCAGTAACAATTTATAGCAAACTTAACGTCGTCTTTAACATCATATCCTTTACCTTTTGTCATTCCTGACCAATCCCAATATCTATGCTTATGCCAACCTGCTTGAGATGTACTTAAATCTATGTAGTGACTGTGTGCAGGTAAATTTTCACCTGAAATCGTTTTACTTCCACCTGTTTCCTTTGAAGAGTTTGCACAATACAAAAACCTGTCGACTATTTGTTCCCATGCACCAACACCAAACATTACTTGAGGACCTCTTGCTTCCATAGATGTATAAATAGAACCTACTGGGTTCATTAAATCAAACATATGAGACATTATAGGATTGTCTCTTTTGAACTTAAAATATAGTGCAACTATTTCAGGTTTCTTCTGGTTTGTGTCAGAATATTTTTTATAATATAATCTTATGTTTTCAGGGTAGGTAAAATCTTGACTATAATATTTATTTCTGTCATCTTCATAATAGTATACTATTCTCGTTTTTTCTATTGCATTATATCTTTTATATCTATAATAATCTAAATATAATGTTAGCTTTTGTTCATCTACATGTGGTGTTCTGACGTCATCTCCATAGTCATAATAATATGGTGCTGGAGCTGGGTCAGGCAATGTCATATCTGTCATTTCATAAACTCTTAAATATTTCTTTTGTTCGTCTCCATATAAGTTTAAGTAGCAGTTGTTGTCTAATGGAACTTTAACTTGTGTACCATCATTCTTTTTATAGCTTACATACATTTCATTGTTATTTTTCGGAATGAGTTTACACCGTGTACCATTTTCTAAGGACTGTACAAACTGCCATCTAAAATATTTATTTTCTTCATTGACAGAAAAGTCACCAACAATAGTTTCAATATTTTTTGTTCCTATCAAACTTTGGTATATTTCATTGACATATGTTTTATCTGCTTTCTTTTCAAGGCTAACGTTTAAGTCTGTTATTTCAGAAGATGTATGTGTATGTCCAACGGCACTTTTCCTGTTTAAGGTTTCTTGTAAGTTTGTAATATTTGCAATGGTATGTGTATGTCCAACGGCACTTTTACTGTTTAAGGTTTCTTGTAAGTCTGTTATTTCAGATATAGAATGTGTATGAGTCTTTTTAGAATATTCGTTTTCAGCTCTCGTCACTTCACTTGACATTTTATTGTCAACATATGTTTTGTCTGCTAGTTCAGGATGAGTATGTTCTTTTGTTGCATAAGCATTGTTAGCTCTTTCTTCTTCTTTTGCTATTGCATCGTCTACATATTCTTTGTCAGCTTTGTTGTCAACATCTGTTTTCAAAAGAAGTTCATTTATAGGTTTCTCGTTTAAAGTTCCTTTTGTTGGATTTATACAGACAGTATGGTTCTTATTGTCTTGAAACAGAAACTCATCTGTCATTGGGTTTATTGTCAGTTTTAAGTTTCCTTCTTTCAATGACTCAGATATCTTAGAATAGTTTGAAAAGTTTGTTGTGTTCTTATTTAGAGCTTGCATAATGAGTTGTCGGTTGTGTTGTATTTCTCTCATAGACGCTGTTTCATTTGACATTTTTATTCTAGATAAAATATGCTTCCAATAGAAAAAGAAAATTCAAGAGTTGCTACAACTAAACCATTAGATGAACTTTTTACTAATGTCGGTCAAAAGTTTGAGACAGAGACCGTAAAGCATGAAGGCTATCGTTTTGACTACCCATTAAGATGGCTAAGAGACCCATCTGTCACAAAAGCTATTGGCTTTCGTAGAATGAAGTTTGTGTCTGTAGAAGATAAAAGTTTTCCATTTATTGTAAGGTTTCATATAGATTATATATCTGAAGGGAAACGAAAAATGTGGGAAGAAATTGAGCTAATACAAGTTGACCTTTCATCTTCTCTACAGACTGCGTTAAAAAATATAGAAGATAAAATAAATTCATGTTATGCAAAATATGCTGATGAATATGCAAATACCGAGAGCACACTTTATGTGAGAATTGTATATGACAAACAAAATTCACAAGTGTCATTTCAAATCTACGAAGACAATCCAAAGAAAGACGAACAAATATATACAGAATTCACTGCAATGTCATGGTATTATTTGCAAAGAATGTTAAATCAGAAAGTCGAACTTCCTTTAGCAAATATTTACAGTCGATATGCAAGAGATGAACCATATTTATTTAAAGATGTTTTCGACCCAGCTGCTATTATTGTTCATGCTTCATTTTCTGGCGCCCAAAACTCTTTCTTATGCTTGGCAAATGACTTTTACGAAAAACCTACAAAGTTATATGAACCGCCGAGTGGAAGTATTTCAGACTTTCAAGTATGGTTTACTACAGATGGAAGAAAAAGAATAATTCCATTATACCATGCGTTTTACTTAGAACTTAGTTTCATATACAACTACTATCGAACGGTAAAAATATAATTTTTTAATACGGTTGAGGTGTTGGATTTGGTTGCCAACTAGACTGTGGTGCAGGTTCAGGCTGTTGTATAACAGGAGCTTGTTCTTCTGGTTCAGGGTCTTTAGGTATAATACCAACAAACTGACCTACTCTTTTACCAATATTTTTGACTCCGTTCCAAATTCCTCTTCCTACGGTTTTTATTCCATTCCATATACCTCTTCCAACATTTCGAAAGAAGTTTCCAATACTACTGAAGAAACCCATTTTACTATATGTAAAAATCTAATGTCCGCCTAGTCTCTTACGTTTCCTGTTGAGTTCCATAGCATTCTTTAACTGGAGCTCATACATTCTGTTTCTCCTCTGGTAGAAAACATATTCTGGGTCAACTCCTGTGTTCGCGTCATCTGCATAAAGTTGTTTATATCCCACTTCAGGGTTTGTATAAAACTCTTTCCATCTCATATTTGCATACCATGGTGGCAAACCTAACGCAGCGTCATTTGACATGGCAGTTTGCATTTGTACATCTGTTGGCACTTGACCATAGTTTGCCATTGCAGTTTGTATTCTAACTTCATTTGGAATATTCTCTGGGTTTGGTTGTCCAGGTTGCTGTGCATTCGCTAAGTTCTGTGCGTCCATTTAATATTAGATAAAAATATCTCTTACGAGTACATATGCTGAACATTTGCAGACATTGGTTCATCTTCATATTCTCTATATCTTTCTGCCACGTCAAATAAATAAATGACACAATGGAAAAAACCTAAAACAAGTAGTCCTATTTCAAACCACATTTACTTACCAATAAAATTTCTTTATTGTGACACTTTCTCCAGTTTATAGGACCTCTCTCATATTCTATCTTGTCATATCTAAACTCATAGTCATGTATGTCCTCTAACCATCTCATAACGGTTTCCAAACCACTTTTATCGGATGTAAAGTAAAAGCATGGATGGTTATGTAAAACGTCTAAAGTTTCTAAAGAGTCTCTCAATGTCCAGTCTACTTGGTATTGAAAATCCCATGTGTTATAGAACGGTGGGTCCACCATAAAGAAAACATTTTCCTTGTCTTTATATTTTTCATACAACTCTGTCCAATGACATCTCACAAACTCTATACCCTCAATATATTTTTCTATGTCCTCTTTGAAAACATTTGTATAGTTAAGATATAAAACTTTTGACATAAGTGTTTCAATGTCATGAACTCTTATAGCACCACTATATAATAGTCTAGCAGATATACTATTCCAGTCTATATATTCTGCTTTTTTCAAAACCTCTCTCACAATATTTTTGTTATCTAATGGTATACGTTCCATCTTACCTATAGGTATCTTTTCTTTTAACTCTTTCAATATATTGTTTGTGTCTGGAATATGTTTGAGACGGTCCATATAGTTGTCGAAGTCATTGCATATAATCTTTGAGTCAGGAAATACGGTATGACATAAATGAGATATATAGAAACTTCCACCGAACAAATCTACAAATGTTAGACCATTCGGTAGTTTCTTAAGTTCTCTCAATATAATATCTTTACATCTACTCTTATTTCCAAAGAACGGTAACGGTGGTTTTGTAAAATTCATTTATATATAATAATAAAAATGTTTTTTTCCTGAAAAGTGACAGAAAAGTGACAAAACATGAAACATATATAATTTGTGAAAAGCGACACATTATATAATGTTTTCGACCCAGAAGAAGGCTTCTCCCCAGAAGCAATGGAGGAAGAAGAAGAGTCCTCCGAATAAAAACTTCATTTATACTAAACATCAACATCAGGGCTAGAAGGCACGAAGTGCCTGGAAGCCCCACTCCCTTTTTTTTTTTTTTTTTTTTTTTTTTTTTCAATTTTTAATTGAAAATTGTGTATTGAATGCAAGAGAATTAATAAATTTGAGAACACGTATTAGATGTTCTGCATATATATTTGTATGAATAGTTGGTTTCCAAAGCATTTACCAAATTCAAAAATATTGTGAAAATGATCTGAATCTGCTTCAAACTCGAGTTTACCTGTCTCTATGAATTGCGTGAGTATATGGATTGAATCTTGACATCATTTATTTGGATTTATTTAAAAGATATTTTCCGTTGATGAGATCTGAAAAACAAATCGCGGAAGATTTCATTGTTCGAATGATTTGACCATTAATATCAATATTTAATGTGCCACATTTCCGAGAAGTAGCATACTATAGAGCACGATGGTAATCTCGGAAATGCTCATATCGCCCCAAGCACAATATTTAAGAAGTCTAACTCATATATACAAGAAGTCAGGCTGAATAGATATTGTGCATATGGTTTGCAGAACTCTCATGATATTTAAAATTCATGTTATCCCAAAAAGGTGACACTTTGGGTGTATCGTCCATCCCAGGGATGCAAAAATCACATCACCTTGGATCTATATTTAGGAACAATGTTAAGTATCAAAAAGAAAGGAGGTCTGATATAGACAACATATATCGTTGAAGGTTGAAAAAATCTCTAATATTTGAGCCCAAAATTTCAAATTTTAATTTTTTGAAAAAAGAGGCCACCCGTATGTACGTTTATTTGAGAGGAGGAGGATTATATTTTTGAAAGGGTGAAACATTATGAATATGTATTATTAATATATAATAAAAAAAAAATAATGCACGTTAAAATTTTTCTTTCTTGATTTTTTACAAAATCTACTTAGAATTATGCAAAATATGACTAAATAATTATAAATTTCAAGTTAAATTTTAATTTTGATAAATAATTTAAATTTCAAAATATCAAGTTCAGTTCGACTATGTATGTAGTAATTCCTCAATAAAGTGCCAAAATCCTATTAAAATATATGAACATTTTCAACATTTTAATGTTTTTATTTAAAAATTTGATGGAATATGAGCTTCAAACAATTATTATGTAAATAAAAATAATTAAATATATGTATTTAGTCGTATTACAACCGTAGTAAGTCGATTCTTCCTTTCTTCTACTGAGTTTTGAATTTGATTTCGAATTGTAAAGAGATTCAAAGGGAAAATACTAGCGGATAAAAACTACCTCCATGAAAGGGTCATAATGGACTCAAGTTGTATTTTTTGATATTTTTTGCTTTTCGAGCCTAAATAGGTAGCCAAGATAATGCCTAAAAATAAGGTTCTAAATTCTGAAGTTTACATGATCCTCTCGTGTGCACCCTTCAGAAGTTTGGAAAAAATTATAATTTTCAAGAATTTTTTATTATAATTATTGGATCAAAATGCATTTTATATGCTTCACAATTTTCATTTCAAAATTATATCTTAAATATGCTCAAAAATGAATTGAGGAGTTTACAATTAAAAATTAATGATATTAAAGATGATGATATGAAGCAAATAATTCAATTCAAGCAGCAAGAGTGTTTTGAATTTAAATACGATAGGGACCAAGTTTTTCTTCTTGATAAATCACATTTTCATTTTGACAATCTTCCATTCCCAGATTGTAAACAATTAAGAGAAAAGATCAATTCCCAAAATTTGACAGAAGAAGAGAATCAATTAGTTACAAAGCTTCAAGATAAAGTTATGCCAGGACTTAATGATCCAAATAAAAGGTGCAAAAATTGTGGTGCTGTTCACTATAACACAACCGTTGAAGAAAAATGCTGCAACAATATTCCAAATATCAAGGCTCATTTTATTTCACCAGGTATTCCTCAAGAATTTATTCAAAAAGTGGAACAGACCATTAAGAAATTAAAAAATGATAACATTTCCCGCATCATTAACTGGATGGCCAGGCCCCTAATGCATCAAGCTTCTATCAATAATCCAAATGCACAAGCATCAACCTCTTTTATGAATGGTGTCGCATATATTGTTGATTCAGAAGCAACATTCCTTTTACCAGCTTATTTAATTGCAAATGGATTTGACAAAAGAGGATATTCATTTTACAATTTGAGTCAAGAAGAAACGGTCATTTTGCATGAAATTGTTGAAGAACTATTACAAATGAATCCAAAGATAAAAGAATTCATTTCTTCCAGATCAGAAATCATTAAGTCAAAGACACAAGATTATTTGGGGTTGTGCCATGTGAGGTGAAAATCACCATACACCGATTGGACCTTTTTAAAAAAAGATATGGTGAGTATTTGATTTGTTCCTTGGTATTTTGCACGCAGATATACTAGGGTAATGCCGATCATTTTGTGTAGGAATTACGTAAAAAATTATGACCCAAGTTATTCACATTATAAAATTATATAAAGTGTGTCTAATTTCAATAATATTCATATGACCTTATAGTATGGTACCTATATAATAATAATACATATAGTTTATATAATATCTCAGTTTTATAGTTTGATATCTTATTAATTATGATCAATATGTGTGTATTAGTGTATATTTTACATGGCGCATATAGACTTGTGTTAGACACACACATTTATATATATTAAAATGAAAAATACGCAGATAATAAGGATCTCAAGATGTGATGCCGAGCATCTGCTACTTATTTGGGAGTAAGCAGCAGATGCTAGCATATATGTGTCATAGCAAGTGTATCTATGCTAATAGATTACACTTGCTATGACTTTCCCGGAATCTCAAGATGATTCCGGGAAAAACAGTAATAACCTCTCAAAATGTTCGTTTCAATATCATAAAGCTGAGAAATGGGCTTTGACCTTGAGAAAAGGCCATTTCCCAGCTTTATGATGAATTTTAGTTATCATTGCGAGTGTCTGCTGCAAATCTCGGTTGAAGCAGCAGGCACTCGCACCGTATTCCACGGCAAGTGTATTTATGGTGTTGGAATGCACTTGCCGTGGCTTTTGTACAATCTCGTGATCTTACTGGAGTGAGCGGCAATGGAAGCCAAAACCACTCCACTCAGTACCAGAAAGCTATGAAGGAAGTCCTAACCTAGAGAAAGGGCTTCCTTCATAGCTTTCTGGGTGACATGAGATTTGTAATTGTTGAACATTGAGTATTTTGCAGGCTCTGGCCTTTGCTTGGGCCAGAGCTTCGTATTTGGATGTTCCCAGGGCCGGATTCCTCTCCTGCCGCCCTAGATCAGGACGGCATTTGAGAAAGCCGGCCCTGAGGACAGTAAGCGAAGCCCTGGCCTTTGCTAGGGCCAGAGCCTGTATTTGTATGTCTTTCAGGGCCGAGTTCTTGCGAGACCGTCGACATGATCGACGATCATCGCAAAACTCGGCCCTGAGGATTGTATTTGCAGGCTCTGGCCTTTGCTTGGGCCAGAGCTTCGTATGGGAACTCTCTCGGGGCTGGTTTCCTCTCCGGCCGCCCCGAATCAGGGCGGTCTTTGAGGAAACCGGCCCCGAGGATGGTTTGCGAAGCTCTGGCCTTAGCAATGGCCAGAGCTTGTGATTTTAATGAAGAGCCAAGTTCCTCTCGGATCGGGCCTAATGAGGACGACCGTCGAGGAACTTGGCTCTGAGCTGATGAATTGTAAACTCTGGCCTCGATGAAGGCCAGAGTTTTTAAGGGAATGTTTTGATGGGATGAGCCTATGCTCAGTAAGCTCATCCCATCAAAACATTCGTTTAAAAATTGAATTAAAAATTATCGTATGCATTGAAAAATTAAAAAAATAAAAATGAACAATATTATTATATACTGAGAATAGAATAAATTATCATAAAATTGAATAAAATTATCCAAAAGAAATTGAAAATTTTAAAAATTAAATAAAAAATAACAAATTTCATAAGAAAATTAAGGAATAGAGAAATATTAGATAGAAAGAGTATGTTTATTTATGATTATAAGATTGAAATAATGAGATTTTGAGAGTTTTAAGAAGAATGTGATCTTTATATTTTTTTGGAGGAAGGTTTTACAAGAAAGGAGTTTACAAATGCAGGGTATTGTTCCTTTACCCTGCATTTGTAATCTCCTTTCTCGAATTGAAATTCGATGTTTAACATTCTTTGAAAAAAGTGCAAGCTATTCAAAAACGAACTCAACAAAATACTCAGAAGGATTAGCGCCAACAGGAAGATGATTGAACAGAAAAGGAAGAGCGAAGAACAGAAAAGGAAGATCGAAGAACAGAAAAATAAGATCGAAGAGTTGTATCGATTAATCCGTGGAAATTAAGTAGATAATCATTTATTTTATTTATTTTTATTTTATTTTTTTTTTATTAAAAATTTATATTTATTCTTAATGATTTATCATAGAAACACATATCATAAAACTATGATGTCACTTGTTGACTTAGTTATGTTAAAATATCGACTAATATAAATGATAATTTGTTTTATGATTATCATTACATTGCTCAATAAACGCGATATGAAATGAAATTCCCGAAAAAGTTTGAAAAAATAAAAAGATGAATTTAATATAACAAAAATTACAGATATATTCTCTATAAACAAATAACAAAGGATTTATAGCAGAGCCTGGTTCAATGTTGGCCTATTATTGAAGCTATTATGTCTGCGAGATAAATCATATTGAGATTTTTGCTTCTTTTTATCTCCAGATGGACTTTCGTATGCAGCTCTGTTTGGCCGACAGAAGTAATACATAAGGAAACCGCAAATGATCGTAAAGAACATGATTGCGACTAAAATAACTGCAAGACCTATTTGAAGAGGTTTCATTTGACAGGAGTAGGATATATTATGTGACGATTCATTAATTTCAACAATTCCGTTGATATTGTAGTGAGTTACTTTGTTATACGTACAAACTGAAGATTGACCTTCTCCTTTAATGTTTATAACCTGCGTAGTTAGGTTTATGTAATTTCCATGAGGATAGCCTGTAATAAGGAAGCCGTTTGTTACAGAAATTGAGCAAGTAGAGTTGGCTCTGCATTGTACAGCTTTTCCTCCACCATTTCCGTCATATTCTTCAACAATACATCTTGTCATGGGATTATCACTCTCGCAGTTGGTGATGACACGAGAAACATAGCCAGGTTGGAAGAAAATGAAACATAAATTATCATCTATTGAATAGAATGTTGAAGTAATCGAAATATACGTTTCTAGACCAAGGGAATAAGAAATATCGCTGCATGTTCTTGGATCAATTTCGAAAATATTCATATCATATGAGGCTGAATTTGATTTAAATACGACTGAATCTGCTTTAATTTCATAATAATTGCTCTGGTTGATGTTTTTGAATGTATTTGTAGATGTGCCATTCGTAATATCGAATGAAAAATCTGAAAGATTTGAATTTTCAACAGAATAGTAAAATTTCAGATTAGAAATATTATAAACAAGCGGGTGATCCTTGGTTAGTGTAACTCTCGTGAATCCATATGATTGTATAAATGAATAAAGCAAAAAAAGCATTTTTGCCACTTTTTGCAGATTTAGATCTTCGACAAATTGCATAAACACTCATTTTCAATCCCTGTAACTATGATAACTTGATTATTTTGACTATATTATATCATATATCGTAGAATTGCAGAGTTTGATCATTATTCATGAAGAGCTTCAAATCTAATAATGATTATTTTAATATTTTAATTCACAAACAATGAAAGATAAAGATAATTATAGTTATTTTTAATGCAGACTAGCCGTTCTTACTTTTTCAAATGATGTCGAAAAAAAAATTGATGTCGAAAAAAAAATTGGAAGGGGATATCTCCCTCAAAAATTAGTACGCCATTTGGTGTAATGGATGTTTTCTTTTGTTTCCAATCCCCTCAATATGGAGAACCTAAATTGAGATCGCAAATTTGATTCAATGAAACCAACAGATCGAAAATTTTTTAGGAAAAAGTGACGATTTTCTAAATATCATAAATGAGATCGCTTAAAGTTGTCTTAGTTGGAGACACCAAGGTAGGAAAGAGCTGTGTTCTTAGCCGCTTTGTTCAGGGCACCTTTGACCGTAACATGCCAGCCACAATTGGCGCTGCTTTCTTGACCAAAGTAATTACTACTTCCTCCGGTCCGGTACGTCTTCAATTATGGGATACTGCTGGACAGGAGAAGTTCCGTTCTCTCGCACCAATGTATTATCGCTCATCATCTGTCGCCTTGATGGTTTACGACGTCACTCAGAAAGAATCGTTAGATAGCTTAGATGACTGGGCCTCTGAAATAGCAGATAAAGCTCCCCACAATATAAAATTCGTAGTTATCGGTAACAAATGTGATATGACTGAAGAAAGAGTCATATCTACAGAAATGGGTAAGAATGTAGCACAACAACTTGGAGCTACGCTATTTGGAGAAACTTCAGCCAAAACAGGCGAAGGGATTTCAGAAATCTTCTCGAAAATTGCTGAGTTAGACATTAATCAAGAAGAAATTATCGAAACAACTACAAGAGTTCAGAACCGTAACAGTAACGGCGAACAGGGTGGCTGCAATTGTTAATTATAATATGAATTTAATAAATTAATAAATAACATTCTTTTCTGTACAAATAATAAGTTCACGTTCAAAAATCTCATTCAAAAATATCAAAATGTCAATACTTTTATTGATTTCATAAAGATTTTTTTAGTTGTAATTTTTTTTAGTATCCTTAAGCTTTCTTGATTTATTTGTTGCTATGTTAACCCAGAATAAACAAAATTTCCTTTTCAGAGTAAAGTCATATGAAGGGTGCACCCGTATGTACGTTTATTTGAGAGGAGGAGGATTACCCTCTCAATTTTGAGGGATTCGTTAGTTTATTTTCTCGATGAATATGCAATAAAATTTGATTTTTACCTTATCAATATACTTCATATAATATACACATGTTCATGTATAAAACTTTTTTGCAAAATCCTCAGGAATTAAGGGATTTTTGAATTTTAAGAATTTTTTTCGAATTTTTTCGAAAAAAAAATATTTTCAGAACAGCCTTAACGGCTAAGATTTAGGAACAATGTTAAGTATCAAAAAGAAAGGAGGTCTGATATAGACAACATATATCGTTGAAGGTTGAAAAAATCTCTAATATTTGAGCCCAAAAAATTTCAAATTTTAATTTTTTGAAAAAAGAGGCCACCCGTATGTACGTTTATTTGAGAGGAAGAGGATTATATTTTTGAAAGGGTGAAACATTATGAATATGTTAATTATATAATAATATGTATTATTATAAAAAAGAAAAAATAAATCACGTTAAAATTTTTCTTTCTTGATTTTTTACAAAATCTACTTAGAATTATGCAAAATATGACTAAATAATTATAAATTTCAAGTTAAATTTTAATTTTGATAAATAATTTAAATTTCAAAATATCAAGTTCAGTTCGACTATGTATGTAGTAATTCCTCAATAAAGTGCCAAAACCCTATTAAAATATATGAACATTTTCAACATTTTAATGTTTTTATTTAAAAATTTGTTGGAATATGAGCTTCAAACAATTATTATGTAAATAAAAATAATTAAATATATGTATTTATTCGTATTACAACCGTAGTAAGTCGATTCTTCCTTTCTTCTACTGAGTTTTGAATTTGATTTCGAATTGTAAAGAGATTCAAAGGGAAAATACTAGCGGATAAAAACTACCTCCATGAAAGGGTCATAATGGACTCAAGTTGTATTTTTTGATATTTTTTGCTTTTCGAGCCTAAATAGGTAGCCAAGATAATGCCTAAAATAAGGTTCTAAATTCTGAAGTTTACATGATCCTCTCGTGTGCACCCTTAACGTCCTGGAGGGAAAATTTATTTTTTTAAAATAACGTACAAAACCATGCCCTACCTTTTATCACTTAATACCACTCTTTCTCCTATCATTTATCTGCCATATTTGAAAAAAAAGGCGACATTTGATAGAAAAACAATCAGTAACGATCTAGAATTCTATCATACATAAGATCTAGAAGTCAACCTTTGCTTTCTTATTTTGATTCGTTTGATAGGAATATAGTGCACAATGATGTCAAAATAATTATTCAAAACTATTTTAAATGCATAAAAAGATAAATAAGTTTTTACATCCTTAAATGCCTTTAATATTTATGTTTATTATTACTCTAAAGAAAGTAGAAGAATATGGTAATCAGTGGAATGATAACTAGAAACTATTTCAATTGTTGGAATTATATTAATAGTTAGTTAAAACACAGCCCTTTAACAGTGTCAGTGCACAAAGAGCCAAAAAATTTGGGGTGTTTCGCCGACATTTAGAGACTATGATTCCCTGGATCATTGTAGGCCAATGAATGAAAAGTGTTTAAAATGTATTTTTTTTGAATTTATATTACTATATGCAGTGAAATGATTTAAGATAACTAATTTAAATCATGACGTTTTTGACTTCTGGCTTGAGATTGATGTAAATGGCACATGAGGTGTGCTTGGAAATACATTTATCTACGAAGAATGTATTAATGATTATTGTAACCAGGAATCTTTCCTTCACATTAAATTTTTTATTGTTGTCAATTTTTTTTTCACCAATGTTATTCCGACGAAATTCAAGCGGGTCGGATACATTTATTTTTGATGATCAAAAGTATTTTAGTATCCAAAGCATTGATGAAAAGATATCAACACTATCACAAGCATTAACATCATTTATCGTTTTTTATCAAAAAAATCCACCAAATCCAAAGTACAAAGACAAGCATAATGAAGCTAACTCATTATATAATGCCTTTATCACCGACTTTCACTTGATATTACAAAACTACATTTGCGAGATAGTGACATCTATACCTTTTTTTCGGCAAGTGATTGGAGATCTTCCCAATACACCTAAGTTGTTAGAACTCAGTCAGATAATTATTGGCCAAATCCGCGAAAAAACAATATTTTCAGAAAAATCAATCTCTGCCTTTCAATGTTTATGCACCGTTGAATCATTTTGCGACGAATTTCTCAATATAGGAAGATTTACTGAATTGTTTGTCGATTTTATCAAATCAAACCATTATAACGAACTTTGTTCTTTATTAATCTCTTTTCAAACTGATCAATTCATTTCTTCAATAAAAAAGAAAGATGCAGCTATTACAATTTTCCCTGTCCTTAATTTTATCGTCGGAATTCAAGAGACAGAAAACATCATCCCAGAAAACGCTTTTTTGCACATAATCACATTCGTTTATAATGTTTTCCAGCTTTCATTTAATGTTACAGATCTACAACTCTTAGATAATGATAATTTCTTGCACAAACAACACCTTTTATTAAAATCTTATCCTTTTTTCAAAATTACCAAAATATTTCAATCATTAGGTGAGCAGGATAAAAATTATCCAATACACCCTATTGTTTTGAAAATTTATTGCGATTTATTTTCATTATATGGAAATGATCTCGAAAAACGAACGGATTTATTAAATTACATTGCAGAAATATCATCAGTATACACAGAAGATTACGCAAATGAAATAAAACCTCGAAACTGGTTTTCACAAATTATTTTAACTCATTTGCCATTATTTAACGCATTTACAACCATTCTAAAATGTGTAGCACATGTTACCCCCCAAAATGTTACAGAAACAATCAATTTAATGTTTGGTTTAATTTCATTTCCTATAAAAGATGGAATTTTGTTTGATGATATCATGGAATTCTTTTTTAAGTTGATTACAGAAGACAAAATATCACAGAAAGATTTCGGAGATTCTAATTTCATCAAAAAAATTATTTTAAATTCTCCTCCAAAAGATTTAGCGTTAAAACTTGAACAGTCAAAACCATTTCAATTAGTTTTCAAGTCAGTATTTGATATTTACAGGATAGGAGAGCATTCTCCACAGCTAATTGACAAATTAATAAAATGTGTAGAAGAAAATTACAAATATCAATTCACTGATTACGTTACTGATATCATGCAAACAAATTATAACACAAATATCCTCAAATATTTCATTGAAAACTTAGATTCGAAGTATGTTCCCGAAATTTTTTACCAAATTCTATCATTTGAACACATAATTGACACAATCAGGATGTTCAGAGATGGAGACTGCTTCTCAATCGTTCAAAGATGCCTAAATAAAGGAAATTGTTGGATAATTCCATTTTTAACCTTCATTAATACTATTGTAATGCACGAAAACAATCATTTCTTTGATGATTGGGTTATTTTACAATCAAAAACATCTCCTATCTTCAAAGTCCAAAAAGAATACATCCAAGATTTGGTTTTACCTCTTATTCCAACAGATCCAATACCTATTCCAAGTTTGGTACCACTATGTGACGAATTCACAACACATTCCAACTACAATCTCTATCTTTTAGGTGCTTATGCCCTCCCAATTTACACAAAACTCGGATTCCAAATAGACAAGATACCAAACATCAAACTGATAACCAATAGATTTGTCAGATTGACAGATTTCGAAACAATTCTTGACAAAAATGTCAGAATTGTATCTGAACTACTAATGCAACCAGTTGATGACTTTCCTATATTTGAGTTCTTTTCAGGTCATGGTGCTGGATGGCTGGAACCAGACAATTCTCCAATTTACACAATGCTATCATTCAATATTAGATTTGATGAACAGTCTAGAGAAATCTACGGATTCTTAATGTTTAACAATATAATTATTTCAATACACAATGATCAACTAATTGCACCTGATGGAAAATCTGTAAAAACAATTGAAATAGGAAAGTGGTACAATATCATTTTGCTGTATAACAAATCATCTAACACGATATCTTTCTACATTGACAAGACTATTTTGTTTTCAGTTTCATCACAGGAAAAAGGAATTCTTTTGCAGACAATAGGAAACAGAGAAGTTCCAGCAATTATGATGTCAGTTTCTAATAATGTTTTTGGAGTTACAAAACCAATGAATGAATCAGAAGCATTAAATATCAAAATCCCTAGTACTAGTAATATTCTTTTAAAACCTATGAAATCAGTTGGTTTAGCACTCTATAATGCGGCTAACTCTCTTTATTCAAATGATCAAAATATAATGAGATTGTTTGAAAGACTTGGAAACTTCAATCAAAGTAACAAAGATGACTATATTAGAATAATTGCAATGATCCCAGACATATGCAAGATTGATTACGAAATGTTTTTCAAACATTTCGTCAACATATTAAAAGAAATGTCGAATTTCTGTGAAGTTGGATGGACAAAAGAATTTGCATTGTCAATTTTTTGGGTGAAAAACCAAATTTTGAGATCAGAAATTTTCATTAATGTGTTCAATGACTTCGAATTCTGGTCCACAATGCCGTATCAAAGTCTCATCGAGTTTCTAGAAACTGTTACGAGTTTTATTTCATCTCACAAAGACATCTTGAGTTTTGGGAAATTGAACCAAAACAATTTCTTCAGACAACTGATTTATTTGATTTTTGCAGTACAAAATTCAATGCTTTACAAAAACTTGATTGATTTTTATGTTTATTTCCTTCAATTTTCTCCAACAAACAAGAAAATGACAGCACAGATCGTCAGATCATCAAATGTTTGGTCATTAAGTAACTCAATGGATTTGATTGACAATCCATTGGAACCATTTTGTCTAAACTTTTCTCATCAAAGTGAAAGACAGAGTTATTTTGTACTAAAATTGTTAGAATTTGATGACAAAACCATATTTTCATTGAATGATTTACTAAGTTTGTCATTCACAACAAACCAAGAATGTTCTTTGAAAGCATTACTTTGTTTAATTCAAAATGGATTCGACCAAATGTTTTTGGAACAAAATATTTCTTTGTTGAATTTATGCTTCCAAAGATTTCCATATAATTTACAAATATGGAATTACATATATTCCAAACTATGTGACACAGAAATAGATATCACAAAACAATACGAAAAATTAGTAATCAAGAACCATACTTTTATTTCATCAATAATCTCAATGATGATTTCGATTTTCAAAAAGTCAATTCAAAGTAATGCACAAAAAGTGGATAAATCTTCAGAACAGGAAATAAATAAATCAGAAAACGCTAATAAAAATGATGAAAACTTGCAAGCTTTTAGTTTTGTAAAAGAAAAATTTCTCTTAGTGTTTAAGAATTCATTAAATTATTTCACGTCCCAGTATTTATATTCATTTATTGATTTAATATCAGGAGGGGCAACTATTATGCCTGAAACAGTATGCGAAGAAGTTAAAATACCAAAATCAATTAAACTAAATAAAAGTGAAATGATTTTGGTGAAACCACATATTGCAGACATTTACAAGAGATGGTTATTTAATGTACAAAGAATTTTAGAAGAGAGGTCATTTAAAGGTGATTTATCAGATGATTATTGCGAATTCATTTCTGATTTTTTAGTCAGTTTAGTAAAAGAACAATGCGGAGATTGGTCATCAAAATCACCAAGAGCAATTTACATCATATGTCAGTATTCTGACTTCAAAATACAAGAAAAGTTTTTCGTGAAATATTTGGACGATATTGGGAAATCCTCCAAAAAAGTTCTTATGGCATTGGCAGATTCTTTGGCTATTTTGGCAAATACAAAAATAGATAAAGTCAAAAATTCACTTTTGCCAAAGGAAGTTTTAGAATTTTGTCAGAAAAACGAGAAAATGTCAAATATATTTATCAAATTTTTAATTTTAATTTTCCCATACATTGATAATGATTTGTATTTAATAATGTACTTGATCAAACCAAATATTAACAGCTTAACAATAAGTCAAACTTTATTATTACTCCAAAATTTAATGAAAAGAGAAAGTTCTCAAAGTATTGATGAATTTTTGGATTTGGTTTTGAAGAGAGCGAAGAAAGTTGTTTATTTCACAGGCACATTCACAGACGAGCAAAGTAGGCTCGAAACAGCAATAAAATTGAACGAGGATCTCAGAAAAATGGAAAATATAAATAATATTTTAGAAAAATGTCAAATTTCAGAGAATTTAGAAATTCCAGAGAAAATTGACATCAATTTTATTGATGTAAAAAGATTGATACAGAATTTATACAGAATTGTATCAAAGAATGCCATTTTTGTTTGGTACAATCTCAGAACATTTTATTTGAACTTAAATCATTACCTGAAAGAACAGGAAAAATTTATATGTTTGAAGAGTTACAATTCATACCAATCAATGTCACAAAAGAATGAAATACTGTCTTATCGAATGTCTCCATTCTGTTTGCCAATATCTTGCCCATGTTGTATTATTCCTTCGCCTTTTCCAATTTATACTCCTTCGTCAGAAACTCAACCTAATATTGTCAGTCCTAAAACAACAATGTTTGGATTGATGGCAGACTTCGATATCAATTTAGAAATGTATGAGTATCTTCCTCAGAAAATGTTCAGGGTTTCTGGTTTGTTTTACACAAGAGAATCAGACCTTTTGAATCTTTTCTTGTCAATTTATGGCGATTTTAATTTTTCAACCAATGGAAGATTGATTAGATTGGATACAAAAGTTCCCTGTGTCATTTTTACATCTGCAAAATCATTGACTATACTGACAGGTGCTCAATTAAAAGAGGATAACATTTTGTCACTTTTGCCAGTAACTCCACAGAGTTACACAACACTTTTAGAATCAGCTTTTCTCAATGAATACGGCGAATACGGAATGTTCTGCGGAAGAATTGTTTTAACTATTAATTTACAAACTTTATTAACTGTTCGACCGTTTATTTATTGTTGTCACCTTTTCTCATTTGAAGTATTTTCTGCCACTGCTGGAAATTTCATTTTAGTTCTTGATAATTCCATACAAATTCCAAAATTAACACAGAATTATGAAGTTCAAAATTTAGAGGAAATCACAGACAAATGGGTTAATGGATATATATCTAATTTCGACTATCTTTTGTCTGTAAATTACTTCGCCTTGAGATCTTTCGTTGATTTGAGCTCTTATCCAGTTTTCCCACGAATTGTTTTGTCATTCAAAGGCCAGAAAGATGAACAAATTCCAATGCGCGATCTATCTAAACCAGTACAAATTAATACTGATTTTGATATTTCAGCAAAGAAATTGATGTCGAGATTCTCAATGCAAAAGTTTTTCCACGCAGAAAATGTCTCTAATCCAATGATTGTTTCCTCTCTTTTGGTAAGAATCATTCCATTCTGCAGATATCAGTGGTTTATCAATGAAGGATGGGATGCAGGTGATAGAAACTTTTTATCAATTCCTTTTCACTTGACAATTACTGCAAAAACAATGTACGAATTGATTCCAGACCATTTCATAACTCCTGAAGTTTTTGAAAATGTAAATAGATTTTATCTCAAAAATGGAACAAAATTTGATACATTGTTACCAAATTGGTCTGATAGTATAACAAATTTTGTTGAGAAACATCGGTCCTTTTTGGAGAAAAATTCGACAAGATTAGAATTAAATAACTGGATAGACTTAATTTTCGGAGTCAAAAATTCTTCAAAAGACGATTATAATATCTTTAATCCGTTTAGTTATTCAGAAAATGCAGATTATTCTGACAAGCAAAAGCTCGACCAACAACAGAATTGGACAGAAATGTGCGGCCAAGTTCCTAAAAAAGTTTTCAACGAATTACATAAAAAGGCTAATTTTGTTGGAAAACAAGATTATATCGGTTTGTCTTTGGTATTGAATTCACCAGAGTATTCAAGAAAAATTCACATTTGCAAGCAGAGATGTATTTTAGAAGAAAACAATATTTGCTTACTAACTTCAGAAGATTTTGCAAATGCATGTCACATTTCTCAGTCAAAAAACGGTTTATTTGTTGCTGTCACTTTTTCGATTTCATTAGTCCGATGCTTTATGAGATCAAAAGATGGAAATTTGCTTAGTTTATGTTGTTTGAGAGTGACAGCTCCTTTGAAAACAGAAGTATGCGAAAGCTGCATGATTGCAGTAACTATTTGTGAAGACAAAATTGTTTTCTGGAGTATTTCGAGTGGTTCAATTTTAAAAGAAGTAAAACTTGACAACTTAAATGCATTAACTATTGACAATGATTTAAACTTAGTTTTTGTTTCTTCTGGATCTAAGATTTATCAATTCACTATTTCAGGTACATTTATAAGGCTGTTTGAAAGCAATTCTTTAGTTAGTTCAATTTGTTCTTTTGGATGCACATTTAGCTTTGAAGAAAGAAATCTCGCCGTTGGATCAACTGATGGAATAGTAAGAATTTATGTTTACAAGGATGAATTAAATCAGTTAGAACAAGTTAGAAAAGAGAGAATTTCAAAATGTCCGATAACAAGGTTGATTTCTGACCCATTTAATAACAATTTATTTGTGTTTGATACACAATCGATTTTCACTTCTTTAGATTTATAATCTTATATCTATATCTATATTGTATAATTAGAACTTCTTGTTTATATTCTTAAAGATCATTTTTTGAAAACAGTTGGCATTCAATATTATATTAAAAAATAATGTTTGTAAATCATTGAGAAATTTTGTTAAATTTATATTCTGTTCGAATAATATTTCAAAGGTGTACCTGCCAATGGACATGACTCATCACTGAAAATTAGCAATAAACAACAGAATCGAAGGCCATATTATACATGTATAGTTAGAGAAATTGTAAATTCATTCGAGGTAAATTTCAAAATGTATCTGCTCTTATTTATCTCTTGGAGAACTCATGAAACAACGAAAGATAAAGGATAAACTTCTGTTCTTCTCTATCACTCCCTTAGTTAAATCTTTGATCAACGAGATTATCAATATTACTTGAAGGGTTAAAAATATAAAGGTAGAGTTATGAAAATTAACAAATTGGTTTACAAATAAACAATAAAAGGAGTATTAATTGGTATCTTGACCGACAACAATGGTATCGGGAGGTTGAAAATCTTTATCTGGCGAATCATGCTGCTCATCTTCAACTTGTTTGCGAGCAAGTTTCATTTCATAGAATAATTCATGAATAAACTTTAGAGGATCATCTGGCTTATTAATTAAGACATATTCCATGATCTCATTGACTATAAACTTGAGTTGTGGATGGGATGCAATATATCGAAACACATCATCCTCATTCATTGAAGGATCCATAGGGAAAACAAATTGTGCAACACCAATAAGCTTACCTCTTGGTACCTCAGGTGGATCGTTCTTCCTTCTACGTTTGTTTCTGACTTTATTTCCGATTGTAAATTTAGGTTGAACTGTAAGTTCAGCATCAAAGTTTGGATTGTAAGTTCCTGGTCCTGGAGTTGTAGATCCAGGGAAATGGTCTGTGTTTCTTGTCGTTTTGCTGACATAAGCTGGTTTTGTTTTTTCATAAGTGGGATTGTAATATCCTGGACCTGGAGCAGTTTCTCCTGGATTCCTTGTTGGTCTTATTGGCTCTATCTTGTGCCCTTTAGAAGTTAACGTAGATGGTGGAATAAAAGAAGGACCTGGAATGTCTTTATCAAAAGAGAAATATTCCTGGTGTGAAGTTTTTGGTATAGTTGCTGGTGCTAATGATGGGAAAATACGATAATTGATGAAATCAATATTGGCGGTATCAGTTGCTCTTGGTTTTTCTACTGTTTTCGAAATATGATGATGTATCTTTCTTGATTCTCCAGGATCTGTTGGATCATAATGTCCAGGACCTGGAGTTTGATCTGGAAAAACAGATTTTGGACGGCTACATCCAATAGCAATCTTTGGAGCATCCTTCCCAAATGTACTAATATTGCATAGGAGCATTTCTCCTGTTGGGCGTTTATAGGATAAAAGTGATAAAGTATTTCTTTTCATTGTTTTTGGTGTTTTCATTGGTGATACTGGTTTAGGTTTGAGATCAGTCACTGGAGCTGTTTTAGCAAGAGGAGTTTCGCCCCAATGATTATTCATCCTCAAAAAAACGTACCAAAAAATGTGACAAAAGAAATCTTTTATCGTCGAAATTGCAAAATTAGAGTCTGATAGTTAGTAGATGGTTAAACAGCAGAAATGAAATTCGTGTCATTCGAGTACAAGTGCTTCTGGCGATATTTGTTATTTGTTATTGCTCTCGTTGACTATAGTACTACACCCTAAACCTCCGATGGTTAGGGGTGTAAATTTGCCCGAAATGGGCAATGTTCATTACGAAATCTCTCATTCGATGCGAGACTTCGTCATGAACATTGCCCTAAAGCACTCTTAACTCTCTTTCCTGGTTCTCAAAAGGCCTAGGATTCTGAAATTAATCGAATAGAGTAGAGTTCTTCCGAAGTCTCCCATTTGATGAGAGACTTTGGAAAGACCCTTCCATAGTGTAATGTAGTTGCGGTGCTTGGCCCACAAAAAGCGAGAGAACATGTCTGTGATTCCTTTGTGCTGAAGTTATCTGGATTTTCTTTCTCATTTGAGGAAAATCCAGAAAACTTCAGCACAAGTTAATGAAGATGTGGTTCTCTGGCTCTTTGTCAGCCAGAGAACAAATTAAAAGTTTAATGCATGAGTAGCATCGGTGCACGCCTACTCACTGCAAATTTACGTTATTTTATTACTTTAGTAGTGTATATTACGGGTTGTGTGACTTTTTTCGTAACCGAAAGAATTCATATAATATTGAACGATTTTGTATCATTTTTTTTACATATGAAGTTAAAAAAATGTATGATTCTTATGGTTTTTATTCTTACGTTTTTGAATGAATCAAGATTAAAAAAATTGTAAGACATTTACACTCAGCCCAAACATAAATCATTAAAAAAATTAACATTGTTTAAATCCTGAATGGAATCAATGGAGTCATAAACTTTAAAAAGAAATTGAAACTAATGATTATTTGAATAAAAAATAAACTTTAAAAATTCATGTCTTACATTTTTGAATAATTTATTTTTAATTCGTAAGAAATGAGCGTCAAAACTAACGATGTTAAAAAATTAGGATTCACAAATAAGGAAATAAAGGATATATTAGAGGAGGCGGGTTATGAAGTTGATAAATATTATTTAAGAAATTGTCAAAAATTCGCGGAGTTTTTAAATGAGTTTGATTATGATGGAAAAATGAATAAAGATGATGTTATAAATTTCTTATATCCCACATCTAAAGAAGAAAAACCTAAAGAACCTGATGTTTTCCCTGAATATTATGAAGAACGGATTAAAGATGATGAATATGATGAAATTGAAAGACTGAAAAAAATAAGAGATGAAATAGATGAAAAATTAAGGAATTAAGAGAAGTTGAAAAATATAATGAAAATGAAGTAGAGGGTTTAATGAATATCCCAGCTTCAGAATCAGAAGTTCAGAAATCTCATGAAGAAAGATATAAAAATTATGTTTCAGAATCAACACAAAATTTATTAGATGGTGAATAGATGAAACACTTTCAGAAGAAGGTACTAAATTTATTCGTAAACATAAGTTACAATTTATTGATAATGAAGAATACCCTGTATCTTACTTTCACCACCTTTAGATTCCAAAAAATTCAAAAAAACTCTTAAAAACGTGACATATGCAACTAATACGATTAAGAAAGAAGATCATGATATTTACACAAATTATTATTTAAATAAATGCACAGGTGTTGATAAAGTTTTTGATTTATTAGATAAAATATCAAAAGAAACCATTGGAACATATAAAATTTTGTGTGATTGTGGTTTCATTATTGAATACTAATAATGTTTCATATGAAAGAACAGCACCGAAGGAAGACGAAGTTGAAAGGTCTATACCATTCGTTATTAAGAACATAAAAGATATGAAAACTTATAAACATTATATTTATTCATTTATTTCAGAAAAAATGGAAGCAACCCATAAAACATCTTCTCATCATTTTATAGCTATTCATACATTCCTTTTCAAAGTTGTGAAATTGAATAAGACAGGAATTAGATTTAATGTATCAGGGTACACATTCTTGAGTAAATTAAAATGTATTCGTCACGTCGCAGATGATAAAAATTTATGTATTCTTAATTCATTTTATGGGCTTTAAAAAAAATAAAGTTTATTTTTATTCTTACATAAATGAACAAAAATGGAACAGCTAAAATGAATGATAATCAAATTAGAACAGAAGGTAGAAGGTTATTTAAACGCTTCTATAACATTCCTGATGGTGTTAATCCTAAAACTCGTAGAAGCTATTTAAATGAAGCAATAGATTCATATGAAGGGTTTGACATTTCATCAGAAAGTGAGAGATTAGCGAGAATGTTAAATGTTAATATTGATTTCTATTATTGTGATCCTCAACCAGAAGACGTGGACATAAATAAGGTAGACTTTCCATTAGTGGAATCAATAATGATAGATCCAGAATTTGAAACAGTAAATATTTATTAACACAGAGTCCATGTGGAAAACTTCACGCTGACAGAATAACAGACGTTGAAGCACTCACCGGCTATAAAGTTTGTCCATATTGTAAAGAAGAAGTTTATTCTATCCGTGATGATCCAGAAAGGAAAAACCAAAGAAGATTTTTAAAGCATTGTGAGAAATGTAAAGAAAATAATGGAAGATTAATTCAAGACGTTCAATTGCAAAAGACCCAGCAACCATATGCACCACATATTACGAAACAGAAGATATATCAGTGGTTATTAGCTCACAATTTGCAGAATATTATAAACCGACAAGATATTATATTACTTTTGACTTTGAAACATTAGAGACTAAAGAAGAATTACAACTTTCTGAGTGTGCAACTTTGAACGCTTACTTAAAACCATTCATGGTATCATCAACGGTTAAATTAAATGATAAAACATATACGAGGAATTTTTGTTTAACTTCGAGTGATTCTTTTATTTCTGACTGGATTGAATTTTTATTTTCAACCTGTTCATTAGTTGCTAAATCAAATATGAGTCAATACAATGAATTAATGAAGCCGCAAACGGCGGGGACTTTGTCCCATACATTAAATGAAAAACAGAAGGAAGCGTTTAAAGAACTTCTAGATGAGGAATTCAATAAAGTGAATATCATAGGTTTAATTCGGGAAAGTTTGATTTAAATTTAATTCTTCGTGATTTAAACACTGCAAAATGGAAAATAAAATCAATGCTGGGTTCATCTTCACAATTTAAGCAAATCATTGTAAAGAAAACAAACGTTCCATATGAATTGAGATTTATTGACATCAGAAATTATATAGCGGTGGGACATTAGACCAATTCACTCAAGATTTCGGAAACAATAAATCACGTGTTAAATCCTTTTTCCCTTATCAATTCATCACGTGGGAAAATTACGAAGAAGAATTATATAAAGTGGAACCATTCACTCAAGATTCATTTTATTCAGCATTAACTCAAGAAACTATATCAGATAGTGATTATCAAATATATCTCAATGATGCTAAAAACTTTAAGAATAGATTAGAATATTTTATTCATTATTGCAATAAAGATGTTGAAATTATGATTGACCCAATCGATAAAATTATTGAAGAAACATTTGTTTATAAAATTGACACGCTTCATAATCTTTCTTTATCATCGAATGCTTCAATGATTCGTTACGCTTTAGCATATAAAGACTTTAATCCTAATGAAAAATATCCTGAGGAAGAGATAGAATCAAGTTTTGAATTAACGAAAAAGTATTGGAAATATAAAATTGAATCATATAAGAAACAAGATGAAAAAGCAAAAAGAGATACTAAAAATAATGTTTCAATGGATGATTTTCAATACTATCACGATTTAATCCTTTCATCTAAATGCAAAATGTGTGGTAAAGCGTTTACATATGCTAATAAACCAACATTGGATAGAATCGATAATGAAAAACCACATACTAAAGAAAATTGTCAGTTAATGTGTTGTTATTGCAATGTCGTAAAATCAAATAAAGATGAAGATGTTCAACGTTTAAGAACCAATTTAAGAAATTATGCATTAAAAAATAATTTACCAATGACTTTAGATTCAGTTGAAGCTTATCACATTCTCCGTAATGGAATTACTGGTGGTCTATCAAATGTTCAACATAGAGTAAATCTTAAAGGAATCACGCACATTAATAAACTTTCATATAATCCAGAAACTAAAACTGTATCAAATGAGGACACCACCAACATTATGACTCATTTCGTTGGTGTTGATTTTAATTCATTATATCCTTCATCATTTTCATCTAATCCTCATGATTTCATTCAATATACTGACCATAAAATGTATATGCCGGGAAGATTGAATGGTGTTATCATTTGTGATACAGCAACAAAGAAAGCAAAAGCACAGGGAATTATTAGAAAGAAAAATACTTTATTCGTGGCTGAAGTAAAGGGTCACATTGATGAAAAATACATTAATGATTACATAAACTTTTTACCGATAATAGAAACTTAGATATTATCACAGATGAAAAAACAATTGGCAGTTTTATGTATAATTACATGAAATCAAACAATTTACCAGTTGACCAGAAACAGAGAAAATTAACTCAGTTAGCATCAACACACAACCAATATCAACCATTTTCTTCTTATTATCTTTGGTATCTAATAGACAGATTTCATTTTATCATCGATGATATTCAATCAATTTTAACATTTACGAAAAACACTTGTTTTAATGAATTTGCGAACGAATTTATGAACGAAAGACAAAAGGCTGAATTAGAAGGAAATAAAGGAAAAAGTTTATTTTGCAAGATTTCACTTAATGGATCATATGGTTACGATGCAATGAATACACAAAATTACGCAAAGACTAAAATAATGAATGCACAGAAGTCACGCGTTGTATGTATGTCAAATAAGTTTAAAAACATAAGAGAAATAGGAGAGGATACATATCAACTGATGCTCAAAGATAGATTTTATAGATGTGAAACATGTTTACAAGAGGCATTCTTCACTTTAGATAATGCTAAATACTGGTATTTAGTTTTCATTTATGATTTTATGTATAAATGCATGAATGTTAATCGTTTTCATTTCATTGAAGGTGATACTGATTCATCTTATTGGGCAATCGCTGGCGATCCAAATCTTCCTAACACTCAAGCATTTCAAGCAATTGTTACCGATAAACAATTTTATGATAAAAACATTTTCAAATTCGCACCTTTTGATTTCTTTTGTTTTGATGAGAAATTTAAACCTAAATTAAAGAATAAAGCCGAAGAAAAAGCACATGAGAAAAAATTATTGGGTTTAGCAATTGAGAAACAAGGTGATAACATGGTTGCTTTATGCCCAAAGTGTTATACATCATTCAACGGTTCAATTGATGGAAGTGATTTTAAAAAGATTGCACAAAAAATGAAAGGTGTTAGTTTACGACAAAATAAACAATTAACACCTAAAAATTATTTGGATATAATAAATGATAAAGTGATATTTGATGGTCAGAATATTAATTTACAACTTAAAAACAGGTCAATGACTCGCTTAACAATCGGTAAGACTGCATTAACAGGAGCACACACTAAGGCTGTATGTTGTGAAAATGGATGTTGTATGCCATTTATTTAATAAAATGCCACAGAAGAGACAAAAGGAACCGTTAATGATGCGATTCAAAGAGGTGGGCGCCCTTAAAACATTTATTTTATTTTTATATAAATGGATAATGTAGATTTAAAAAATTTAATTTATGATTTAGTACTTAATCAAAATTTTCTTACTTATTATGAATTAAAATCATATCTCCAAAAACATAATAAAAATATAACGAGTGATGATATGGATTATTATTATCCGTATTATAAAAATGAAATTTTGAAATATCATGATAAAATAATTTCTGAAATTAAAGACAAAATTAAAAATAATGAATATACAAAGGGAAAAACTAAATCACAACTTAAACAATTGAAAGATTTCAAAAATAAAGTATTAACAGAAGAAGATATTGATGAATTATATAAATTATATAATCCTGAGCCGCAAAAAACAAAGGTGCAAAACGCCCAGGTCATTCAGACCATAAATGAAGCACAAGCTTTAATTTATGATTCATTAGTTAAACCATATTCAGCCCGACTTTTAAATGAAGATCAACTTTTGGAATTCATCCTTCAACATAAACTCGAAGCGGGAAAGTATATCAAACCTTTATATACAGTATATTTAAAACAAATGAATAGAATACATCCAGAATTAATGAAAGGAGGAATGAAATCCAAAATCAAAGCAGATAAAATTAAATCACTTGCAACACCAAAACCTCCAACAGTAGTACCTCCTCCTCCTTCAGTTAATCCTTCATCATTCACTTTATTATATCCATTTCAAACATTAAAGAAGCAAAAAGATTTTAAAAAGGATTTCAAGATATTAAATAAACCAATTGACCCAAAAATTCAACCGTTAAAGGAAAAATTTAGTCGCCCTTCATTTGCACCATATCCATATTCATACGAAATCGATCATTTAGAATATTCAAAAGGAAACGTTACTTATTTATTTGCCATTAACATTAACACTAGATATTTATATTGCATTCTGGTGAAAGGGAAAACAGAACAGGAAACAAGAAGAGCTATACAATACTTACTAGATCATGAAAGAGTAGATAATATAAGGGGTGATGGTGATAAAGGATTTCAGGCAGCTATGGCTCATTATTTCCCACAAATTAATTTTTACTTCTCATCTTCTCCATATACGTTTCATAATAAAATAGTTGATGCGGTAATGAGAACTCTTAGAGATGTGTTAGGAGTTAACGGTCAGATATACTGGGATGGAAATCATGACTCCATCATACAGCAGTTAGTATATTATTACAATAATACATGGCATAGAACCATAAACATGAAACCGGTGGAAATGAAAAATGATATTTCAAAAGAATGGGAATATATTAGAAAGCAAATGGAAAGGTTAAATGATGTTAAACGTGAACAAATTAATTCAGGGCTCATGAATTTTAAACAAGGAGATAAAGTTTTGATTCATCTCGATTATGGAAAAACTGATAAATCAATGACAAAAAGAAGACGAAGATTTGACACAATAGCTGAATTTGTTAGATATATTAACGGTAATGTATTAGTTGAGGTTAACAATAAATTAATAGAAATTCCGATTTATTTTATTACTCCATTATATTTAAATAATATTTAATTTTTCGGTGCTACCAGGTTATTCAACATCTCTGAAAAATGATGACAACATGACATTTTGACAACAACATAGGAGGAAGGCATTTATGAATTATTTTGAAGAACTGAAGGTGCTACCATGTTACCATGTGCTACCAGGTCATTCAACATCTCTGAAAAAATGAGACAACATGACATTTTGACAACAACATAGGAGGAAGGCATTTATGAATTATTTTGAAGAACTGAAGGTGCTACCATGTTACCATGTGCTACCAGGTCATTCAACATCTCTGAAAAATGATGACAACATGACATTTTGACAACAACATAGGAGGAAGGCATTTATGAATTATTTTGAAGAACTGAAGGTGCTACCATGTTACCATGTGCTACCAGGTCATTCAACATCTCTGAAAAAATGAGACAACATGACATTTTGACAACAACATAGGAAATATGATGCAGTCCAAAAATAAAGTTAGTTTTAAAATTATTTTTATTTTTTTATTCCTATATAAATGACGGCAACAAACAACAACAGCAACTATATCGTTTCTGATGAAAACGTTATTGATTCATTAGCTGAGGAATTAGTTGTGGCAGAAACTAAAACCCTCAACGAAAGAATTGGTGAAAACAAGATTGATTTACATAACTACCTCAAATACGATGGAGGAAGAGGAAGGAAAACTGGTATGGCTTTATTAGTAAATAAAATTTCGAATTTAACGATTATAGATGTTGATATCAATAAATCATACAATGATGAACTTAAAGAAACAGTTAGAAAAGACATTTTATCAAAACTTTCGGATAAAGATGTTATCGTTAAAACCGCTTCAGGAGGTCTTCACATTTATTGCAACACTAATTTCTTCTATGCAATTTCGAACAGAATGATTAAATGTTATTCCTGCAATGATTATGATATTGACATAATGACTTCTATGGATGATTCAAAGCGTTCTTTAGTAGTTATGGCTGATTCAAGAGTTCGCAAGAATGCAACAGAACCAATCAATACATACTCATTCATTCGTGGAAGTTATGATTCAACATTAACCAGAACAGTGAATGATATATTAAATGATTTGAATATTAAGGTAAGAGTTGAACAGAAGAACGAAGAAATAAAGAGTATAATGAATGAAAACAAAGATGTAAACATTGACGATAACTTGCCCAGAGCATAGTTGATGGCATCTGTGATTTTGAAGTACATAATGACGGTGGAAACATGAATTTAGAAAAAGAAGTTACATTATTCACACTGTTTCAAGCAATTAATTCGTTACCTAATCATTTAATTAATGAAGCATACGATAACGTTTATAACTTCTGCAGTTTAACAGAAAATGCAAAAAGTAATTTTGAAAAAGCACGTGGTAGATATGCACATTTAATGACTTCTCCATTTGTTTTGGTGAAGATTCTAAAACTATATCAAAAGGAATATTATGATGAATATGTTTTGCCTTTATTACGTAAGCCAAAAATAACATTTGATATCAAACTTGATGACTCGTTTTTGATAACAGATATTAGACGCAAGGCTGAAAATCATCAGTATAAAAACAGTTCTGAAGTAATTGAGGATTTATCACGTGTAATCCGTTTTGTAGATTGTGGAAACAAATATTTCATTCAAAAGGACTATAATATCCACAACAAAATGAATCAAATATCATTCGTTCTTCAATCAAACATGAAAGAGTCACTTAAAATGATTAAATTATTTAAAGAAGAAGGTAAAACAATAACAGCATGGGATGTACTATTAAATCAATTATCCTCATTAACCGTTAAGGGTGTTTGCTTTAAATCTGATTCCCCTGATGTTTTCTCAACGTTTCAGGTTATAAATACAACATTCTCGAAAAGCTTGATTACTCAAAAATTGAGATGTTTATGAATTTCATTAAAGAAGCCATTTGTGATAATAACGATGAAGTGTATAAATACCTTCTCGGCTGGATTGCATCAATGATTCAACATCCTGGAATCAAGAATGAAACAGCAATTATTTTGAAAGGACTTCAGGGAACAGGTAAAAACAGATTTACAGACATTATTTCTGAACTTCTCGCTGGTTATTCATGCAAAAACATTACTGAAATAAGTGAGCTAACGGGTAATTTCAATTCAGTAGTTGAGAATAAAATGTTTCTTGTACTTAATGAACTCAAGAATGTAGGTGAAGACAGACTCGCAAACTTCAACGCTTTGAAATCAATTATAACGGATAATGAGATTAGAATTAATGAAAAGAATCAACCCAGAAGAACTGCCCAGAACGTTGCAAACTTCATTTTCGTAACTAATAACGTCTACCCTGTCAAAATTGAAGTTGGAGACAGAAGATATGTAGTTTTAAGAGTTAATGGTAAATTTAAGGGTCAATTTGATTACTTCAAGAATTTGATGAATTCATGCACAAAGGAATTTTATGATAATTTACTGACGTATTTTATGCAATATGACCTTTCATCATTTAATGTACGAATCATTCCGATGACTGAAGCCAAACAAGATTTAATTGAATTATCAACAAATCCTTTAGATGTATGGATAAATACACATTATGATGAATTGTGTGTAGGTATGACGTGTGATAAATGCTCTATTCTGCAAACCATCAGACATGAAAGACAAGAATTTCCAAATGAGTATTAAGGATAAATGTGATAGGAAACATAGAAGAATAGACGGTAAACAAACATGGTGTTATGTTTTGAAAGAAGAAATGAAAGGATTATATAAACAGGTTGAACCAAACGATAATGAGGATTCATTTACTGACGATGAAATACCTGTAAATGAAGCTTTATAAAGTATGATTTGAATTTATTTTTGCCTTCCTCCTATGTTGTTGTCAAAATGTCATGTTGTCTCATTTTTTCAGAGATGTTAATTGACCTGGTAGCACATGGTAACATGGTAGCACCTTCAGTTCTTCAAAATAATTCATAAATGCCTTCCTCCTATGTTGTTGTCAAAATGTCATGTTGTCTCATTTTTTCAGAGATGTTGAATGACCTGGTAGCACATGGTAACATGGTAGCACCTTCAGTTCTTCAAAATAATTCATAAATGCCTTCCTCCTATGTTGTTGTCAAAATGTCATGTTGTCATCATTTTTCAGAGATGTTGAATGACCTGGTAGCACATGGTAACATGGTAGCACCTTCAGTTCTTCAAAATAATTCATAAATGCCTTCCTCCTATGTTGTTGTCAAAATGTCATGTTGTCTCATTTTTCAGAGATGTTGAATGACCTGGTAGCACATGGTAACATGGTAGCACCTTCAGTTCTTCAAAATAATTCATAATGCCTTCCTCCTATGTTGTTGTCAAAATGTCATGTTGTCTCATTTTTTCAGAGATGTTGAATGACCTGGTAGCACATGGTAACATGGTAGCACCTTCAGTTCTTCAAAAATAATTAATTATTGAATAACCTAAAAACATTAACGTAAACATATATTTTTGGTCATTTATGACAAAAATAAATGGTTCATTTACTCACAATATTTTTGTACAAAACGACCCCAAACTTTTAACTTCTTTTCTGCAGTTTCTAATGCTATCTTAGCGAGTTCATATTCTCTAAATTCTCTCTTTAAATCTTCTTGTTCCCATTGGTCTAGTTCGTATGGAGAATCTCTACAACCATAACATATCTCACGTTCGTGTTCTAATTGTTTTTCACACATTTTTCTAACTTCTTCTTCAAACAAATGTTTAGTATTCTCTACTGTATCTTCGAGTTCTTCTTCATCTAACTTCTCATGAACTTTCTTGTCTATGGAGTCCATAATTTTTCCAACTGCTATGCAATATTTTGGAGAAGCCCACATTGCTATATAGTTTATAAGTCTTGGGTCTACATACGTTCCTCTAACCTGTTTGATTTCATCAGGAATTCCTGCATGAATTTTGTATAAAAACCAACCGTCTGAATTCCGGCGGTTGCTATATTCTTCACAAAATGCCTTATAATACTCTTCCCAGGACTTATTTTCCAACAACTTTCTAAAGTCTTTCCTAAACTGCTGACACATATTTGTTGCATTAATGTAACCATCCTTGTCTCTACGTAAGACTTCAATACCATTATAAGTGCCTTTTGTGAATGTTTCGCCATTAGATTTGTTCGTGAATGTTTTTGCTTCGACTGACATTTCTGTTCTTACATACAAAATAAAAAAATAAAAATAAATAAAACTAACTTTATTTTTGGACTGCATCATATTTCCGACACTGTTGTCAAAATGTCATGTTGTCTCATTTTTTCAGAGAAGTTGAATAACCTGGTGACCTGGTGACCCGGTGACTTCATCAGTTATTCAAAAATAATTAATTATTGAATAACCTAAAAACATTAACGTAAACATTAACGATAAAAATTTATTTCTACAGTTCATCCACTACTTCATTACCTAATTAATTACAGACATAAAATATATTTAGTTCATTCGGTAAGCCTTGACCCAAAGGTCTGGGCTCAAGCACATTCAATGAATGCGGTACCATGCAAATATAGTCATAAATGGTGGCATGTAATCTTTACCCAAACCTGTTGGATTTGTTGTGAAAGTATGGACATGATTTCCTCCTGGTTCAGTTTGTCGAAAAGTCTTTTTTGTTGAATCGTTATAAGCTGGAGATAAAACATCATAACCAGCTTCATAGTCTGAGTTGTATAATGGGTGGTCTCTTAATGAGTGTCTATGGTCGCCAGAAAAGTTTGTCGTTCCTGTATGAGTGTGCGGTGGAAGGTTTGCTTCTTTAATTTTCTTCGAACCTCCTGCCGTCTTTGAATATCTAGCACAGTATAAGAATTTGTCTACAATCTGCTTCCATTCACCAAAACCTAAAACACTTGCTGGATTTGTTGAATTCATTGATGTATAAATAGAACCAACAGGATATAATGTTTGAAGTATTTCATTTTTCATGCTTGTAATCACATCATTTACTTCCGACTTCTTTGAATAATTTTCATCAACATAAGTTTTATCTGCTTTAAGGTCTAAACATCCTGAAACCCATTCTGTATCAGCTTTAACTTTAAAAGTCTCCGATGTCCATTCCTTATCCGCCTTCTTCTCTAACTCATCGTTAACATATGTTTTATCTGCCTTAAGGTCTAAACATCCTGAAACCCATCCTGTATCAGCTTTAACTTTAAAAGTCTCAATTGTCCATTCATGATACCATTCAACCTTTTCTTTAATTTCATTATCTTTTTCATCAACATAAACCAATTTGCCTTCTTATTTAACTCACTATCCACATTTTTTATCCACCTTCTTCATTATGTCATTTAGGAAACCTTTTATGAATTCCTCATTTAAATTAAATCTTCCAATCTTCAAAACTTTAGGAAATGCATTTAATGCGTAATATCTCTGTTCTTCTGGTGGAATTGATGTTATATCATCCGTTATTCCTTTAATTTTTGAATTCATAAATAAAATTTCTTTTATATTTGATATCACTGCACCACCTTTGCAAACGAATTCGAAATGGTCATTTTTCAATACTATCTCCAAATCTCCATATTTCAACATTTGCGTTTGTTCTGCCATCTTTGAATTATATGCATATATGGCGTATGTAATGGTCTGAAGGACCTGGGTGCTTTGTGCCTTAAGTTGCTGCGGTTGCTGTTGTTTAATCATTTATTATGATTTAAAAATAAATATTTAATCCGTTATCTCATCAGCTATTTTCTCTATTTGAAATTGCCATAATATTTCATTCATAAATTTTAAATCACAATCAAATAGGTCAGTTATTCTAAATTTAATATTTGATAAATCTTTTGAATGAAGAATAAATGAATTCCCGGATAATTGAAACGGATATGATAAAGAAAATGTGTTTAAGTTGATGGATAAAATGTTTTGTATTGATGGGTAAGAGTTAGGGTCTAATGTTTGATGTGAAAATCTCATTGGGGTATTAACTTTATCACATTTGATTAAAATGAAATTGGAACCAGTGTCAGAATACAAAACATCCCCAACATCTTTTTCAAAATTTAATATCCCCAACAATGAACGAAGATGAGGAGTACAAAATTTAATTTTCAGCGGGAATTTAATAAGGTTATTTATTTCATCAAGTTCAAAAAGTTTATCAGGTTTTGATTTAAAATTTTCTTCATACCATACAATAAATGATTCATTTAAATAACTTAAAATCGTGTTAATATCCCATTTCACTATCACATTATTTATATACATATCATACGTTTTTTCATGGTCATCTTTAATAAATGATATATAATCTGAAGGGTCTAAAAGAATGGGATTAAATTTACCACTCACAGAAACGAGAGTAACATTATAAATTCCACTAACTGTTAAATTTAATTCACAGTTATTATTCGAAATAATATTGATAATTGACATTTTTTATTACGATTAAAAATATGGTAAAGGAGTGGGGGACAAACTCGCCCATTGTCACTTTTTCATTAACCTTAAACTTGTAATTTCCATTATTTTTAATTAACCTTATTTCTTTCCCAATTCCTGATTTATTTTATTCACTTACTATTAAAAGTCACATTTTAATAAAATATAATAATTTATTTATAGCATTTTTTACTATACTGTAATAAAAAATTAATTATAATAAATTAAATGTTTATTAAATCAAATGTTTTCTTTGCAATAATATTTTTAATGTTGAGTAAACAATGTTGGGATCAAGTGTATCATTTTTCAGACCTTTCTGAACAGCTTCAAGCATACTGATGCATTCGACTTTTTTAAATTGTGTCATTTCTTCGAAATCTCTTGTGACTTTTTTGATAACTTTAACACTTCTCTCTGAATCCAGACCTTTAATTTGCAACTTAATCAGGAATGAAGGAACAACACTGGAATATAACTCGATGACAAGTTCATCGAGTCGAAGATTTGGTTGTACACCACTTGTATGTGCCGGATACCATTGTGTCAAATTTTTTCTGAAATTAACTTTAAAAGTACTAAGTAAGATCATGAGATATAGCAATATATGTTTAAACCAACTTATATTTTGGTTGTACACCACTTGTATGTGCCGGATACCATTGTGTCAAATTTTTTCTGAAATTAACTTTAAAAGTACTAAGTAAGATCATGAGATATAGCAATATATGTTTAAACCAACTTATATTTTGGTTGTACACCACTTGTATGTGCCAGATACCATTGTGTCAAATTTTTTCTGAAATTAACTTTAAAAGTACTAAGTAAGATCATTTATTTTTGCATAATATAATGCCAATATGGTTTCTTTTGATTTTATTTCATGTATAAGCAAATCAGATTTACCCAAAAACTCCACTCCATAAGCGTTCATTTGCTAAATTAAAAAGTGACAATGGGCTAGTCTGTCCCTTTCTCTATGGTAAAGCGTTATTTTCCAGTGATAAATAAAACTAGAATAAGATTACCTCAAGAATTCATAAATTCAACGAATAAGAAATTCATTCATGTTATAAATTTTAGTGTTTTCAAAAAATATGAGTCAATGTCATATTCATCAACAGGTTATATTTCACTTCATTCAAATTTAGTTCAATCAAACCCATATAATGACCATTTCATAAGATTTTCAGATGGTATTAAAAATGTAATTGATAGATTAAAATATGAACAGATTGACAATATCGAATTTTTGGAATTTTGGTTTAAATATCCCGATGGAAAAAAGATTGAAGTTAAAGATAAAGCTGATACTATAACAAAAACAATTACAATGACCGATCCGGATAGTGGGGAACAAAAAGAAATAAAACAAACGATAGAAACCGGTGAAAGGTCAATTATTATTGATTATGATTCAAAGGATTATTATTCGATAATGTTAATGCTTGAATATTAAATAGCCTTAACAAAGAATTTTTCAAGTGATATTTTATATTCATCAACTATTTTATTATAAATATCATTATATGTTAAATGAAGTTCAGTTGTTGTTCCGTTCTTTGATATCTTAATTGTGCTAATATCCTTTATAGGATTTATTTTTGCAACTGTTCCGCAGCATGAAACCTCATCATCTATGAAAAATTGAATCTTAACGTCTGAATCTTGAACATCACAAAGAATGGCGATAATGTGAATTAATGATTCATAAGGTAAAATAATTAAACCGGATTGGTCAATTAAATTTATTATTGAATCATAATTATTAATTATTATATCACGGTAAATTTCATTAATTCAGAATTAATGTCTATTTTATATGGGTTCTCGATGTTTGATGAAAGAGGCGGGGGGTATGTTGGATAAGTGGGAATTTCAACGGGTTCTTTACCGGGTTCAGATAAAATGATTGGGTCTCCATTCTCATGGTTTTCTTCATTCTCCTCATTCTTCGGTAAGTCACGAGTTAATAAATTTGGTTGAGTTGCTGACCTTGTTAATTCGGGGCTAACATTAACTTTAACATTTTGAATAATTCGTGATTTATCATCATTTACGTTATAACCAACCGTAATCTCTGCTTTTGCGTTAGTGTTCTTTTGACTAGTGAAACGTCTTCTCATTTATATTCGAATAAACAAAATATATTTAAACTTTTATTTTGCTGGAACTTTTGAATCTATTATTCCCTGTATTTGTTCATGAAGTTGATTTTTAGCATTTTCATCGAAATTAATAGACCGAATATATTCATTCATTGCATTCTTATAATCATTTGATTTCTCAAATTTTTTTTATCTGATTCCTTAACTAAATCATAAGTTAAACCTCGTTGCTGATATAATGGTTTCTTAATTAAATCTTTGAATGCTTGAGATAAAGCACCTGATGCAATTCTTGCTACTATAATTGGTTGGAATTGCTGTTTAAGTTCATCTTTAACATTTGCGAAAACTGGATCGAATAAAGCAACTTTAAAGAATTTCTTAGCTGAAATTTCAGGTCTAATATTTGCATATTGACCATCAAACTGGTTAGAATATCGTGGTAATCCATCCCGTCCCTCTTCAATAGCATTTAATTCTTCATTGAAATAAGAATATGGATTATGACGGTATGAATTAATTGGACCATTTTCACCTTCTCCAATGTATTGTTTAACAGCTTTTCCATTTTCATCAAATTGCATAGGATAACGTTCATTATATGCTTACGTTTAGGATAATCAGACATAGTTAATTTATAACCATTTATGACTTTAATATTTCCTTGACCATCAGTAACGAAAACTTCATTTATACCATCAGGTTTTCCATTTGGACCTGTGTAATGTCTGCTTCGTGTGCTTCCCAATTTGGACCTTGACGTTTGGCATATGCTTGAGCTTCTGGTAATGTTAAAACGTTTCTCATTTGTTTAACATCTTTTTGAAGACCAGCAACAATATGAACTAATTCTTTCATTCCATCAGGAACTTTTCATAGTTCTATTATATGCACCCCTTTTGTTGTCCCTTGTTTTAATGGAACCTGTAGAAGATTTACCATTTCTGTCATGTTTAATTATAAATAAAAAATAAAAATTAATTATAAAAAGTTAATCAAATTTAACACTTCCTTTATTTAAATCAACTATTATTTTTCATGTTCACCTAATTGCTGATATTGTGTGTAAAGTTCATTAATGCTCATTGGTAAATTCACTTGATAAAGCATAACGTTCAACTGTTGACGACTAAACCACTGAAAATGAAAAGGGTTGATAGATTTGATTTAATGTTTGTGCTTATATGCTTTGAAATATGAACAGCCATGAGAGAGATGAACACTGAATGTGTCGACATTGAGTTAATACTGATTAAAATATGATTTCTCGTTTGTTATTAGTTTTGATTTCACTGCATCATCTAGAAAAATGAGTGAATGCAAAAAATTCTCTATCAAAATTTGAAATAGAAAGTGTTTCAAATAATTCACCCGTTGTTATCAATAATTTTATCCTCTAATCCTTGCTTCTTGATTGTATTATATAATTCTTATACATTAAAAAGTTTTTTAAATAATCTTCTGCTTCTTCTTGTGATAAATAAATAATTGGAATTTTGATTAAATGCTTTAAAGATTCAAATGTATCATCTGAAGGTGAACCTGAACGGTTGATATAAATTAACACGTGTGAATGGGGGGAAGTGTTAGCAATAATGATAATTTGTTTTAATATCGTTAATGTTTTACCTTTATTTTGTTTACCAATTGCTGCAGTGATTGAATTTAAGTAACATTCAGAATATGGAATTTTCATTAATTTTTCCTTAGATAGAGCATTTCTATTATCACTCAATGCTTCATTAATCATATCATCTACGTATGTATTATATACTCCCGCTAATTCTTCATAAGGGGTGGATGAATTTAAATCCATTTAATCAAAAATAAATTTATAATTTTAAACATTTCTATTCATCAATATTTCATCATATGAACTTCTATACTGTGGTGGTGTACCTGTTGGATGATATTTCAAACCTTCATCCGGTGTCCATGTCCAATATGTAGTCCTAGTAAACCAAACCTGAGGAGGATTTGTCACCTTTGAACAGTAAGTGTCATTTTCACCCTGAATGATTGGATAAGCTTTCACTTGTACTGTAACTTGTGAGTTGAAAGTTTCTAATCCATCAAAGAATATACCCGCTCCATCACGTTGAACTGGAATAGTGCATAAGAATGAAGTTTGGTCTTTCCATGTTCTAGCTAATGGCGTGCCATTATCATCATTCAGTGGTCTAGTTAATGAGTCCTCGTATTCTTCTGTGCATTCATTCACTCCATCTAAATCAGAAGCTTGAAGCATACGTGTAAAGAATATGTCACCCACTGTGGTCATCGCTTGATCGGGGAAGTTTCTGGAATCTATAGTGACCTGAAGACCTCGAAGCATTGGATTTTCTAAAACCGTTCTTTGCATTGCATTCTTCGGAAATGTTAACACAACATCTGTAACATTATGAAGAGCGTATGAGAAATCTGAGCTGATACCTTCAGGAGTGATGCAACCTCCATTTAGTGAACGAACGTCAATATGTTGAGCTGGAATCATGAATGGATCTTCCTTACTGAATAAACGTGGTATTGCTTTAACTGATTCTTCAATTAAACCGTATCCTGGTGTAATGCATTTATCCTCTAAAACTTCCATCTTTGTGCATGAAATAATAACGTCATCAACTGTTGCGTTAGCAGATGTATCGGCTAAGCTTGTAATTAATTTGGCAGGAAGTCCGATTTGTTGGAATTTGCGATCATATTTATAAACATGATTCATAATCTTTTCATAATTTTCATCAGTTATCTTTTCATAAACGTAATTTTGTAAATCAGCAACTCTTAACGGGTCAACCTGACAAAATACTAAAGTATCCCTGAAAACATAATATTTAAGAATGATTTCACCAAATGATTTAGGATAATCATCGAACGCCTGAAATGCTAACAAATCATTTACCGGAATAATCATATCAAAAGTGATATCAACTTCTTCATTTGCGTTTTGAAAACTTCTAAAGGGTCAATATATTTACCACATACTGAGTTATCATATTTTTGAACATTATTATATAACGAATGAACAAACTTTTTAACTTTCCTTTCTGATTTTGGTTTATATGTTGCAAATGCGAAAGATTCACGGGCGCAATCCATTTGAAGATAACCGGCATCACCTCTTTCGGTTTCTACTTCTAATTGTTTAAAGCTTTGATTTGATGATTTGTTCTTATATACGAAAAAAAGAGATCTGACATTGTGTCAGATCTCAGTAAAAGTGACATTTACATGTCAAAAAAATAGAATGAGTTTAAGTAATTAAAATTGAGGGTGAGAGTAGTATTGTATGAAATAATATCTCTCACCCTCCAATTCATCCTATGGCGCCGAAAAAATTTTGGTGAAATGCGACCACATTTCACCAAAATTTCTCGGCGCCATATAGAGAACTAGAGCCTGTGAGGTACTGATACTATCCATGTACCTCGCAGGCTCTAGTTCCAAGCCAAATGGCTAAAAATTGCCCGCAATTGTTCACATTGCGGGCAATTTTTAGCCATTTTGGCTGGGAATTGGAGGGTGAGAGTAGTATTGTATGAAATAATATCTCTCACCCTCCAATTCATCCTATGGCGCCGAAAAAATTTTGGTGAAATGCGACCACATTTCACCAAAATTTCTCGGCGCCATATAGAGAACTAGAGCCTGTGAGGTACTGATACTATCCATGTACCTCGCAGGCTCTAGTTCCAAGCCAAAATGGCTAAAAATTGCCCGCAATTGTTCACATTGCGGGCAATTTTTAGCCATTTTGGCTGGGAATTGGAGGGTGAGAGTAGTATTGTATGAAATAATATCTCTCACCCTCCAATTCATCCTATGGCGCCGAAAAAATTTTGGTGAAATGCGACCACATTTCACCAAAATTTCTCGGCGCCATATAGAGAACTAGAGCCTGTGAGGTACTGATACTATCCATGTACCTCGCAGGCTCTAGTTCCAAGCCAAAATGGCTAAAAATTGCCCGCAATTGTTCACATTGCGGGCAATTTTTTAGCCATTTTGGCTGGGAATTGGAGGGTGAGAGTAGTATTGTATGAAATAATATCTCTCACCCTCCAATTCATCCTATGGCGCCGAAAAAATTTTGGTGAAATGCGACCACATTTCACCAAAATTTCTCGGCGCCATATAGAGAACTAGAGCCTGTGAGGTACTGATACTATCCATGTACCTCGCAGGCTCTAGTTCCAAGCCAAAATGGCTAAAAATTGCCCGCAATTGTTCACATTGCGGGCAATTTTTAGCCATTTTGGCTGGGAATTGGAGGGTGAGAGTAGTATTGTATGAATAATATCTCTCACCCTCCAATTCATCCTATGGCGCCGAAAAAATTTTGGTGAAATGCGACCACATTTCACCAAAATTTCTCGCGCCATATAGAGAACTAGAGCCTGTGAGGTACTGATACTATCCATGTACCTCGCAGGCTCTAGTTCCAAGCCAAAATGGCTAAAAATTGCCCGCAATTGTTCACATTGCGGGCAATTTTTAGCCATTTTGGCTGGGAATTGGAGGGTGAGAGTAGTATTGTATGAAATAATATCTCTCACCCTCCAATTCATCCTATGGCGCCGAAAAAATTTTGGTGAAATGCGACCACATTTCACCAAAATTTCTCGGCGTCATATAGAGAACTAGAGCCTGTGAGGTACTGATACTATCCATGTACCTCGCAGGCTCTAGTTCCAAGCCAAAATGGCTAAAAATTGCCCGCAATTGTTCACATTCCCATCTTTTGTTGGTAAGACGAAGAATATGAAATAAATTATGAAGAAGATAATGATGAATAAAATATCACTTTTTATATTTTTGACACGTAAAGTTGTCACTTTTCTGTCAAACTGTTTTTATCGTTTTCGTATATAACATTGTAACCAACGAATAAACGCATGCATTTAAAAGCGGCATCACATGTGAAAGCTTTATTTGAAACTAGAGTTGCTTTAACTTTGCGTTTAATATATGTGTCACCTAATTGATTCACATCATGAGCCGGATTTGTAATTCTTAAATGAGTTTGTTTATCATCAAAATATGGAGCATCAGAGTCATAGCATGAACTTTCAAGTTCTCTATAATATCTTCTACCGTCATTCTTTGCGAATATTTCATTTATCTTTTCGAATGAATGAAACACATTTCCATTAATCGGTTTAGTGTTTGGCACCAAATAGTTAGTCGTCATTTATTAATAAATAAAAAATCAAAATTAAAAGATGAAAATGAATTTTTAATTTTAATGAAATAATCAACTATGGCTGCAGGATTCTTTAAGAAACTGTGGGATAGAGTAAAAAGAGGAGCGCATAAAGTTTGGGAAACAATGAAGAAAGGAGCAAATTGGATATTTAAGAAAGTTAGTATGGTTAAGTCGTGTACTGTGGCACTGCGCGCCTCCGTACACAACTTAGCGGTTTTGACACTTTACGAAACCAGTAACGTATATTTTACAACACAACCATAACACCAACTTAACCTTAAATATTTACAAAACTATCTGACACATAAACGACTTCACTAATGACTTCACTAACGACTTCACTACCGTCCTCACTACCGTCCTCACTAAATAAAAAATAACCTTATTTTTATTTTTTTAAATTTTTTATTTCATTACAAAGACATGTCCGACTACATTTACTATGACTCTTTCCCAGAACGTTTCCGTGAACTATTCAAAACTCAAGTAAAACTGAGAAACATGCATTTTAACAAAGACAGACCCATTGACGATGAAAGAAACCCTGAATATATTACAATCCCTTATGATGCAAAGTTCATTGCATACATTCCTTATGGTCGCAGAGGAACGAAAACTATTTCAACAAAGAACAAAAATTATTTCTGGAGCGATGAAGAAAATTGCCTTATCTACATAAATGCATACTTAAATAAAGCTACATATTGTACAAAAGAAGGTTGGACTGGATTTGAGCTCTACATATACGACGACGATGGAAACAGACGCTGTGTATACCCATACGATAATATGTACCATTGTTTTCATCAAGCATTAAACGAATACATAGTCAGTAAGGGTCTCATTCCTGTTGAGTAGATATGTTATATTTTTGTTTTGTCATTTATATAAAAATAAACTTAAAAATTAATGATATCACCACCCTCACACGTATGAAAACATAGCACAAAAATAAATTTAGGTGAAGTGGTGAGATGTCACCTGTTTTTTCACCTGTTTTCTCACCCACTTGAATTCATTACTTTATAACTCTCTTCCTTTCTCCAACTCTTCTAACTTCTTCTTAAGTTCAGCAATGTTGTCCTCATGAAGTTTAATCTTCCTTAATATACCTTCTCTATCTAATGGTTGCTTTATCTTTCTAAACTGAACTCTACCATCCTTCATAGTATGAACGTAAAAACCTTCTGGAACCGCTCCTGATTTAATGTATTCTACCAAAAACTTTTGTTTCATTGCTTCAGTGACTTTAGTCGTCATTTCAATCAATAAAAAATTTTAATATTAAATAAAAATAACGTTATTTTTCAGTAAGGAAACGCAGGAGTTTTACGATTTATTTGAGGCGTGGGTTCTGGTTTAAATGTTGGAGTCGGTTTAGGAGTTGACTTTTGAACAGGAGTTTGTACTTCCATAGGTTCAGGAGTCATTGAAGGTTTTGCTTGTGAAGGTGTTGGAGTTTGTTTAACTTCAGCTACTTCAGTATTATTTACAACATTTGCTTTATTTCTTTTCAACATCATAACTGCTCCTGCTGTAGCTAGCAAACCTAGTGGGAGACCATATCTTATATAAGGACTTGACCAAATGCTATTTTTGACAGGAGCTGGTGGAACACCTAACCTTGGTGAGACTGCTCTTTGCCATTGTGCAGCTCGTAAGAAATATTCAATAGGTGCTCCATAATCGTTTGGTAAAGTTTGTTTCATAGATGGTGAAGGTTCGCGAGAGCTTGATGAAGAACTCATTTATAAGCTTTAAAAATAAACGTTCATCCTTTATTCCTCACTGTCGTCCGTAGCTAAGTTATAGTCATCTAATCTTATTATGGGGATTCCATTAGCACGCACCTGAATGGCAAAGCAACAATCCCTCATAAATCCAATAAGTGGCTTTGGTACATTTTCAGTTGCTAGTTCAATAGGTCCTTTAACAGACAATTTGTATGTTATTGGAGCAGTAGATGTTTGACCTTGCTGGAAGCAAAAGTCCACTTCTGTTGGAAAACCACATAAGAAATGTGTGTTGTCATAGCTATCCCATTTATGTTCCACACTACCATCATCCACCAATGACCTCATAACATCTTCATTAAATCCTATCATATCATTGTTTGTATTGCAAGCGTTCGCAACCATTTCATAAAATACAGGTCATATGATTTTTCAGGTTCTGCAGGTATATTTCCATAAGCTCCCATGGAAAGCTGAAGATATTTAAACTTAGGGTTTCCAAAATTAACATAATAGTTGTCTTTCTTTCTAAATAGTGCCCAAATACTTTTAACATTAATAGGCGTATAAGCTGCTGTAAATGTTGCACTTGAACTATCTGTATTCTTTGAGAATGAACCGTCCATAGGAATCCAATCCATAACTTTAACAGGAAAACATAAAGCCTCGTTTGTATAATGTTCTACAAGTTCTGTATAAATGTTAGGGTCTAAAGAGAATGACTTTGGATGAATGAAACATTCATTAAAATCCATCTTTGTTCGAAATAGTTGCTGGTTTACAGTTGTAATAGTAACTGTTCCACTAGCTTCTACTGCCTTCGTTATCATAGTGAATGGTTCATTCCATGGAACAAATTTATTTGTCGGTGGATTTGAATCTGAAGCAAATGCAACTTTAAGAGTTGGATTGAAAGCAATGATATCATTTACAGATATAGATGTGCATTGTAAGGCGTCGCTACTGAACTTTACTTTAAGCTGAATGTTACCAGCAAATGCAGGAATAAATCTTATAGCTTCTAATGGAAGGAATCTTCTAACAGGAATTCTTAAACGAAGCTTAAAATCAAATGATTTTCCTGCTGTAATTGGACCACTAACAATTTGTCCTGTTCTGCATGTTCCCGAATGACTCCATACATCTTCATGTCGAGTCTTTGAGAAAACATCGACTTTCTTTATTTGTTCGGTAGTTTGTGAGTTTGAAGTTATATATGCTTCTTCTCTTGCGTTGTCTTGAGAATATACGATACGACCATTTGCAAGGATTTGATATCCAGCAACTGCATAGAAAGCGTCATCGAAACCAATCCAAAATCCTGGTGGGTTTGTTTTATTGGAACCTGAACCAATTTCTTTATCTACAATAAATTGACCTTCCATTTTATACGTAATGAATGTATTGTAAAGGTCCAACATATTTTCACCAGGAGGTGAGAGATTGAATGTTACCCATGTGTTATCTTTAGCAGTTCCAGGTTGTGATGGAATCTTTGCGTCAGAATATTTTCTATTAGTGTCACCAATTTGAACTGCATTGTCTATGATATCGAAATATGAGCGAATCTGATGAATATGCTCTGCTGGAGTAAATTCGTTTAGCTGTTCGTTCTGCATGTATTTACTTCGGATAAAAATATCTATTTACTTCATTATTCTCACTCTTCTTCTTGGCATTCGTGGTGGAAGTTGTTTCTTGACATTTTCAATGAACTGTACATTCTCTTTTGTCTCGACTTCTTTCACTGGCGGGTCAGGGTTCTTTGACTCGGTTTGCTTTTCAATGAAATTCACGAACTTTGCAATAAGCTCTTGGTTCGTTATTGAAAGAACATCTGGCTTCTTTTCTTCTTGTTCTATTGACTTTTCAGTTTGAACAGAAGGTTTTATATGGGCTTCGTGGACTTCACCCTTGCCATGCACCTTAATGTTGTCGCTCTCTGTATTCGCTAATGGAACCTTTCTTTTTCTTACATATATTTTACCATCTTTACTCTGACTTACATAATAGAAAGGATGTTGTATTCCTCTGGCGTCATTTAATATAATAGACTCTCGTTCTGATTTTGACAAGCTCATTTTACATCGGTTAAAGTTTTAATTTAGTTTTTTATCTGCAGTCAAATGACTCAGACAAGCCCTACGGACAAGACCCAAGGTGTCATAGATGTTGAAGCATTGAAGAAAGAAATTCGCGAGCAAATTTTATCCGAACTGAAGGAACAAAAACAAGAACAAAAGCCAGAGAGACCAAAGAGAAAACTTAGTGAAAAACAACTAGCTGCATTAGCTGCTGGAAGACAAAAGAACCCACGTTTGCTGGCAAAGAAAGCTAGAGAAGAAGCTGAAGCAAAAGCTAAAGAAGCTGAAGCAAAGAAAGAGTAAATGGTTTATTTTTATCCGAACTAAATGTATAGACAAATACCTTTATCTGTTGCGTTCAGTAGTGAAAACCCTGACGTCAAAATAAAGGGGAACAGAGTAACGTTTAAGTTTCCAACAGACTGGATTGTGAACATAAATGAAGAGAAGTACATTGGCATAACATCTATGTATATAACACGTGCATTTAGGAAAGTTGACTTTATACTTCAAGTCGAGATAGAAAATGACGAACAGTCTTTAAGCGCCCAAAACATTCACATATACAAATACTTTAAAGATGATACAACATTGCAACAATGTATGATTTCATTTAATGAGATGTTCGAGAAAAAATTCAACATTGAAGTACAAACTTTACAGCCTTTACGTGAGTTTCTTGCACAACTGAAAGAAGAAGGTAGTTATGACTTATTTTTGAAGAACTGAAGGTGTCACTACGTCACTCAGTGTCACTCGGTTATTTAACTTCTCTGAAAAAATGAGACAACATGACATTTTGACAACATAGTGGGTTATTCGATAATTAATTATTTTTGAAGAACTGAAGGTGTCACTACGTCACTCAGTGTCACTCGGTTATTTAACTTCTCTGAAAAAATGAGACAACATGACATTTTGACATCACAACAGGATTAATGCAAAAATAAATTCCAGTCATACTTTATAAAGCTTCATTTACAGGTATTTCATCGTCAGTAAATGATTCCTCATTATCGTTTGGTTCAACCTGTTTATATAATCCTTTCATTTCTTCTTTCAAAACATAATACCATGTCTGTTTACCATCTATTCTTCTCTGTTTCTTATCACATTTATCCTTAATACTCATTTGAAAGTTTTTGTCTTTCATGTCTGATGGTTTGCAGAATAGAGCATTTTTACATGTCATACCTGCACACAATTCATCATAATGTGTATTTATCCATACATCTAAAGGATTTGTTGATAATTCTATTAAATCTTGTTTGGCTTCAGTCATCGGTATGATTCGTACATTAAATGATGAAAGGTCGTAATTGAGGAAATACGTCAGTAAATTATCATAAAATTCCTTAGTGCATGAATCCATTAAATTCTTGAAGTAATCAAATTGACCCTTAAATTTACCATTAACCCTTAAAACTACGTATCTTCTGTCTCCAACTTCAATTTTGACAGGGTAGACGTTATTAGTTACGAAAATGAAGTTTGCAACGTTCTGTGCTGTTCTTCTGGGTTGATTCTTTTCATTAATTCTAATCTCATTATCCGTAATAATTGATTTCAAAGCGTTGAAGTTTGCGAGTCTATCTTCACCAACATTCTTGAGTTCATTAAGTACAAGAAACATTTTATTTTCAACAACTGAGTTGAAATTACCCGTTAGCTCACCTATTTCAGTAATGTTTTTACATGAATAACCAGCGAGAAGTTCAGAAATAATATCTGTAAATCTGTTTTTACCTGTTCCCTGAAGTCCTTTCAAAATAATTGCTGTTTCATTCTTGATTCCAGGATGTTGAATCATTGATGCAATCCAGCCGAGAAGGTATTTATACACTTCATCGTTATTATCACAAATGGCTTCTTTAATGAAATTCATAAACATCTCAATTTTTGAGTAATCTGGTTTTTCGAGAATGTTGTATTTATAACCTTGAAACGTTGAGAAAACATCTGGAGAATCAGATTTAAAGCAAACACCCTTAACGGTTAATGAAGACAATTGATTTAGTAGTACATCCCATGCTGTTATTGTTTTACCTTCTTCTTTAAATAATTTAATCATTTTAAGTGACTCTTTCATGTTTGACTGAAGAACAAATGATATTTGATTCATTTTGTCGTGTATGTTGTAATCTTTCTGAATGAAATATTTGTTTCCACAATCTACAAAACGAATTACACGTGATAAATCCTCAATTACTTCAGAACTGTTTTTATACTGATGATTTTCAGCCTTGCGTCTAATATCTGTTATCAAAAACAAGTCATCAAGTTTGATATCAAATGTTATTTTTGGCTTACGTAATAAAGGTAAAACATATTCATCATAATATTCCTTTTGATATAGTTTTAGAATCTTCACCAAAACAAATGGAGAAGTCATTAAATGTGCATATCTACTACGTGCTTTTTCAAAATTACTTTTTGCATTTTCTGTTAAATTGCAGAAGTTATAAACGTTATCGTATGCTTCATTAATCAAATGATTAGGTAACGAATTAATAGCTTGAAACAGTGTGAATAATGTTATTTCTTTTTCTAAATTCATGTTTCCACCGTCATTATGTACTTCAAAATCACTAATACCATCGACTATGCTCTGGGCAAGTTTATCGTCAATGTTTACATCTTTGTTTTCATTCATGATAGTCTTTATTTCTTCGTTCTTCTGTTCAACTCTTACCTTAATATTCAAATCATTTAATATATCATTCACTGTTCTAGTTAATGTTGAATCATAACTTCCACGAATGAATGAGTATGTTTTGATTGGTTCTGTTGCATTCTTGCGAACTCTTGAATCAGCCATAACCACTAAAGAACGCTTTGAATCATCAATAGAAGTCATGATATCAATATCATAATCATTGCAGGAATAACATTTAATCATTCTGTTCGAAACTGCATAGAAGAAATTAGTGTTGCAATAAATGTGAAGACCTCCTGAAGCGGTTTTAACGATAACATCTTTATCCGAAAGTTTTGATAAAATATCTTTTCTAACTGTTTTTTAAGTTCATCATTGTATGATTTATTGATATCAACATCTATAATCGTTAAATTTGAAATTTTATTTACTAATAAAGCCACACCAGTTTTCCTTCCTCTTCCTCCATCATGTTTGAGGTAGTTATGTAAATCAATCTTGTTTTCACCAATTCTTTCGTTGAGGGCTTTAGTTTCTGCCACAACTAATTCCTCAACTAATGAATCAATAACTTTTTCATCAGAAATGATCAAGTTGCTGTTGTTGTTGCTGTTGTTGTTGCTGTTGTTTGTTGCTGTCATTTATATAGAAATAAAAAAATAAAAATAATTTTAAAACTAACTTTATTTTTGGACTGCATCATATTTTCGTAAATGTTGTCAAAATGTCATGTTGTCTCATTTTTTCAGAGAAGTTAAATAACCGAGTGACACTGAGTGACATAGTGACACCTTTAGTTCTTCAAAAATAAGTCATAACTGCCTTCCTCATTTCCCACTATGTTGTCAAAATGTCATGTTGTCTCATTTTTTCAGAGAAGTTAAATAACCGAGTGACACTGAGTGACATAGTGACACCTTTAGTTCTTCAAAAATAAGTCATAACTGCCTAACCTGAAACCATGACGTAAACATTAACGATAACACATATTTCTGCAGTTCATCCACTACTTCATTACCTAATTAATTACAGACATAAAATATATTTAGTTCATTCAATAAATGCAACATAACCATATCTCTGTCTTCTTCATTTTCCATCTCTTCAGCGTAAATCATATACTTATAACTCTTTTCCTTTCCTTTTGGTACTGAACGTGGTATTCTTTTCTGTATGCTTTTGTCTTTGGATTCAATGACTTCATCTTTTGCTTGAAGTTTCTTTTCCATCTCTCCACGTTCTGCTTTATATAGTTCATCTAACATCATGAAAATATAACAAGCATAACGAGGTGAAGCCCACATTGCTACAGCATTTACTAAAAGTCTATGAACATAATAACCTTTCAAACCAGGAGCCAAATTCTTGCGATTTTTCGTACGGAATCTCTTCCCTCGGTTTTCCGAGGGAAGCAATCATATGAGGAAATTCTTCTAAAAGTTCTTTTGTCTGTTGGTTTTCAAACCAATGATATGCTTGCTTTGTAGAACGAAGAGCATTCATTATACTTTGCATTTGGTACATGTCATCTTTGACTGAACGAATGAGACGTAACTGTTTGTTATATTGTATGTACTCGTATTCTTCATTTATGGCTTCATGAACGATAGCAGTTGTTGTGTTCTCTGTTGTTGACATATCTGTCTTTACATACAGGATAAAAAAATAAATAAAATAAAATTAGCGTTATTTCCTGACTTTCACAAAAGACCAAAAATAAACGCTTTACATGTATTTTTCAGCAACTTCGTCAAATAATTTTATAGCTTTATCTATCTCATCTACTTCAAACACGTATGAATATCTTATGCGGTGGGAAGCTAGATGGAAATAAATTTACGTCAAATATGCAATTTATAAAATCTTATGTCGACAGGCTACGTAGCACAGTGGTCTAAGGTGGTGTTATGGAGGGGTCAGGGTCTGTGGTTCGAACCGCGACAGCGCCGTATTTTCTTATTTTCTTTATTTGTCTTGTTTGTCGTGAATAAAAAGTGTCATAAAAGTGCTCTATCTTCCACGGGAATAAATAAAAAATTTACTTTATTTCTTCTTTATTTCTTTGTTCCCGTGGAAGAAGGGTTTTGCTGTTTTTTCTCAGCCGAAATCAATGATTTTTTCATTTTTGGAATCCTTAGCGAATGAGGAATCTTTTCTCTCGTGGAAGCTTTGACCTAAAATATAATTTAGGTGAAGAGGTGACATCTCACCTGTTTTTTCACCTGTTTTCTCACCCTAGTTATTTTATAAACGTTTCACATGGTAAACGTTATTTTTTTAAATTTTGTGAAAACTCAACGGTTTGACACAAGCCCTAAAAATTATTTTACTCAGAATTTTGTTGCTAAATTCAGTAAAAATAATGTTTAGGTGAAGAGGTGAGATGTCACCCGTTTTTTCACCTCTTTTTTCACCCCAGTTTTTTCACAAGCGTTTCACATGAATTGTACGATGTATATTTGAAATCCTAAACAATTTCGTAGCTTCTATTTCTTCTGTCAGTATGTCAAAAGTTTTAACAATACCGAAGGTTTCTTTATACTTCTTCTTGACGTCAGATAGAAGGAAATCTTCTGCTGTTGGATAGTTTTTGTTCAGAAATTCTAACATGTTCATTTTATCTTCTGCTGGCTTTTCTGCTTCTTTCTTTAAGTCTGCATAGTCGTTTCTCATTCTTTCTATCTCTTTGACTGAGTAGTTATATTTCCTCATTGCTGCTTTACATTTAGAACATTGTGGGTTCAACTTTGCGTTATATTCTGAAACCTTACCTGCTAAACAACTAAGGCGTCAATGGTTTTCTTCATCTCAAACATAGCGGGTCTTATCTGTTCATTCCATACCTTACCTCTTCTATCTTTATCTCTTATTTCCCAAACACATTCAGCAACTAATGAAACAAAGTTATCGTAGGTCTTAAACTCCTCAGATTTATATATGTCAGAAATGTTTTTATATACCATGTCGCAATCTTTGTCCATAACCTTATGGTTGCAATGAAAACCAAGGAATTCATAATTTACTTTACGTATGAACTTCTTTATTTCTACTGAGTCAGTTGGTTTCACTTCAATTTCGTCGAATTCAGGAATAGTGAGTTTTTGTTGTTGGATTTCAGGTAGTTTAGGCAAATGGTCAATAATGTCCTGCATTTCATAAAGATACTGTTCATTTGTTTCATCTTTCGCACTACAGTCTAAATTACTTGTTAAAAGTTCTTGCTTTATCTTCTGGATTTTTGTTTCAAAAGTATATGAAGAAGGAATGAAGTTTTTCATCTCTACTAACATTGACGTAGGATTCATGACTAACGAGTTTGGTGCTGTTGTTGTGGACAGAGTCCCGCCGTTCGCGGCTTGAATTGTTGTTGTGCCGATTGTTGAAATCATATCTTTTATACAAAATAAAAAAATAAAAAAAATAAAACTAACTTTATTTTTTATTTCGGGAAAATTCATGAAAATTCAAGAGGTGAAAAAAGAGGTGAAAAAACAGGTGACATCTCACCTCTTCACCTAAACATTATTTTTATTGAATTTAGCAACAAAATGAACGAGGTCAGGATGTATGTTGCTGAATTCATTCATAACACCCTTTGTAAGCTCATAAAATGTTTGTTTTGAGGTCGAGCCACTTTTGGCTCCACCGTATTCTTTCAACCTGAAGCATTTAATATATGTAAAAATATATTGTTTTAAAATGGTATGCCATATAGCTTCTTGAATTTGTTAAGAAGTATTCGAACGTATTTTCCATCTGTATCTCTAGTGTTTACATAAGCATAGCCCGCCTTAGTAAATATACTTGTAATTTCCTATAGTTTACGCCGGTATAAAAGTAGAAAGAGTCTTGTTCTTCGCTATAGTAGTAAAACTCAAACGTATGCTTGCCATAGTCTGTAATTTCAATTGTTTCATCTTCTAGTTCGTCGACAAATTCGAATATAATATCTCCAAATTTGCCTTTGTTCTTATTGTTTTCAGAATAAGTGACCCAACGTAAGTTTTCAAGTCTATTGTCGTTTCTTATATGGTTTATATGGTCTACAAAAGGTAAATTGTTAGGATTCAGTATAAAATGAGTTGCAATGACAACATGTTTAAGATAGTGTTTCCACCCATCTTCATATCAGCATATCCGTCATTTCGCTCCCATTCGCTTAAAACTCTTTTTGTCTTTTTGTTTCTGACTTCAAATGACTCACAACAGTGAATTTCATATTTCTCATCTAACAAACAAGTTTCCCAACGGTCTTCTCCAACAAACTCAGCGTACATTTCAAATAAAATAAAAAAAATATATTGTTTTAAAAATAAATTGTTTTCATGAGTTTTCTACGATGAAATCATGAAAATTCATGAGGTGAGAAAACAGGTGAAAAAACGGGTGACATCTCACCTCTTCACCTAAACATTATTTTTGGTGTAAATTTATGACAAAAATAAATGGTACCATTAATGATATCATGACTGTTCTCATTCATGTCTGATTTTACATCTAATGAAAAAAGTTTAGAAGAATTTCTTATTCTTTCTGGCATGTTTTTATCTTTCCAGTACTCCCGCTCTAATGGTCCCAGATGAGTTGGTTTAGATTCTCTCAAGTTCTTAGATGGTATAACATCTTCAACGCCTCCTTCATATCTTACTTTATAAGTGTCATCGTTTATGTTGTAGTCAAGTATTTCAATAACCACTCCTCGCTTTGCTTCGTCAATGGTTTCAGCAAGTTTGCCATTACTACTTTCAACTAATTTATGTCGAGGGTAAAATGCTATGGAGTCGTCAGCAGCTTTTATAAGATATCCATTACCTTGTGTAGAGTCTACGATATAATAGTTTCTACTTAACCTTAAACGTTTCTTTGTCAACGGTTTGTCGTCAAGAACTACACGAACTTTTGTACCAGGAATGAGGGTAAATTGTGTTGAATTTCTGATATTTTGTGTTTGGCTTCGTTTCTTTTGTATATACTTTTCTTCTTGTTGTTGTGTCATTGAATTTGGTGTATGTCCTGTTGTAGAATGTGTTGAGGAATTGTAAACTTCGATGAAATGTTTCATTGTTTCTTCGGTAAAGTCTCGCTCTTGATTTAAATCTCTGAGCGTTCTTATGAAGCGGTTAATGATACCGAGTATGTTATGGTTATGGTCTTCAGTAGTGTAGTGAGTTATGTTATGCTTAATGAGAAAATCTGTGATTTCATTGCTGAGGTATGCACTGTCTTGGTCTGATGTTAAAGTACTTGGGCTATGTTCTGCTACAAACTTTTGTAAAACTCTTAACACTTCACGAGTTCCTTTATTTTTCATTGGATATGCATATGCTTTACGAGTGTTAACATTAATGAAGATGAGGAATGGTTTATGACCACATTTTCTGCTTTGAATGAGAGTGTCAAATTGGTATGCGTCAGGAGTGTTGGAGTAAATTGGTAAAAAGTAGTCGTAAGGGTTTATTTTTGTTTGATGTACAACATTTTTGTCAAAGAACCTTTTCACTTCAGCTCTGTTAGTAAATCCCCAACTCTTTGCAGCTTCATTGAATTTCTTAAATGACCTCCATGGATGTTGTTCGAATACTTCTTTCAAGCTCATTTATGTAAAGTTAAAGATTTTAACCAACTCGTATCCAAGCGTGCATTGTTATATAAGGAGGCATATAATCTTTTCCATTACCTGCTGGGTCTGTAATACCAGCTACAACATGTGTATGATTTCCTGCAGTTCCACAGAAAATACCTGTGCTTAAATACTGGGTCAGTTGAAATATCATATCTATGCATTCCCTGTCTATCCGAACCCGCTGCAAGATTTGTATAACCTCTTTTTGTTATTGAATGTGAATGGTTTCCTTCCACAGATGTTCTTCCACTGAACCTATGCATATGTGAAGGAAGGTTTTCAATACCTATTTTCTTTGAACCTCCCATCTTCATTGACTGCGTATTAGTGTAGAATGGAAAACTGTCAACTATTTCATACCATCTACCACCAAATAAAGTGTTTGGATTTATTGGATTCATAGACGTATAAACAGCTCCTATAGGATATATTAAATCATATATGCTCATAACTCTATAAACATATTCTAAAGAACTTATGTCATTAAATACCATTTGGAATGTATCTCCCGGATGAAATGTTGCATTTGTTCCACTTTTATAATGTAATGTTAGTTCAATAGAATTATCCAAAAAAATTCAAAAGTATCTGGTTGAAGACCTCTAACAAATTCAAATGGAGTTGATGGTTCACCATTTATAATTTCTGTTGTAAATGTCATTGTATCTGGTTTCGAAAATTTCTTTGTTAGTTCTGCATCCACATAAGTTTTGTCAGCTTTCTTATCTAACATTGCTGGTAGTTCATATGCTTCAAAGTTTCTGGCATGATCTTCGGTATTCCTGCAACTCTTATCTAAATTGTTAAGAGTATCTTTTACGCTTGTACTTGGATTTTCTAATGGTGCACTTGAACCAAGGTCAAAGTTCAATATTATGTCGTCTGCTCTAACAGTAGTGAAGGATTTATGTGTATGGTTCTTGTCAGCTTTCTTATCATATAAATCTTGAGCAGTGAATTTAATATTATGTTCATCCTTCATGACATAAACATCTTTACATCTAATGTTTCTCATCGTCGTTATGTCGTCATCCGATGTTAAACCTTGTGGAAAGTTAGGAGGTTTACAATATAATGCATCCCCGTGCGGCGGGGCTCCGCCCTCCCCACCAGTTTCTTCAACCGTTCCTTCAATACTTTCTATACCAACAGTTGTGAAGAAATCATGTGTATGGTTCTTATCTGCTTTCTTATCTAACATTGCTGGTAGTTCATGTGTTTCAAAGTTTCTGACATGACCTTCAATGTTCATACATTTGTTATTTAAGGAGTTTAGTGTATCTTTTACGCTTGTACTCGGATTCTCTAAAGGTGCACTTGAACCAAGGGTATAGTTCAATATTATGTCGTCTGCTCTAACAGTAGTGAAGGATTTATGTGTATGGTTCTTGTCGGCTTTACTGTCTAAAGAAGTTTGAAGTTCATTTATATCGGAGATGTTGTGTTTATGAGATTTCAAAACTTTGTTCATTGCTTCGAGTTCAACTTTGTCAGCTTTACTTTTAATAGCATCTTCAAACGTTATTTTTGACTTAACTCTCAAAGTAAATCTTGGTTCAACTAATACACCTTTAACAGAGAAAGTAGAGGCATAAATTTCATCGTTATAACTAAATGCTTCTGGTGCTTTACCCGTGTCATACTGTACAGTACAGCTTATGTCATAACCTTTAGCACGAATGTATTTATATCTTCTTTCATTAACATTTTTTGTCTTCGCTTCATCACTTCGTGTTAAATATCCATGGTAGTCCGTTATAATCTGTTCGTCTGAAGTTATATAATGAACGTGGTTTTTATCTGCTTTTTCGGCTAATTTCTTATTAACATCATTCACTTCTAATTCAACTCTTCCGCCAGAACTCTTATTATCATTAATCTTTTTCATTAATTCGGTAATTACGTCATAAAGACTATATTCTGTTTTCGGTTTTGTAAATAATGAGTCAAAATTTCTTTTCATCATTACATCGCTGACATTAATGATATCACCAATTCCTTTTTCATTTATTCTCTTCATTAGTTCTGCAATAATGACGAATATATAATCTGTTAATTTATTCTCTTCATCGAGGGTTATAGAATGTTTTGAAATTGAATCATTAACTCCTCTAAATAAATCAATAACTTCAGGATACACGTTTTTAATGTCTTGAATAACCCGACCAGTATCCTCGCCACTATGTGGCTCTGAGCCCGTTGGGCTCTGTTGTTCATGTTCTTCGTTCCCGTCGTTACGTGGTTTTATATCTCTAACCATCATCAACGCAGCCATAACCGGAGGGTTTGTTGCTACCTGTTCGAAAATCCGTCCGTTATGTACGGTATATCTAAATAATTTCTTTGTGTTTGTTAAAACATTTGAAACAAGTCTTTTAAAACCATCTACAAAATTTCCTGTTTCACCTAATGTTCTTGCAGCATTTACAAGCTCACCCATTCCCGCTTTTGACCCCAAAAACGTCCATATTGCATTTATTTCACTCTGTATAGTTGTCCATTCAGCGAAACTAACACCCGCATTCGCTAAGCTGAAAATGAAATTCAGTGGATCGAACTTAATTCCACCTTCTTTTTCAATTTCAACGAACTCACTAACATGAGATTTTAAGTATTCTTTCGTTAAAATTGTTTTCCCCGATGTTATGTCATTAACGAAACTATCACCGTCAAAAGTTAACGAATTCAATTTCGTCGTTGATGCTTTTATTTCATACACCGCTTTATCGATAGTTTTTGGCTCACCTTCTTTAGAAGCATATGAAACATTAATGAATGAATTATATGTATTCGTGAATGAGTTAAAATCAATGATTTTCATTAATGACGCCTTTAATGATTCATTAACTGTTGAATCCCTTAAAGTAATTAATGAACTGTCATGGGCTTCGCCCTGGTCGCTTCGGTCTGAAAGACCTTCAGGACTCAAAGAGTCCGTTTGCGACTTTATGAAAGGTACACTGCAAACCGTCGAGTTTGGATCAAATGCTGTAGTTGGTGCAGGAATATTAATGATATAAGTCATTAAATCATTAAGTGACGTAAATAATGTTGTTGTTTTTGATTTAATTTCTTTAGCATCTGTTATATATGGTAATTTTATTTCTGTAGTTTCTGAATTAAAGATATTCGCTAAAATGTTTTGTAAACTGTTTTGAACAGCTGTGTAAACCGTTGAATCCGGAACTCTTACGATTTCACCGTCCTTAATAAAAGGCATTGTACATGGTGTAGTGCTTGGGTCAAATCTTTCGGGATTATAATTCAACATATATTCTAACGCTTCATGAACAGACTTATATACTGTTGTGTCGTTCTTCATGACAACTTCACCATTTACAATGAATGGCATAGTGCATGGAGTTAAAATGGGGTCAAACTTTTCATAGTCCTTCCATGTTATGTATTTCTCGGTATTTCCATCACTGATAACAATATATTTGTCAGTAAGTGTGAGAGAGTATTGACCAAAATATAAACGTTTAGCTCTGTCAGTTTCATACGCATATGCAGCAATAGTCATATTTTAATGAGAATAAAATGTTGTTCTATTTGCAAAGTACAGACCCAAACGAATACGGAATAGTAAAGCTACAAACAAACTTAGGTCTTCAGAATGAAGCACTTGCTTTCAGAGTTGTTGACTTCAATACTATCGCAACTTTTGTTCATAACAGATGAAACAGATTTCATGGAGTTTGAAATAGATGGAAAGAAGCACGAAATAAGATTTCACAATAATGTAGAATATAAGATGGAAACATTAGCTGGAGTGTTAAATGCTCTCATAAATACTACAATAAACAAGGAGAACGAAGAAAACTTAATGAATGTTAAACTTATTGCAGGAGTTTTGAAGTTCAGTTATGCAAAGGAGTTTAAGATAACACGAATGAGTCATAGAGTTCAATTGCTTCTGGGAGCATACCATATGACATTTCCTTTGAAAAGTATTGACAAAACGATTGAGATGAAATCTGTTCCATACGTATGTTATGGCAATTGTTTATACATTGAGTCTAAATAGCTAATGTCACAGGTATTTCAGGAGTTAATAGTAAAGGTTCAGTAGAATATAAAGTCTTTCTGTTATGCAGTAAATTCAATGTTCATTCCAAACGTTCCTGTCATAGCAACTCATTTAGGTAAATGGGTTCGCATTAGTCCTCATAATTTGAAAGACATGCAATTCAGACTTGTTGACTTTCAGGGCGAGCCTGTAGAACTGAAGGCACCAGTGCGAATGACTGTTGAAGTTGACTTTTTAGAAAATATTAAATGCAACAGCTTACAAGAGAACTCAGAGCTAAAAATATAAAGTATGAATGTTATGTATTAGGTCATGAACTTTGGTTATTGCTGTTTGATGAAACAAATGAGTTAGTTATGTCAGTCAAGAGAACAGAAAAAGGCGTCAAAGGCGCCGAGCGCAAAGCGCTATATTGTGTTAGTGAAAACTGCACCAAGTCAATAAGATTAGGTTTGCATTATGAAGATGAGTTCGATACTGTTGAAGAAGTTTTGGATAGATATTACAAATTGCTTTAATTTACTAAAACATATTTCAAACATAATTTATATTCTGTTGAAAGTTTTGTATATTCATTCGAATATTTATACTTAAACTCAACTCCTGTAGTTCCTGGTGTTTCAATGATGCGGATGTTACCTATTTTCATGAATGGTGGCGTTTGACCACAGCATTCGATTTCAGGGTCGAGATAGTCAATGACACATTGTTTCCCTGTTATTCGTGATATAACATTTTCAAGGTCCTCCTTTGTTAGAATTATTTGGTTCTTGCTTATAAGATTTGTCAAAAGCTTCTTATCGTCTTTGAGTAAAATTGTTTGGTATAACTGAAGAAGGTAATGGTCTACGTTATCTGAAGGATTTGTTTGAACATTTGTGTAAGGGTTGTCGTTGGCTTCTCTTGAAAGAATTTGGTCCAGTGGTGGATACTCTAACTTAACATCTGATGTAGCGTCAGCGTTTGAAGCTGAGTTTAAATTCACGGATTTCAGTTCTGGTTCTTTTTCTTTCAAACACTCTGAACTATAGTTCTTTATGACAATATTGTTTGTCGTTCGTGAGTCAACATTTGATGTTGGTTCAATTGGAACATTAACGGCACCAGCTAAGATGGATTTACTTCTCATTTCATATAGAATAAAAACCTTTTATATGTATGAAATGAACAATATACTCGACAAGGGTTTGAATGTAAAGCTAACGAATGAAAATATTGTTGAATTCACTGAGACAGGAGCTGTGTATAAAGATGTAGAACTACTGAACAAAAGAGCTAAGGGAAGAAGCAGGAACATGAACAAAGGGTGGAAGCCTATAAAAATTTATGTCAACGATGGCTCAGGAGGTTCAAACATAAAGTATGCAGAAAGTTATAGAGTTTATGCTCTCAAAGGTGAAAAGCCTTCATTTAAGAACAGCTATTCTAACACATATCCTCAAAAGCTAACGGATGGAGAAGTGGATGATATGAATGACAGCAAAAATATTAACAGAAATGGCGACAGAGATGCATGGAATTTGTTTACCATCAGTCAATTGAAGGTTAAACTTTAAAACAATGTTGGTCGTTCCCATGGAATATTTTTGACTTTAATGGTATTAGTCATGATATGAATCTCAAGGTATGAACGAGGAGAGATGAGAGACTTATATGCTTCCCAAATTTCTTCAAAAGGTAATGTTATACCTGACTGTTTCCAAATGAGTTCAATATCATAGCGTGAGAAACCTTGAAAGATAACGAAGTCAGTTATGAGACGTTTTATGTTTAAAGCTAAAAACCTCCATGTTTGCATAAGTATTGCTACAGTTAAATGATAATGTCTGACTTTAGTTATGATGTTAGCTAATGGTGAGTCAGGCTTTGACACTAAACCTTTTCCGGCGAAGTCGTCACAAACGAGCAGAGTGTTTGAAGGATACTTTTTGAAGGGGTATTTTGAAAGTTTTGATAGAATGTAGTTTGTAAGTCGTTTCATATCGTAAACTCCTGAGTATTGACGTAAGTGGTGTTTGTCAATAATTCTTTCCATCTCCTCAGAAGTCTTTTGCATTCCTGACTGTATAAATTCAACGATGGCATAATATTTTCTCTTACGTCGAATGTAACGTTGAAGAAATTCAATGAGTTCACTGTCTGGAACTTTAACGACAGAGGCTTGAACTTTTGACATAAATGTTTTCGCTGTTGAGTCCATAGAGTCTGAAGTTGCTGATATAATGATTTGGTCATAATATGAGTCGTTTCCTAAACGCTCTGTTATGAGTATATGACGAATTAAATTAAATGTCTTACCTGAACCCATCTTTCCACAATAGAAATACACACCATTTGAACAGAACTCATAATCTTACTGAAAGGAAGAATGAGAGAAGAGTTAAGTTTGTCTGTAGTTTCATTCATGTCTTCATCTACGTCATGTATTAAATGCTTCATTTTATCTCCATTAAAAATGCAAGTCAGAAATATTCAGAACATAGCACCGAGTCTAACTGACAAGAGTATAAAGATATACTATGAACACGTTATGATGAAACCTACCAAAATTCAAGAAAGTCAGTATACTTATGAATATCCAAGACACTGGGTAGAGTATGTAGGAGGTGAGAAAGCTATTGAAATCAGACAGGTTCGAAGTATTCCAGCAGGAAGAACAATATTATTGAAGAACTTTAATGTTTTGAGGTATAATGATGAAACAAAGAAGCAAGATAGTTTTCCTGTTGCTGTGTATGTGAACCTAGACACAGGAGATGACATGAAAGTTTTTAACACAAAGCTTCAAACGGTAGTGAGAGAACAACTGACTGCGGAAGGACATCCATTACCTTCAGAAGTTAGCATAGCATATAATTTTGAAACAAACTCAATAGATTTTAAAGTCATCTCTGCAAAGAAGTCAGGTTTTACATTTAATGAAGCAGATGTATATTCGAATGAAAACTTCAAAGCTATTGCATGGTTAGATAATGACGATTGCTTTAAGAAAATATTTAAATTCAGTGACTCAACGATGTCAATAGATGACCTTCGTGGAATGTTACCATCGACGTTTACAGTTGAAGGTTCAGCAGGATTGCTTACAAGATTGTCAATTGGTGGTATTTGGTCTCGTGAGAACATTGTTATAAAATCCAGTATAAGTGAATTTGCTGAAGAATCTATATTATGTCTTTCAAACTATATGTATTCGCCGCCGAAGCATTATAGTATAACAAACTTTGTCAGTAAGTTTAACATAAGACTTGTCGAACCTTCTTCAATGAAAGATGTTGTGCTACCTAAAGATCGGAAAGGATGGACTCATTATTGAGATGATTTTAATAGCATATTAAATGAGCTTGTTTTTAAAGGTCATTCATGATGAAATAACTGTTGTAGAAGATGTTAGCAATTGTTCAGACATTTTGAAGCGAATAGATGATATAAGAAAGAAGTTTATGAAGCCGCAACGCGGCGAGGACGAAGTCCATGAGAATGTTTATGTTTCATTGACTTTCTCCAGTAACGAGAACTTTTATGAGATAATATTGAAGAGAGATGATTTTAATATGGTGTAAATGGTAGCTTGGGCAGCTTTAGGCGCAATGGGAACAAAAGCATTAGCATTTGGAGCAAAAGCACTTGGAGCTTATGACGCAGTAAATAAAATGAGTGGAGGAAGAGTTTCGAAGACATTAGATGCAAATAAAGGGAAGATTGGAGGCTGGGTTGCAAAGAAGTTAAGATTAAATAAAATAGGGCTCATAAATAAAGCATCCAATTTGGTTGCGACTGAGTCAGAAAATGCTTTAGGAAAGGACGATGAGTTTGCAAAACACGCAAAAGACTTTAATGACCAGATGAAAGGTGAAACAATGCATTTAAATAGAGTCGATGGAACTCTTCCTCCACCAGTAGTTCTTCCGTATGGTCCCTATGGAATGTATGGAAACCCTTACGAAAGACCATTTGACCCATTGACTGGTGGAAGTAACTGGTATCATTACGGACGAAGAAGAAAGACAGTTAAGCTGGAGACAGACGTGAAGAAAGCAACTAAAAAGAAACCAAGGAAGAGAGTTATAAAGTAATGAATTCAAGTGGGTGAAAAAAGAGGTGAAAAAAGAGGTGAGATGTCACCTCTTCACCTAAATTTATTTTTGTGCTATGTTTTCATACGTGTGAGGGTGGTGATATCATTTATTTTTAAGTTTATTTTTATATAAATGACAAAACAAAAATATAACATATCTACTCAACAGGAATGAGACCCTTACTGACTATGTATTCGTTTAATGCTTGATGAAAACAATGGTACATATTATCGTATGGGTATACACAGCGTCTGTTTCCATCGTCGTCGTATATGTAGAGCTCAAATCCAGTCCAACCTTCTTTTGTACAATATGTAGCTTTATTTAAGTATGCATTTATGTAGATAAGGCAATTTTCTTCATCGCTCCAGAAATAATTTTTGTTCTTTGTTGAAATAGTTTTCGTTCCTCTGCGACCATAAGGAATGTATGCAATGAACTTTGCATCATAAGGGATTGTAATATATTCAGGGTTTCTTTCATCGTCAATGGGTCTGTCTTTGTTAAAATGCATGTTTCTCAGTTTTACTTGAGTTTTGAATAGTTCACGGAAACGTTCTGGGAAAGAGTCATAGTAAATGTAGTCGGACATGTCTTTGTAATGAAATAAAAAATTTAAAAAAATAAAAATAAGGTTATTTTTTATTTAGTGAGGACGGTAGTGAGGACGGTAGTGAAGTCGTTAGTGAAGTCATTAGTGAAGTCGTTTATGTGTCAGATAGTTTTGTAAATATTTAAGGTTAAGTTGGTGTTATGGTTGTGTTGTAAAATATACGTTACTGGTTTCGTAAAGTGTCAAAACCGCTAAGTTGTGTACGGAGGCGCGCAGTGCCACAGTACACGACTTAACCATACTAACTAAGAATAAAGAAGCAATTAGTGACGTTGCTGAATCAATAACACCAAAAGCCGCCCCAATAAGAGAAATATTAAATAAAGGAGAAAAAGTTTATCAAAGACTTCAACCGATACTAAGATAAAAATAATTTATTTTTCCACTATCTACCTCCTATTTTATTAAGTATTCCTTCAGCTATTCCACCAACTGCGTTACCTGCTTGTGCTCCCATCGCCGGATTACCTGCTTTAGTACCTAATACTCCACCTATGATAGTTCCTGCCGTTTTCGCTACTGGTGCCAAAAAGTTTGCAACAGGTTTAATAACCTTTTTATAAACCCAACCCGCAGCTTTCTTAATTCCATCCCATAATTTTTTAAAGAATCCTGCCGCCATTTCTGATTTAACATTAATTAAAAAATATATTTCATCACTTATATTCTAATTTTTATTTAATGATAAATGAAACCAATTTTAAAAATAAATGAAACAGAGGAAGAAATAAGTAAAGATGTTCAGCAAAAAATAAACGTTGTTAAACCAATTACTGAAATAAAAAATTTTTCATCTGTTGAAGAATTTAATGACTATTATACTAATAATAAAAAATTATTTGAAGAATTGACAACATGTAAATTGAATAAAATGTTTAAAGTTGATGGATTCAAAATTTCAAAAATAAAAGGGGTGGTTAGTTTGAAATCTATTCCTCAATCAAGAATCACCTCATTAATGAAAATTGATGATTTAACAAAAAGAATAGAAGAGATTGAAGAAAGAATGAATCAAATAATTGATTTCATAAATTCAAATAATCATTAGTTTCTTAAAGTTCAATGTTGATTCTGAGACATGAATTTTTAAATTTTATTTTTTTATTTCATTATGGTAGTGAATCTTTCATTCATGAAAATAATTATTTCTAATTTCTTTTACTCGTTTATGAGGTCTTTGATTATGACTCCATTGATTCCATTCAGGATTTAAACAATGTTTAATTAATCGCGGAATATCTGACATCATCTATATATAGCTTCTTTTATAAAAGATAAAAAATAAATTATTTTAAAATTAATGTTAATTTTCTAATGTGTTTATTTCATTATGTATGGGCTGAGTGTAAATGTCTTACAATTTTGAAAATTTTTTAAATCTTGATTTATTCAAAAACGTAAGAATAAAAACCGTCAGAATCATACATTTTTTACTTCATATGTTAAAAAAAATGATACAAAATCGCTCGATATTGTATGAATTCTTACGTTTACAAAAAAAGTCACACAACCCTTCCTATCCTACTACTAATTTTTCTTTCTTGATTTTTTACAAAATCTACTTAGAATTATGCAAAATATGACTAAATAATTATAAATTTCAAGTTAAATTTTAATTTTGATAAATAATTTAAATTTCAAAATATCAAGTTCAGTTCGACTATGTATGTAGTAATTCCTCAATAAAGTGCCAAAACCCTATTAAAATATATGAACATTTTCAACATTTTAATGTTTTTATTTAAAAATTTGATGGAATATGAGCTTCAAACAATTATTATGTAAATAAAAATAATTAAATATATGTATTTATTCGTATTACAACCGTAGTAAGTCGATTCTTCCTTTCTTCTACTGAGTTTTGAATTTGATTTCGAATTGTAAAGAGATTCAAAGGGAAAATACTAGCGGATAAAAACTACCTCCATGAAAGGGTCATAATGGACTCAAGTTGTATTTTTTGATATTTTTTGCTTTTCGAGCCTAAATAGGTAGCCAAGATAATGCCTAAAAATAAGGTTCTAAATTCTGAAGTTTACATGATCCTCTCGTGTGCACCCTTAATATTTCAGTAATAGAAATCAGATATTCATTTACCATCGAGAGCCGAGTCCAACTATGATATAAGCAAAGGATAATATTTAAATATTTTGCTTCTTGTTATGGAAAAACATTGATCAGTCTTTGAATTTTTAATGATTCAATTCCATCTTGTTGAAGGTGAACAAATTTATTTGAAACTGCTATGATATCAATTTCCTAGATCTTAGGAGAAGATTTTGGATTTTAAATTTGTCACTTTTTGAAAGTAGTTCAAAATGAAGTTTCAATATACCATAATTATCTTATGAATGCATTCTTCAAATTTAACAAAACTTGGGAGAATATGATGTTGGTAAATTACTATACACATGCACGAATAAACTTCAATGGTATATATGAATCCCAGTTGATAGAAATTCATTCCGGAGTTGTTATAAAAAAATATGACAAAAATAAAACCGATTTTAGTAAACAATATTATAATTATTATTTATTATTCGAAATTATAACAGAAAATACTACAAAATAAATAAAAATAACGCATAAATAACAAAAAATAAAAATTATAAACAAACAACAAAAAAATTAAAATAAAAATTTCTAATCAGAAGTTCTAGTGTAAAACAATATGTAAGCATTCTGGTTATGTGCTACCAAACATGACGAGCATCTCATTGCCTGTAAATCATTAAATTCTGCCCATACATTATCACTCAATTTTGCGTGTGCTGTGTAATGTCCTGAAGCAATTCTTCCTCCGTGTTCTATAACTGCGGACAGTTCGTATGTATGTTTTCCGTTCATGTCGCTGATCTCCAAGTTATCTGGATATGTGACCAATATAGTGTTCTTCCTTGAGTTTCCATTCACAGAGTCAAATCTCTTCAAAGCGAAAATCAGAACTTTCGGAAGTCGCCAAATTTTTACTGATTTTCTCGGAGTCACGCATTCATTGCAAGAAGCGCATTTCCACATCTCATTGAACTCTGTTGGTCTCGCGGCATCGTCAATGAGTGTTTGGATGTCGACTTCTCGAACTTGCGCTGCACTTTGGTTGTTTACAATGTTTCTGACAACTCTTGGCCATGAAACATCTTCTGTATCCGAAATTATGGCTGTTACGGTTCTACCTGCAATGTGTTTGATGTTTGATGGTGGATAGAACTTCTTCGTCTTCAAGAAAAGTGATTTCGGAACTTCAATGGTGATTTTTTGGTTGCCAGATTTCTTAATTGGCCGAATACTTGGTAAAATATTGGATAATGATGGAGGAATGAAGGACTGATCGGTCTGTTCCCATAAGTATTTGAAGTATTCTTCGCAGCAACAGCGGACTTCCTCGGATTTGCAGGTTGGACCAGGAATTGGGACCAAAAATGGACCTTCGACAACTCTGAGAGAAACCATCTTGTTCGTATTGACTGCAAGTTTAACGGAGGCATAGAGTTGGTCGTCCTGGGAAAGCTCATATACAATTAATGAGTTTGTTCGTAATCCTTGCTCTGGTCCTGGGCTCCATTCGACAGAGAAGTCGTTGGATTGGGTACCAAATGCACAGGAGATCTGTTTATTGAGGAATCTGGACAAATCTTCTGTAAAAGTGACTGCATCTGCCGTAGGATTGGAAAGTGGGATTCGCATTGAGCTCTTTGGCTGCTTGGGATCAAGAGGAACAAACACAAATGGGGAGGAAAGTGTTTTTGGAGCTGGTAATTGTAATAAAATTGATGTGAACGGAGAAAACTGAACTGTTTCGCCTTTGCAGTGAGGACAAATTGTTGAGGATCTCGTCTGGCCATGGAATATGTCTGTAATGACGCTGCTCTTCGAGTTTTGGAGGTGTTGATGCCATTCGTCATCGGCTCGCTCGTAATCTGATGAGTAATTGTCTTTACTGACAAATGTAGATGCTTTCTGTTTGTCTTTTGATGTAGAATTTAGTGAATCGAGTAAAATTGTCAAAAATTCATGGGCGTCTTGTTGAAGACAGCCTTGAAAAGCTGGGGATTCTTTTTCTACGAGCAATTTGATTTCTGATGGATTCATTGGCCCGACTTTTAAGTCATTGTAATATAATCTGAAGAAATCTGCAAATTTCTGCATGTTTTCGGTCATTATTTTACTGTTAGGATCTAAGTGGCTTGAGTCTTCAAGCATGTAGTTCATCAGAGGCTTGAGATGTAATAAACATTGTAAAACAGAGCCCATGTAGCAGGAATTGCCTATATTATTAATTCCACGAAGTCCAGGTACGTGCGTTGAAGGCTGGTCTTCTACCCTAGGTCGTATGGCTGGGCAACTAACTCTAGCGTCAAAACTAGTATTTGGAGTTCCCAGTTGAATACGTGGGTGCGAAGACCTTTCAAATGTAACACCGCTAGAATTAACTTGAGGTTGAGGTTTATCGGATGTCGTATTCGTTTCTTTTTTATGAACTGATGGAAAAGCTTCTTTTTGAGCTTGTTGCTGCTGAATTTGCATCTGCTGCATCTGTTGTAATTGCTGGAATTGCTTAGCTCTATCCAGAGCCGTCAGTTTCCCTGGTTCGCGCATTCTATATTGTTGTGAATCTCTTCTGATTCCATTTTTGAATTCTGGCTTAGTCAAAACCATTTGGGCGCTGAAGGTAGCTCTTACGTGAGGAAATGAAGCTGTAGGCTGTGATTGAGTATTTGGAGATTGAGTCGACTCTGAATTTTCATTTTCTTCAGGGTAATCGCCCAGCTCTATCAAGAGGTCTGTATTTACAAAGAGTGAGTACTCACAAATGACTTGGTTAGGAAAGAGAAAACGGCCAGGTTTATGTTGCCAATAATCTCTCATTCTGTAGCCCGTAGGGTCTTTAATATCGAATTTAGCACATGCTGCTTCGATGAGCTGAGTAACTTTTAAAAATTTCGAAATCATAATCTTTTCAACTTTTCCTTCATAATGAATTTTAAAACCATGCAATTTCGTAACGGGAACACCTTTTTTAGATTTAGGGTCATAGCCTACATCGACTTCTACAACGGGCCCGCCACCATATGTCGTTATTAAAACATTCCAAATTGAAAAAGGTACTACAACATAGTCAACATCTTGAATTTTATCGAAATAATTAACTATTTGCGAATTATCGATTGCCGGTAATTTTGGATGTCCAACTTTTTCTTCATCATCAGATAAAGAATCTTTCCATGAATTAAACCAAGAACTCGAAACCGCATATGCAGTTTCACCAGGCGTAAAAGTTAATTTCTGCAGAAGTTCTTTCACTACTCTATTTTCGTGTAGAGCCTCAGTCATAACTTTTATTGCTTTACTTTATTTATTTTTCAATACTTTTCAATGTTAATTTATTTCATCTTATTTTAGAAATATGGATGCATATTATAAATGGAGTAATTCTCAACTTTTTGCCATTAAGCGGTTTCTTTATTTTCCCTCGCACTCGAGATTTTTTTGTTTTTAAAATTGGTTCATTGTTTTGAATGTTCCCCTGATGCAAGTACAGAAATTAATGTCACACACGTTTTAATACTATATTTACAATTAAGAATTTTTTTGATTCTGATTATTTCATGTTTAAATTAAATGTTTGTTATTAGCATATCATAAGTATCATATTTCCTTTATTTTTAAGTCTCAGAATTTGGAAGAAATTCAGAAAATTGGGCGCGTAAAGGTTTGGCGTCCTAAGGCGTCCTGATGTAAACTATTCAATTTTTGCGAAGTTTACACCATAATTGAATAGTTTATGGCGTCCTGAGAGGAGATTTCAATGGGTATGGCGTCCTAAAAAATAGAAGAAAATGATTTTTTCTCGATTTTTCTAGAAATTGAATTTTTTAAAAAAGAAAAAAATCAAAACGTATACATTCAAGAAAGACTATAAATGAAGATTTTTCTATTTTTTTTCATTCTAAAACATCTTTTTTTGGATAATTTTTTTAATAAATATGTAAGAAAGATTGAAGAAAAAGTAAATTTACTTTAAGAAAATTCGTTTTACATGATGTAAGACCCATAACAACTATAAATATTCAATTATTTAAAATAAAAAAAGAAAAACAGATTAAATGTATCTCACATCAAAATCCATTGACCTAATGTAATAAACAGAAATTCATCAAAAGTGACAGCTCTCAATTTTTTGACATTTGTAAATTCTAAATTGAATGAGAAAAATGAAATAATACTAAGCATAATACAATATTCTAGATTTAATTATAATTAGGAAAAAGTTAGTTTTGAGAGTACTTTTCATAGGCATATAGAATGAAATCTTCTGAAAAATAATATCACATAAACTCATATTATTTTCTAATATATAACTATTTTATATAAAAATCAAATTCAATGATCTTAAAAGCGAAGGATAAACCTCAAAATTTACGAATATAATGAGTGGGAATATAATGCTTATCTATCATAAAACCATATGAAATATCAATTTTTGCTTTACGCCTAATTTTTGACGACAATTAGCAAAAAATGTTAAATGTTAACACTCAGTCCATTTGAATATGAAAAATAAAATTGACTTTGATTAAATGTTTTTATTTATCATGCAATTCTTCTTGCGACCAAAGAGTTGAATAAAATTTCAAAAAATAAGATAGCTTAAAAAATAATATACGGTAGTGTTTACTAATAGATGAATAGTATATAAATTCTATTAAAATGGATTTGATCCAAAAAAATATATAAAATTTGATCATAAATAAAATCGTTTTAAATTACTTCTTCATTTAAATTAGAGGGGGACACAAACTTGCCCAGTGAGGTGAAGTGAAAAGTGACATGTTTACATATCAGAAATGTAAAGTGTCAGATTTGAAACAAAAAATGGATTAATTTATTATTATATGATAGAGAGATTTGGTAAGTTACTATCAAATTTGTAAGTAAGGGGGGAAAAAAAGTAAGAAAGAAAAAAAATTTTTAAAAAATAAAAAGCCACTCGCTTCGCTCGCGGTTGACAAAAAGAACAAATTCGTAAAATAATTGTATGAAATTACGAAACTAAGCCGCGAGCGAAGCGAGTGGCTTAAGAAAAGAACAGATTCGAAAAAAGATTGTATGAAATTACGAAACTAAGCCACTCGCTTCGCTCGCGGCTGACGAAAAGAACAGATTCGAAAAAAGATTGTACGAAACTACGAAACTAAGCCACTCGCTTCGCTCGCGGCTGACGAAAAGAACAGATTCGAAAAAAGATTGTACGAAACTACGAAACTAAGCCACTCGCTTCGCTCGCGGCTGACGAAAAGAACAGATTCGAAAAAAGATTGTACGAAATTACGAAACTAAGCCGCGAGCGAAGCGAGCGGCTTAAGTAAACAACATATTTCAGATTATCGATACTAAAATTTTTTTATTTTATTACATTTTTTTTGCATTTTTTTTAAGGGTGCACACGAGAGGATCATGTAAACTTCAGAATTTACAACCTTATTTTTATGCATTATCTTGGCTACCTATTTAGGCTCGAAAAGCAAAAAATATCAAAAAATACAACTTGACTCCATTATGACCCTTTCATGGAGGTAGTTTTTATCCGCTAGTATTTTCCCTTTGAATCTCTTTACAATTCGAAATCAAATTCAAACCTCAGTAGAAGAAAGGAAGAATCGACTTACTACGGTTGTAATACGAATAAATACATATCTTTAATTATTTTTATTTACATAATAATTGTTTGAAGCTCATATTCCATCAAATTTTTAAATAAAAACATTAAAATGTTGAAAATGTTCATATATTTTAATAGGGTTTTGGCACTTTATTGAGGAATTACTACATACATAGTCGAACTGAACTTGATATTTTGAAATTTAAATTATTTATCAAAATTAAAATTTAACTTGAAATTTATAATTATTTAGTCATATTTTGCATAATTCTAAGTAGATTTTGTAAAAAATCAAGAAAGAAAAATTTTAACGTGCTTTATTTTTTCTTTTTTATAATAATACATATTATTATATAATTAACATATTCATAATGGTTCACCCTTTCAAAAATATAATCCTCCTCCTCTCAAATAAACGTACATACGGGTGGCCTCTTTTTTTCAAAAAATTAAAATTTGAAATTTTGGGCTCAAATATTAGAGATTTTTTCAACCTTCAACGATATATGTTGTCTATATCAGACCTCCTTTCTTTTTGATACTTAACATTGTTCCTAAATCTTAGCCGTTAAGGCTGTTCTGAAAATATTTTTTTTTCGAAAAAATTCGAAAAAAATTCTTAAAATTCAAAAATCCCTTAATTCCTGAGGATTTTGGAAAAAAGTTTTTACATGAACATGTGTATATTATATGAAGTGTATTGATAAGGTAAAAATCAAATTTTATTGCATATTCATCGAGAAAATAAACTAACGAATCCCTCAAAATTGAGAGGGTAATCCTCCTCCTCTCAAATAAACTTACATACGGGTGCACCCTTAAGAAGCTAAATTCTGAAGTTTACATGATCCTCTCGTGTGCCCCCTTAAAAAAATGCAAAAAAATTGAATACTTTACTGGCTGGGCAAATTTGTCGCCGCCCCATTTAAATTATAACAATTATTTTTGGTTTTATATTTTTTTGGATCAAATCCATTTTAATAGAATTTATATACTATTCATCTATTAGTAAACACTACCGTATATTATTTTTTAAGCTATCTTATTTTTTGAAATTTTATTCAAATCTTTGGTCGCAAGAAGAATTGCATGATAAATAAAAACATTTAATCAAAGTCAATTTTATTTTTCATATTCAAATGGACTGAGTGTTAACATTTAACATTTTTTGCTAATTGTCGTCAAAAATTAGGCGTAAAGCAAAAATTGATATTTCATATGGTTTTATGATAGATAAGCATTATATTCCCACTCATTATATTCGTAAATTTTGAGGTTTATCCTTCGCTTTTAAGATCATTGAATTTGATTTTTATATAAAATAGTTATATATTAGAAAATAATATGAGTTTATGTGATATTATTTTTCAGAAGATTTTGTGTTCTTCTTCAAAATTTTATTTTTTTATTAAAAAGAATCTTTACAAAATATACATTTACTTTAATTAATATTTAAAAACGTGCTCTATCAAAAGTTCCAAAAATTCAATATTTTAGCTTTTCTGAGGTGGCACTTTTGATGAATTTCTGTTTACAACACTAAGGATGTTAAGTTTCGAGAAAGGGACAGACTAGCCCATTGTCACTTTTTAATTTAGCAAATGAACGCTTATGGAGTGGAGTTTTTGGGTAAATCTGATTTGCTTATAAATGAAATAAAATCAAAAGAAACCATATTGGCATTATATTATGCAAAAATAAATGATCTTACTTAGTACTTTTAAAGTTAATTTCAGAAAAAATTTGACACAATGGTATCCGGCACATACAAGTGGTGTACAACCAAAATATAAGTTAGTTTAAACATATATTGCTATATCTCATGATCTTACTTAGATTTTCTCAGATATTACATCTGCGAGAAATAAGCAATTTCTCTTGGAATTTCTAAATACCCATGAAGATGACTTCACTTATGATCAAACATTGTGAGGTCATTTTTGATCAACAAATTAATTGAAATTCCGATCAAAAAAAATTTCACAAATTGGATCAAAAAAATCGAATCTCAAGTTAAAAATAAAAAATTTCTACATTTTTATCAAATTTAGATTTTTTTTTCAAATCATGCGAATTGATTGAATAATTGCATATTTTATCCCATGCATCTAGAAGTATGTGTAATATTTTTGCTTTCATCAAGAAATTGTCGAATTTGATCTTAATTTTTTTTGAAAAATATACTTTTAGAAAAAGAAATAGTGATTGAATAGCTGCCCATGCTGTAAAAGGGTTATTTTTACAAGTAAAAAAAATTGTTATTTTTCGAGCAAGTCGAGGCTTTTTTACCATCTTATTTTTGAAAAATTTACGAAAAATTATATCTGAAAAAACGCTTCATTTTGATATCTTACAATGATAAAATACCAATGTTGCTGGGATATAATAGCTACACCTGGACATCTACTACATTAATGCGTATGACAGGTAAAGTTGATTTCAAAAGTATAGCCTGGAAAGATTACAATAAATCAACGATAATTCAAAAAAATTTCTTATAAGTTAACATAATAAAAATTTAATTTTTATATTGCTTGTATTATACTTAAGTATATAATATATTTAAATCTTAGAATGAAAATTCGGGACGCCCTAGCTATTCAATTTTCCCTTAGGACGCCCATAAACCTCTCAAAAATATGATGTAAATATCACAATTTTGAGAAATTTACACTAGGACGCCTTAGGACGCCAACCCCCTTTTTTACCAGAAAATTGAATCAATAACATAATTTTTCTCATTTAAGTCTTAAAAATTCATCTTTCTTCAGAGGCTATATATGATGAGGATAACATATTTAAACAATTCCATTATTTTTCAATATGTTATGGGATACTGGCACGAACAAGACGAATAAAATGGAATTTGATCTATACAAAGCGTAAAAGACATATCAATAAAGTGAGAATCTCTGAATTAGAATATGAGAAAAAAAATGTTATGACATGTAAATATAAATCTGACTATTGCATATTTAATAATTTTTTACTCTTCATCCTTTAAAAAATATTCTGCAATTGATTGTGGTGTTTCTCCGTTATTATCTTTTATGTTGTTTTCAGCTCCGTAAGAAATAAGAATATTTGCGATCTCTTTGCTTTTAGACATTGATGCATAATGAAGAGCTGTCATTCCACGATTATCTTTTGCATTAATATCAAAACCATTGGAAATGATGAATTCGATGTGTTTTTCCAGATGCATCAAAACAACTTGATGAAGAATTGTTTGTCCTATTTCATTTTTTGCATTTATATCTGCCCCATGGGAAATTAGAAACTTTGCTCTGTCTTCGCCAACATACAATAAAGCTTCTTGGAAAATGGTATCACCTTGATTATTCTTTTCATTTATATTGGCACCATAGGAAAGAAGAAGTTCTGCTGTTTCGAAACCACCATCAATTACAGCTAAGCGAATAGCACTTGATCCATCTTTATCTTTTGTATTGATGTCAGCACCTTGCGAAAGGAGATATTTTGCAATATCTTTGATATTATAATAGCTTGCAATGTGAAGAGCAGTTTTTCCTTTTTGATCTGTTGAATTTATATTTGTTCCATTAGAAACAAAATATTCGCAGATGGATTGATTATTAAACAGAGGTGAATAAACAAAGCATTTGTTGGAATCATTTGTTAGATCATAATAGACTAAGAATGCTTGGAAATTTTTGAATCGGCCACACATTTCCAAATCAATTTCAAGATCATACTCATTCACCAAGAAAGTTACAAAATCAATGTTATGAGAAATGATAGCATTCTTCATGCAATTTTCTTTTGGTTTTTGAACTTTCAAACATTCACTCATGATTTCTGGATTGCCTCCCAAAAACGAGAAATCAAGACAAGCTTGAGTAATCTCTGAGTTGAATTTAGTTCTTAAAAGCTTGAAACATTGGGCTGAACCATAATAACAGCAAATTTCAAGAAGAGAATTTCCATTCATCGACCATGGAAAGAAATAGGAATTTATTACTTGGTCTTTATCAAATCCATCACTTTCGATCAATGAAATAAATAGGCTTTTATCATCATTCATTATAGCCCATAAAAGCGAATTCTTTTCATGAAAATGCAATAAATAATAATAGTAATAATTTTTTGGATCGTTTTCTGTTAATGATTCGTCATGTCCTGAATAAATCCCATATTCTTTATTAAGAATGGACAATAATACTTTTGGTATATCTTGAGTTTTGCCATGAAGATAATCATCGTAAATCTTTTTAGCAATTAATATATATGACTTGAGATAGCGATTAATATAAATTAGCAAATCGTTTATATCTAATAGGATGCTAATAGGGGAAGCTATTTTTGTTTCAATTAGCTGGGACTTGATTACATGATAAACTTTGTTAATGTCATCTTCCTCATTAGTTTTTAATTTATACAACGCATCGTATGCATCAACATAACCTTTGTAATGATTCATGAGCTCAGTGTAGTGACTATTCATCATGAAAAATAATGATTTCAATGGTGCATTCAATTTGGAAGAATTTTTTTTTCCTTGATTACCTTTATAAAACCAGAATTAACCAACTATGAATTGTGCGCCATCTGAACTATTATAGTTGAAATCATAACAGAATAGCAGTTATTTCCAATTTAAAAAATACTGATTTTAATTATGCAACATTTTCCCTATTTTGAAGATAGTCTTGAATGTTATTGTTACCATTCACTTATTGACTCAAGTTAATTGATATTTTTTGTCTTGAATATTTGCCATGAATATAATTGAGTTTATTCATTAGCCAATACATATGCTAAATGGAAGTAATAAATTTTTCAAAGAAATAATTCAATTATCAAAGAAATATTTTAAGGGTGCGCTTACGCCCGTATGAGATTGTTTTCAATTCCGATTCTTTAAGGTTATTTTTCAATTACCCTTCACGCCTTTTGTCAAGATTTTAAATTAGAGCCAGATGGGTGTAAGTTCATTCTTAAATAGAAGTCATAATAATTCACGAAATAATACAGCAAAAAATTTAATGACTTTAAAACTCATAAAAATCGGTATCATCCATCTCATCAGGCTGATCAATTAAACCATGACGCTTGAACAACTTGATTCTGTTTCTAATCATCCAATCATGTTTATGCGGTAAGAATCGAGCTAGAATCGATGGTTTTTCGATACCTTCTCTAAGCTTTTGAAGTAATATAGTATCTTCCTCTATTGTAAAATGATTAGTAATACCCATGTCGATATCCCTGATGGTGTGTTTGACATTACGGACACTAATGCCAAGTCTCCGGGCAATTTGCTCAGGATCGATTTCTTCAGCATGATGTTCTCTAATCAATTCAGTATCTTCGCTTGTTATAAACTTCTTTGTTGGTGCACGATTGCTCATGATTTTGTAAATTCAATTGATGCAATTTTTTCCCACTACATTCAATTTTTATATATATTCGAAATCTGCAAATAACGTCTCTATTGTGTCATTAGTTGATAAATAGAATATTGACAGAATTCAATTTATCAATCTTGCTTTGGATCCTCTCAATTTTATTTTGAGTATTCTCACAGGTATTATAATCAAAAATTATAATGGCCTATGGATATACTATTCATTATTCCAAGTGCGATTTTCTATTCAATTTATTTTGGCAACGTTTTAAAAATTTTCGGAATAAATTTCATAAAAGCATATCTGCTATAATCTTAATGATTATCATTCTAATCCAAGTTCTTGATCACATGAGTTAGATTTCCATTAATCAAGGAGATTTTTGTGATTGTATACGCATCTTAATATAATGCGCATCCACATGAACCATTATATTAAATAATGAATATTATACGTGCATTCTCAATTTTTAGATAAAACTAGAAATCATATTCTTCGCGTCTATCTCTCAAAATTTGAGTGAATTGATTGGTTTTCACATGAATTATATGATTTCAAGTTTACCTCTTAATTTATGTGATATTTTATGTACTTTTATCTCGACATTGAAAAAGATTTATAGTGAACTTTCTTTAATCATAAATACCAACATAAATTCAAGTATATAATTAACATAGTTTCATTCAATTAAATCAAATCTACCGCTATAACAAAAATAATTTCTTTATTGTTATAGCTAATATGCAGACAGTTAATACATTTAAATCATAATCTTCGTTTCTTGCATAGCCAAAATTTTTCCATTTAAGGGTGTCCCTACCTCTTTTTGACATGCACTAATAGTGTCAATTTATCTTTATTTTAATAGTAAAAAAGTTCAATAGCCTAATTAGGTACTATATAGCGATTTATATTAACTTTTTCCTACCAAAAATATTAACTTTTGATCTTAGGAAATTGGGATCTCAAGCTTGGATGTTTAAAAAAACGAGAATGTCAGAAAGTGGTAAGTGCACCCTTATTTCACTAAAATGATTGTTCTTTAATCTTCATAGGGAAATCAAAGCTCAAAATAGAGTTAAATTTGTTGTTCATGTATTAAGTGTGATGAAATATCTCATCACCTTTTGAATTTCAAATGAAAGGAGAAAACACTGTAAGCTTGAGAAATATGATAAGTACATTTATTATCAAAATATTTGAACTTTCTTTATGTATTTAGATCTAATGCAAAAAAATGATATATGCTATGCATATTATCCCCTTTTTGACATGCCGTATATTTGTGAATTTTTGCTAAAAAGAGAAGCAAATGCTAATGCAGAGTTAAGGCCGCACTTACCCCCATCTGACTTTAATTCAAAATTTTGACAACTGGAGTGAAGCGCCATTGAAATTTAACCTTAATATCTGAATTGAATGCCCTGCCATATGGGCGTAAGTGCACCCTTAAATATTGGTAAAATTTTCCTTCATTTTGCTTCATTTCATATTAAAATAGGTGTTTTAAATTTTCGAATTTTGGATGGAACAGACATAATGCACTCCATGTTGCAGCCCAGAAAAGCTACAAATAAATAAATAATATCTAATATCAATGCGAAAAACAACTATTAATACAATCCCCTCCATGTAGGGCTGTACAAAATCGAGAAAAACATTGCCGTGCGGTAATATAGGGTCAAAAAAATCGCGCCTTGGCGGCTCCGCCGCCTCGGCACTATTAAGTGCGCATTATATTTAATATGTCCTTCTTTTTTTTTCTTTTTTCTTCTTCTTTTCCTTTCCTTCTTCCTCTCCTTCCTCTTCTTTCCTTCTCCTTCTCTTTTTACAACAACGTCGAAGATCTTCGAATTTGATTGTTGGAAAAGCATCTATTTCAGATAAAGGATGCCTTTCTCACAGTCAACATACGAGGGTCCTGGCTGAAACGTTCTCAAAAAGCCTGAGATGGTAATTCTCTGATCACTCATAGCTGGGCAGGTAGTCATTGCTGACAATACCTGTCTTTATGCATGCACGCTTTCATGTATATGGGTTTACACTATCAAAGTTAGTATGGGTTAGTTGGGTATGGTGGCACTGCGTTCCACCTTACCCAATACTTGTGAATTTGACACTTTACAAAACCACTAACGTATATTTTACAACACAAACGACAACACTAACTTAACCTTAAATATTTACAAAGCCGCCAACCACTTCACCTCACTAACGAACTCACTAATGAAAAAATAAACGTTCTCATAAATTTTCTTCTATATCTTCATCGTCAATGTTAACTCTATTGTAGTCATACTTGAAGTCATAAAGTTTCTCAAGTTTTGAAATGCATAGTCTTGTTAACTTACCTTCATCATCATAAGTTTTTATAAAACTACCATGACAATCTTTATACACAGTCAATGTATAGTCAACTGGTCTAGGATGAAGTGTAAAGAACATGTTATACTCAGGAAGGAAGAATAAATGTTTAAATGTATGTTTGTTATATTTTTCGATTTGTATGAGTTGCTTTTGTTCTGTCATTTATATAAAAATAAAATAAAAAATAAAATAAAAAATAAACTTAAAAATTAATGATATCACCACCCTCACACGTATGAAAACATAGCACAAAAATAATGTTTAGGTGAAGTGGTGAGATCTCATCTCTTTTTTCACCTGTTTTTTCACCCTGTTGAATTCATTGCTTTATAACTCTCTTCCTTGTTTTCTTTTTAGTTGCTTTCTTCACGTCTGTCTCCAGCTTGACTGTCTTTCTTCTTCGGCCGTAATGATACCAGTTACTTCCACCAGTCAATGGGTCAAATGGTCGTTCATAAGGGTTTCCATACATTCCATAGGGACCATACGGAAGAACTACTGGTGGAGAAGAAACATTTTCTTTAGTTCCATCGAATCTATTTAAATGCATTGTTTCACCTTTCATCTGGTCATTAAAGTCTTTTGCGTGTTTTGCAAACTCATCGTCCTTTCCTAAAGCATTTTCTGACTCAGTCGCAACTAAATTGGATGCTTTATTTATGAGCCCTATTTTATTTAATCTTAACTTCTTTGCAACCCAGCCTCCAATCTTTCCTTTATTTGCATCTAATGTCTTCGAAACCCTTCCTCCACTCATTTTATTTACTGCGTCATAAGCTCCAAGTGCTTTTGCTCCAAATGCTAATGCTTTTGTTCCCATTGCGCCTAAAGCTGCCCAAGCTACCATTTACACCATATTAAAATCATCTCTCTTCAATATTATCTCATAAAAGTTCTCGTTACTGGAGAAAGTCAATGAAACATAAACATTCTCACGGGCTTCGCCCTCACCGCTTTGCGGTCTATCTAACTTCTTTCTTATCTCATCTATACGCTTCAAAATGTCTGAACAATTGCTAACATCTTCTACAACAATTATTTCATCATGAATGACCTTCAAAAACAAACTCATTTAATATGCTATTAAAATCATCTCAATAATGAGTCCATCCTTTCCGTCTTTAGGTAGCACAACATCTTTCATTGAAGAAGGTTCGACAAGTCTTATGTTAAACTTACTGACAAAGTTTGTTATACTATAATGCTTCGGCGGCGAATACATGTAGTTTGAAAGACATAATATAGATTCTTCAGCAAATTCACTTATACTGGATTTTATAACAATGTTCTCACGAGACCAAATACCACCAATTGACAATCTTGTAAGCAATCCTGCTGAACCTTCTACTGTAAACGTCGATGGTAACATTCCACGAAGGTCATCTATTGACATCTTTGAGTCACTGAATTTAAATATTTTCTTAAAGCAATCGTCATTATCTAACCATGCAATAGCTTTGAAGTTTTCATTCGAATATACATCTGCTTCATTAAATGTAAAACCTGACTTCTTTGCAGAGATGACTTTAAAATCTATTGAGTTTGTTTCAAAATTATATGCTATGGTAACTTCTGAAGGTAATGGATGTCCTTCCGCAGTAAGTTGTTCTCTCACTACCGTTTGAAGTTTTGTATTAAAAACTTTCATGTCATCTCCTGTATCTAAGTTCACATACACAGCAACAGGGAAACTATCTTGCTTCTTTGTTTCATCATTATACCTCAAAACATTAAAGTTCTTCAATAATATTGTTCTTCCTGCTGGAATACTTCGAACCTGTCTGATTTCAATAGCTTTCTCACCTCCTACTACTACCCAGTGTCTTGGATATTCATAAGTATACTGACTTTCTTGAATTTTGGTAGGTTTCATCATAACGTGTTCATAGTATATCTTTATACTCTTGTCAGTTAGACTCGGTGCTATGTTCTGAATATTTCTGACTTGCATTTTTAATGGAGATAAAATGAAGCATTTAATACATGACGTAAATGAAGACATGAATGAAACTACAGACAAACTTAACTCTTCTCTTATTCTTCCTTTCAGCAAAGATTATGAGTTCTGTTCAAATGGTGTGTATTTCTATTGTGGAAAGATGGGTTCAGGTAAGACATTTAACCTCATTCGTCATATACTCATAACAGAACGTTTAGGAAATGACTCATATTATGACCAAATCATTATATCAGCAACTTCAGATTCTATGGACTCAACAGCGAAAACATTTATGTCAAAAGTTCAAGCCTCTGTCGTTAAAGTTCCAGACAGTGAACTCATTGAATTTCTTCAACGTTACATTCGACGTAAGAGGAAATATTATGCCATTGTTGAATTTATACAGTCAGGAATGCAAAAGACTTCTGAGGAGATGGAAAGAATTATTGACAAACAACACTTACGTCAGTACTCAGGAGTTTACGATATGAAACGACTGACAAACTACATTCTATCAAAACTTTCAAAATACCCCTTCAAAAAATATCCTTCAAACACTCTGCTCGTTTGCGACGACTTCGCCGGAAAAGGTTTAGTTTCAAAGCCTGACTCACCATTAGCTAACATCATTACTAAAGTCAGACATTACATTTAACTGTAGCAATACTTATGCAAACATGGAGGTTTTTAGCTCTTAAACATAAAACGTCTCATAAACTGACTTCGTTATCTTTCAAGGTTTCTCACGCTAATATTGAACTCATTTGGAAACAGTCAGGTATAACATTACCTTTTGAAGAAATTTGGGAAGCATATAAGTCTCTCATCTCTCCTCGTTCATACCTTGAGATTCATATCATGAACTAAATACCATTAAAGTCAAAAATTTCCATGGGAACGACCAACATTGTTTTAAAGTTTAACCTTCAATTGACTGATGGTAAAAATTCCATGCATCTCTGTCGCCATTTCTGTTAATATTTTTGCTGTCATTCATATCATCCACTTCCCCATCCGTTAGCTTTTGAGGATATGCGTTAGAATAGCTGTTCTTAAATGAAGGCTTTTCACCTTTGAGAGCATAAACTCTATAACTTTCTGCATACTTTATGTTTGAACCTCTTGAGCCATCATTGACATAAATTTTTATAGGCTTCCACCCTTTGTTCATGTTCCTGCTTCTTCCCTTAGCTCTTTTGTTCAGTAGTTCTACATCTTTATACACAGCACCTGTCTCAGTGAATTCAACAATATTTTCATTCGTTAGCTTTACATTCAAACCCTTGTCGAGTATATTGTTCATTTCATACATATAAAAGGTTTTTATTCTATATGAAATGAGAAGCAAATCCATCTTAGCTGGTGCCGTTAATGTTCCAATTGAACCAACATCAAATGTTGACTCACGAACGACAAACAATATTGTCATAAAGAACTATAGTTCAGAGTGTTTGAAAGAAAAAGAACCAGAACTTAAGTCGGTGAATTTAAACACAGCTTCAAACGCTAACGCTACATCAGATGTTAAGTTAGAGTATCCACCACTGGACCAAATTCTTTCAAGAGAAGCCAACGACAATCCTTACACAAATGTTCAAACAAATCCTTCAGATAACGTAGACCATTACCTTCTTCAGTTATACCAAACAATTTTACTCAAAGACGATAAGAAGCTTTTGACAAATCTTATAAGCAAGAACCAAATAATTCTAACAAAGGAGGACCTTGAAAATGTTATCTCACGAATAACAGGGAAACAATGTGTCATTGACTATCTCGACCCTGAAATCGAATGCTGTGGTCAAACTCCACTATTCATGAAAATAGGTAACATCCGCATCATTGAAACACCAGGAACTACAGGAGTTGAGTTTAAGTATAAATATTCGAACGAGTATACAAAACTTTCAACAGAATATAAACTTTGTTTGAAATATGTTTTAGTAAATTAAAGCAGTCAGGAGGGCTCTTTGAGCCCATCTTGGCGCTTTGCGCCGTCAGTCAAAAAAAAATTTCAAGTTAGCAATTTGTAATATCTATCCAAAACTTCTTCAACAGTATCGAACTCATCTTCATAATGCAAACCTAATCTTATTGACTTGGTGCAGTTTTCACTAACACAATATTTTTCTGTTCTCTTGACTGACATAACTAATTCATTTGTTTCATCAAACAGCAACAACCAAAGTTCATGACCTAATACATAACATTCATACTTTATATTTTTAGCTCTGAGTTCTCTTGTAAGCTGTTGCATTTAATATTTTCTAAAAAGTCAACTTCAACAGTCATTCGCACTGGTGCCTTCAGTTCTACAGGCTCTCCTTGAAAGTCAACAAGTCTGAATTGCATGTCTTTCAAATTATGAGGACTAATGCGAACCCATTTACCTAAATGAGTTGCTATGACAGGAACGTTTGGAATGAACATTGAATTGACTGCATAACAGAAGGATTTATATTCTACTGAACCTTTACTATTAACTCCTGAAATGCCTGTGACATTAGCTATTTTAGACTCAATGTATAAACAATTACCATAACATACGTATGGAACAGATTTCATCTCAATCGTTTTGTCAACACTTTTCAAAGGAAATGTCATATGGTATGCACCCAAAAGAAGTTGTACTCTATGACTCATTCGTGTTATCTTAAACTCCTTCGCATAACTGAACTTCAATGTTCCCTCAGAAGAGAGTTCGACATCTATGTTGTCAATAGTTTCTTCATTTATGAGAGTATCTATGACTCCAGCAATTTTATCTATTCTGTACTCGGCTCTGTTAGGAAATGTTATAACACTTCTTTTGTCATCTATTTCAATCTCTATGAAATCTGTTTCATCTGTTATGACAAAAGTTGCGATAGTATTGAAGTCAAACTCTGAAAGCAAGCGCTTCATTCTGAAGACCTAAGTTTGTTTGTAGCTTTACTGTCCCGTATTCGTTTGGGTCTGTACTTTGCAAATAGAACAACATTTTATTCTCATTAAAATATGACTATTGCTGCATATGCGTATGAAACAAATGAAGCAAGAAGAGCACATGAACTAGTAAACGAAAACTCAACTTTAACAGTGGAAGGTAACAATTTAGTCATTGACGATGGAAAAACTAAAAAAGTCATTGATTTCGATACTTTTAACACTTATGACCCATTCATTACAATAAGTAAAGTTCCTATCATAAATGATGGAACGGTGCAATATATAAATTCTACAGTAGATGCCTCATTAGTGAAAGTATTAAATGTTCTCATTGAATTGTTAAAGAGCTTTCGATTTGACGACAACATTAAATGCCTAAAGAATTTAGTCATGAATGAGAAACAAATTCTCGGCGTTGCTGGTACAGTAATGATGTACACCTTATGACATTAGAATATTATAACGAACATAAAGATGAACTGAAAGGAGAGAAGGGTGACACTAGACCTCAAGGACCACAAGGAATACAAGGAATACAAGGAATACAAGGACCTCAAGGCGAAAACGGTTTGGATGGTGAAGATGGAAAGGATGGAAAAACTGCTAAATCATGGATATGGAACCTTATAAATACTGGTTTAACAGCTGCTTCATATGGAGTTCTTCAATACCAAATCGGAAAGATATGGGCAGTACTTGGTGAAGAAGTTTTAGATGACGTTAAAAATGCTTTGAACTTCATTTCAAATGGTTCTGATACTATTAAAACTTTATCTGGTTGGATGCAAGAAACAAGGAGTCAAATAGATACTGTAAGACGTATAGCAAACAATGCACGTACGGGATTGGATACTTTACGAGAAGCACAAAATACACTAAAGGAAGCAAATGATATTCTTGGCTCAGTATCAGACATGCATGAAGATTGGCTTAAAGGTATTGACAAATCTTTAAAAAATCACAGTCAGTCTATTGCTGACTACAAGAAAAGTATAGATTTTTTACATAGTGCTATGGACGTACATGATGGAAGCATAAGGAACTTACTTAATGCTAACAATAACTTACCAGGAACTATTAAAGCATTTATAAAGTCCTTTGTAAACCTGGTGCTCTAACATTTAGGTCTTTGAGAGCAAGAGCATTGAAGTCAAGAGATGCAGAAACTCCAACAGAACCTACAGAAGGAACTGAAACAACAGAAACTCCAGAAGAACCACCAAAACCAACAGCTAATGAAATATTGTTCGAATATTTTCCAAGGTACTCTGTTCTCATTGCATACATTCAAGAAATACTTAAGAAAGCAGACTTGACTTTAGGAGATGATGAAAGTTCTGTATATCTTTCGTTCCAGTTTCAAATAGCAGAACTTTTGAGACAGATATGCTTAATGTATGACAACATCTCTGATTTCACAAGATATGATGACGACCATGACCCCGAACACGGTGAAGAAGAAGTTTTACAAACATCCATTAAGACAGGAAGGTTTTAACTCAAAGTCTCATTATTGACACCAAAGATGGCGAAGTGGACGTTCTTCAAGAGCTGAAGAAAAATACTTCTTCGGGAGGTGGTGGTAGGCATGAACTTGAAATAAATGAGATAGAAGAGAAATTAGCCGAAAAAGCAGATAAAAACCATGTTCATTATATAAGTTCAGACGAACAGATTATAACGGACTACCATGGATATTTAACACAGGATGAAGAAGTGAAGACGAAAGATGTTAATGAAAGAAGATATAAATTCATTCGTGCTAAAGGTTATGACATACACTGTACTGTACAGTATGACACAGGTAAAGCACCAGAAGCATTTGGTTATAACAATGAAATTTATGCTTCATACTTCTTTGTTAACGGTGTATTTAGTTGAACCAAGATTTACATTGAGAGTTAAGGCAAAAATAACTTTTGAAGATGCTATTAAAAGTAAAGCTGACAAAGATGAACTTGACGCAAACGAACAAAGTTTTGAAATCTCATAAATAAATATCTCCGATATAAATGAACTTCAAGCTACATTAAATAGTAAAGCTGCAAGAACCATAACACATGAATCCTTCACTACGTTAGAGCAGACGACATAATATTGAACTATACCCTTGGTTCAAGTGCACCTTTAGAGAATCCGAGTACAAGCGTAAAAGATACTCTTAACAATTTAGATAACAGTTGCAGGAATATCGAAGGTCATGCCAGAAACTTTGAAGCATATGAACTACCAGCAATGTTAATAAGAAAGCAGACAAAACAGAGCTTCAAACATTAAAGACTGAAATACTTCAAACATTATATCCTATAGGCTCTATTTATTACGTCAATGAACTCAACAAATCCAGAAACAGTTTTAGGTTTTGGTATGTGGAAGCAGATTGTAGATAAATTCTTATACTGTGCTAGATATTCAAAGCAAACAGGAGGTTCGAAGAAAATTAAAGAAGCAAACCTTCCACCGCACACTCATACAGGAACTACAAACACAACAGGTAGTCATTCACATTCAATAACAAAAAGAGGTTATACAAATCTTGCAGCAGGTTCGGATAGACAGGGAATGAATAGATATGATATTTCAAGTGACCCAGTAGATTCAAGCGCAGGTATTTTCTGTAGAACACAGGAAATCATTCACAACTTTCACAACAAATCCAACAGGCTCGGGTGCAGATTATATGCCACCATTTGTGACTATATTCGCGATGTTACCGGTGCGTTCAATGAACGCGCTTTGAGCCTTGAAAATAAAATCTTTAACTTTACATAAATGAGCTTGAAAGAAGTATTCGAACAACATCCATGGAGGTCATTTAAGAAGTTCAATGAAGCCTGCAGAAGAGTTGGGGATTTACTAACAGAGCTGAAGTGAAAAGGTTCTTTGACAAAAATGTTGTACATCAAACAAAAATAAACCCTTACGACTACTTTTTTACCAATTTACTCCAACACTCCTGCGCATACCAATTTGACACTCTCATTCAAAGCAGAAAAGGAGGACATAAACCATTTCTCATCTTCATTAATGTGTAACACTCGTAAAGCATATGCATATCCAATGAAAAATAAAGGAACTCGTGAAAGTGTTAAGAGTTTTACAAAAGTTTGTAGCAGAACATAGCCCAAGTACTTTAACATCAGACCAAGACAGTGCATACCTCAGCAATGAAATCACAAGATTTTCTCATTAAGCATAACATAACTCACTACACTACTGAAGACCATAACCATAACATACTCGGCATCATAAACCGCTTCATAAGAACGCTCAGAGATTTAAACCAAGAGCGAGACTTTTACCGAAGAAACAATGAAACATTTTCTCGAAGTATATAATTCCTCAACACATTCTACAACAGGACATACACCAAATTCAATGACAACAACAAGAAGAAAAGTATATACAAAAGAAACGAAGCCAAACACAAAATATCAGAAATTCAACGCAATTTACCCTCATTCCTGGTACAAAAGTTCGTGTAGTTCTTGACGACAAACCGTTGACAAGAAACGTTTAAGGTTAAGTAGAAACTATTATATTGTAGACTCTACGTAAGGTAATGGATATCTTATAAAAGATGCTGACGACTCTATTGCGTTTTACCCTCGTCACAAATTAGTCGAAAGTAGTAATGGCAAACTTGCTGAAACCATTGACGAAGCAAAGCGAGGAGTGGTTATTGAAATACTTGGCTATAACATAAACGATGACACTTATAAAGTAAATATGAAGGAGGCGTTGAAGATGTTATACCATCTAAGAACTTGAGAGAGTCAAAGTCAACACATCTGGACATTAGAGCGGGAGTACTGGAAAGACAAAAATAAGCCAGAAAGAATAAGAAAATTCTTCTAAACTTTTTCATTAGATGTAAATCAGACATGAATGAGAACAGTCATGTATTATTAATGTTTTCATAAATTTACACCAAAAAATATAATTTAGGTGAAGAGGTGAGATCTCACCTGTTTTCTCACCCTCACGAATTTTCATGAATTTCCTTAAGATAGAAAAATAAAGTTAGTTTTAAATTATTTTATTTTTTTATTTTGTATAAAAGATATGATTTCAACAATCAGGCACAACAACAATTCAAACAACTACAGCACCAAACTCGCTAGTCATGAATCCTACGTCAATGTTGGTAGAGATGAAAAGCTTTATTTCCTTCTTCATATACTTTTGAAACAGAAATCCAGAAGATAAAGCAAGAACTTTTAACAAGTAATTTAGATTGTAGTGCGAAAGATGAAAAATGAACAGTATCTTTATGAAATGGAGGACCTCATCGACCATTTGCCTAAACTACCTGAAATTCAGCAGCAAAAACTAACTATTCCTGAATTCGACGAAATTGAAGTCAAAGCAACTGACTCAGTAGAAATTAAGAAATTCATACGTAAAGTAAATTATGAATTCCTTGGTTTTCATTGCAACCATAAAGTTATGGATAAAGATTGCGACATGGTATATAAGAACATCTCTGACATATATAAATCTGGGGAGTTTAAGACATACGACAACTTTGTTTCATTAGCTGCAAAATGTGTATGGCAGATAAGAGATAAAGACAGAAGAGGTAAGGTATGGAATGAACAGATAAAACCAGCAGCTTTTGAGTTAAAGAAAACCATTGACGCCTTAGTTGTTCTAGCTGGTTTTATTTCAATGTATAACGCAAAAACGATGCCGCAATGTTCAAAATGTAAAGCAGCAATAAGAAAATATAACTACTCAGTCAAAGAGATAGAAAGAATGCGAAACGACTATGCAGACTTAAAGAAAGAAGCAGAGAAGCCGGTAGAAAATAAAATGGACATGCTGTCATTTCTGAACAAAAACTATCCAACTGCTGACGATTTCCTTCTGTCTGACGTCAAGAAGAAATATAAAGAGACTTTCGGCATGATTAAAACATTCGATGTACTAAAAGAAGAAATTGAAGCTACGAAATTGTTTAGGATTTCAAATATACATCGTACAATTCATGTAAAACGCTTGTGAAAAAAGAGGTGAAAAATTAGGTGAAAAAAAGGTGAGATCTCACCTCTTCACCTAAAAATTATTTTTGGTCAAAGCTTCCACGAGAGAAAAGATTCCTCATTCGCTAAGGATTCCAAAAATGAAAAAATCATTGATTTCGGCTGAGAAAAAACAGCAAAACCCTTCTTCCACGGGAACAAAGAAATAAAGAAGAAATAAAGTAAATTTTTTATTTATTCCCGTGGAAGATAGAGCACTTTTATGACACTTTTTATTCACGACAAACAAGACAAACAAAGAAAATAAGAAAATACGGCGCCGTCGCGGTTCGAACCACAGACCCTGACCCCTCCATAACACCACCTTAGACTACTGTGCTACGTAGCCTGTCGACATAAGATTTTATAAATTGCATATTTGACGTAAATTTATTTCCATCTGGCTTCCCACCGCAGAAGATATTCATACGTCTTTGTAAGACATTCATTAAACTTCTTTTCTATTGCATCTAATCTTGCGTTATTTTTTTCAATAACTTGTCTGTATTCTTCATCATCTCCAGCAGTGTTTGGGTCTTCACATTTAAAATATTCATCAAATTTTTTATCTACAAATTTTATTAGTGTTTGATTCACTTCGTTATGATAACGGTCATATTCTTTCAATACGTAAGTGAAGACAAAATTCGTCGTACCTTCAATCTTAAAGCTTAAAGAACTTTCAACACAGTTTTGAGGGTCTGTCAGTGCGTCAATGAGATAGTATTCGAAGTCAGTCAATAATCTTTTTAAAGTCATTTCATACAGGATAAAATTTAATGTTGTGAAGAAATAGTGTTTATCTCAGAAAAAATAACGCTAATTTTATTTTTATTTATTTTTTTATTTTGTATGTAAAGACAGTAATGACAACATCAGAGAACACAACAACTGTTATAGTCCATGAAGCTATAAATGAAGAATACGAGTACATACAGTATAACAAACAATTGAGACTCATTCGTTCGGTCAAAGATGACATGTACCAAATGCAAAGTATAATGAATGCTCTTCGTTCTACAAAGCAAGCATATCATTGGTTTGAAAACCAACAGACAAAAGAACTTTTAGAAGAATTTCCTCATATGATTGCTTCCCTCGGAAAACCGAGAGAAGAGATTCCGTACGAAAATCGCAAGAATTTGGCTCCTGGTTTGAAAGGTTATTATGTTCATAGACTTTTAGTAAATGCTGTAGCAATGTGGGCTTCACCTCGTTATGCTTGTTATATTTTCATGATGTTAGATGAACTATATAAAGCAGAACGTGGAGAGATGGAAAAGAAACTTCATGCAAAAGATGAAGTCATTGAATCAAAGACAAAAGCATACAGAAAAGAATACCGCGTTCAGTACCAAAAGGAAAGGAAAAGAGTTATAAGTATATGATTTATACTGAAGAGTTGGAGAAAGAAGAAGAAAAGATATGGTTATGTTGCATTTAGTCAGAAGAAAACAACAAGAGCTTTTATGACTTAGCTAAAATATATAAATCTGACAGAAACTGGTTCTATCGTGAAAACTTACCGATTTCAATGACACCGAATGAGCAAATAAAGGAAATTTCAAAAAATACTCTTCCTCAAACACACTATGACATCAAAGGTTGCACAATACTTACATTCAAAGAAGACTTAACATTACTGAAGGAAAAAATAACAGAATATTTCGATAACTTCAAAGAGGAAGAATAAAAAAATCTAAGCTAATTTTATTTTTTTATAAAATTTTATCTCATATGAAAGAACATGAATTTAGAATATCGGAACTCATGACAGAAGAAGAAACGAAACAACATGTAAAAGATTATGCAAAATTTCTGAAGACATACAAAGCATTTAACAATATCTAAATGCTTCTAAGATTATGCAAAATTTCTGAAGGTATATAAAGCTTATGAAAAAGCGTATGAAAAGTTTATACATTGGGGAATTGTTGTAAAATATCGATATGAAGACTAACCAAAAATATATTTTTGCTTAAATAGCTTCAGGGTCTATTTCTTCAACCATTTCACTTCCTTCGTCAATGTCAATAGAAGCTTCTTCAACCTTTGGTAAGAATTTCTGTATAACATCTTTGTTAGTTATTGTCTTCAGAGATGAAGGATAATATTTCACAGATGTTTTCACCCTTCTTATATTCTTTCTGTTCGGAAAGATTTAAAGCATATACTGAAGAAGTCAATATTAGAGTTCTTTATAACAGTAATAATGAGTATCTTTGACTTCACGAAGAAACTCTTTTGTTTCAAAAACTACTGCTAACTCTTGTGAAGTATAACGTTGCGGTCAATGACGATAGCTAATGGTCTGACATACTGACCAAACTTAGATTCTTTCACAAACTTCTTGTTAAAAGATAACATTAACATTTGAAGCATTATTGAACTCATTCTTGATGGCAGTAGCGAGAGCATTGTATGAAAAGAACTTGCAATCTTTGCATGTGTTTCATTAAAATAAAAATATTAAATTATTTTGAAAAATAACTTAAAAATTCTAATCTAATTTTTTCAAAAAATATTTTTTTTATTTCCTACTAAAGATGTATCGGAAGTTGTCTAAGTTAGAACACTGGAAATAAAACAACTTCTTACAGAAGCTAACATAGATGTTGCAAAACATTACGCAACAAACAAAAAAGCACTCGCTGACTTCATTAAAGACTATAATGGTGCAATAAGTTATGATAGAATTCGTGAGTTCATAAAGCCGCAACGCGGCGAGGACGAAGTCCATGCAAGAGCATTTCCTTTAAATGACGTTGCTATTGACTTATATCATAGACGTTCAGTACCTCATGAAGTAAGAAGAGAAATGTTTGACATAACAAATGCAAACGTTGGTGAAACAAGAAGAAGAGACGACACACTGAAACAACAGAGAAGAGAGATGTTTAAGAGCGCTATAGAACAAGTTCGCAAAGCTAACGATGTCATTCGTTCCATTGACGACAAACCAAAAGAAGGTGAGAGATGGTTAAAGAAAGATGAAGAGAATAGGAAGAGAAATGTGAAGTCAGGCAATAGACTCATTGACTTTAACATCGAAGCTTTAGATGAACCAAACAGAGACTACTTACACAAACATTTCGGTAAGGTTTTCATGAGACTCTTAGAGAAGATTAAAATAAACTCCCAACAGAGATGGATGGTATGTTATAAACTTGGTGGAAAGTATGAATGTTCTACGTTAAACCTCAATAATATTGGAACATTACTACATCAGCTCTTGAAGGAGAACTTTATATCAGAGATAGAAGCAAATGCTGCAGGTATTGTTGAAATGCACTATGACTTCTTCTTGACAAACATAAAGAATCTTACCGAAATAAAGATGTATGATTTAACAGAATATGAAGGCTTAACGATGTCAGATGTAAAGAAAGGCAAACCAAAAAAGAGACCATATAGAGATGAAAGCACACTGACAAATGACCAGAAAGCCATTTTGGAAGCTCTTAAGCAAACAGGAAACCCAGCACTTATAGAAAGCTTTTGGAAAGATAATGGTGAAAAGAAGTTTTATAAGAAGAGAAGCGGTCAGTTCTGGAAGTATCTTTGCACATTACCTATAAATCTTGAGCGCTACCAAATCTTCAATGAACTTAACAAAAGAACTGCAGCACTTATGACAGAAGACAATTGTTTCGTTTATGCTTGCATTCAGGCTGGAGTAAATGAAGAAACTATTGACCACATGAGAGAAGTCATTCGTGTTAGAGACTTTCCTCAAAGTAAAGTACAAGAAATTTCTGATGCAACAGGTATAGCATTTAATGTTACCATTGGTTACTTCAATGACTCAAGACATAATGAAATAAAGAGATACATACCAAAAGAATGTAAAACTGTTCGAACTATTGACTTACTTCTTGTTGAAGACCACTACATGCTAAATGAAAGATTACCAATGACAACATATTTCATTCGCAACTATATAGAAATTCTCAAAGCTTGTGGTGGAATGAACATTGAGAAACAGATGAAGATTTATACAAAGAGAGAGAACAAATATGTAGTTCGTTATGATAGAACAACACCGTTATGGGATGTTATGAAAACATTGTGGGGGTGCAAATATTTCGAACCTATTTCTTATGGAGAACTTTTCACATATACTACTGACTTATATAAACAGAACCTTGCACCATTTAAAGACTTGTCATATGCTCCAAAGTATTGTGTACAACTGAAGAAGAAAGCCGAGTCAAAAGAAGTAAATAAAAATAAGTGCAAGTTCATTCCTGAGCACGTTTTCTTTGCTGACTTTGAGTGTAGCACAGACGGCTTTCATAAAGCTTTTAACATCTGTTATGACAGTGAAGATGGTTCAGTGAGTGAAAGCATTTGGGGTCAGAACTGTGCAACAGAATTTTTGGAACGACTTCCTGACAAGAGTTTAATATATTTCCATAACCTCAGTTATGATATAAACTTCATCTTAAGACACATGACAGAAGTGAAAGGAACTCCCATCATTAAAGGTTCACGAACAATGCAAATAACTGGCTTATATAAAGGAAGGGCAATTATTATAAAAGACTCTTACAGTGTTATAAATAAGAAGCTTAAACTATTTCCTGCTATGTTTAACTTACAAACAGGATCGAAAGAAGTATTTCCTTACAACTACTACAGCAGTACTTTGTTAGCAAATGACAACAGAACTGGTGTCATTTCTGAAGCATGTAAGTTTATCCGGGATGCAGATACATTCATGAAAAACATAGATTCCATCAAAGGTTGCAGAATAGATGAAAACCACTTCGACTTAGAAAAGTATAGCACATTTTATTGCAAACAAGATGTAAGAATTTTAAGAGAAGGTTTTGTTAAGTTCCGCAATGACATATTGAAAGAGTTTGATTTAAACGTATATGACTACGTTAGTATTTGTTCTATTGCTAACAAATTGTTTGAGAACAGAGTGTACTTCCCGAATGGAAATTTATATGACCTCTCAAATAAACCAAGAGAATTTATTTCACGCTGTATTCAAGGTGGAAGATGTATGCTGTCAGATAACATTAAACAAAAGAGCGAAAAGAAACTCATTGCTGATTTCGACGCTGTTTCATTATATCCATCAGCTATAGCAAGACTTTATACTTTAGAAGGTATTCCAAAGGTTATGAAGAAAGAAATGTTAAGCACAGAGTATCTCATGAGACATTTATTCGATGACGACCAAAAGGAACCCATTGGTGAAAAGTTTATGTCTGGCTTCTTTGTTCTCATTAAGATAAAGAGATTGGAATACATAGACACTTTCCTTTAATAGTTTGTGACCCTGAACTAAATCCAGAACTTAACGTTCCCAGAAGTTCAAACACTTGCTGTTTAATGTATGTTGACCATATAACATTACAAGACCTCATAAAATATCAAGGTGTCAAATGTGAAGTGTTGCAAGGATACTATTACGATGGAAACAGAGATATTAGAATAAGAGATGAAGTAAAGAAGTTGTTTGAGTTAAGGTTAAAGTATAAGAAAGAAGGAAATCCTTTGCAAGAAAATATAAAGCTCATTCTGAACAGTATTTATGGCAAAACTATTCTATCTCCTATTGAGTCAAAAATAACCATAGTAAATGACAAAGATGCTATAAGATATGCCATCAGAAACTACAACCATATAGTGAAGTTCGAAGGTTTGGATGGTTCAGATAAAACTATTTTCAAGCTAACGAAAAGCATTTGCAGACACTTTAACTTCTGTCCACTTGGTGTTAACATTCTGTCTATGTCGAAGAGAATAATGTGTGAAGTATTCTGTACTGCTGAGGACTTAGGAATGGACATCTTTTATAGCGATACGGACAGTATGCATCTCTACAATGAAGATATCCCTCGTTTAGCTGAAGAGTTTGAGAAACGTTATGGAAGAGTTCTCATTGGTAAAAACCTTGGTCAATTTCATAGCGACTTTGCAGAAATCACACCTGGAAAACAAAGTTTAGCATACAAGTCAATATTTTGTGGAAAGAAGACTTACATAGACTTACTCACGAATGATTTAAATGAAGTTGCATTTCACTGCAGAATGAAAGGCGTGAAGCAAGATGTTATTGCTTTAACCGCTAATGAAATGTTTCCTGACTCTGTTTAGTGTTTCTATGATGAAGATAAAGGTTTAATGGTTCCGCAAGGAAAATTTGACAAAGACTCTGAGTTCAGTGTTATGAAGTTATATAAAGCACTTTATGACGGTCAAGAGATTGCATTCGACTTATGTAAGTCGTGTCAACCTTGCTTTGCTGAAAAGTTTAACTTCTCAATAACAAATAAAACAAGCTTTATTCGTAAGTTGAAGGTCTGAGGTTATTTATTTTTGTCAGCAATGAGGTCATTCGTGATAAAAATAAAACTAGCGTAGATTTTACAATACTGCGATGGTAGAGTTTAAGAGTTGTGCTTCAATGTAGAGACAGTCCTTATGGTCTGGAGGTAAGAACACTGGGCAGTTATGGTCATGAGTGGAGAACATGTCTATCCAAAACTCACGATTGAAACCAGTTAATTTATAGTATTTAGGGTTAGGAAGTGGTGTAGTTCTTGTATGACCAATGAACTCATTTTCAACTCCCTTACTTAAGTTTGAATATAATATAGCTTGCTTTCTATCCCAAATGCCAGGTGTTACAATCTTTGAAAATTCATTTTTCCTCGGAAGCATTGCATCATAATTGAAAACATTCTTGAAATCATCACTTGGTTCAGAGATTTGAAATCTTATACGTAAAGAATTTTCTTTCTCTTTAGCGACTTCATTGAATGGTGAGAATACAACAAACTGACAGTCATGAGTTCCATCTTCATTTTCATTAAATTCATAATGAAAGTCTATAAGTTGTGGCCGACTACCTTCTTCTTTCAGTTGTGCAAGAAACTCACGTAAAGGCTGTAAAGTTTGTACTTCAATGTTAAACTTTTTCTCGAACATTTCATTAAATGAAATCATACATTGCAACAATGTTGTATCGTCTTTAAAGTATTTGTATATGTGAATGTTTTGGGCGCTTAAAGACTGTTCGTCATTTTCTATCTCGACTTGAAGTATAAAGTCAACCTTTCTGAAAGCACGTGTTATATACATAGATGTTATGCCAATGTACTTCTCTTCATTTATGTTCACAATCCAGTCTGTTGGAAACTTAAACGTTACTCTGTTCCCCTTTATTTTGACGTCAGGGTTTTCACTACTGAACGCAACAGATAAAGGTATTTGTCTATACATTTAATTCGGATAAAAATAAACTATTTACTCTTTCTTTGCTTCAGCTTCTTTAGCTTTTGCTTCAGCTTCTTCTCTAGCTTTCTTCGCCAGCAAACGTGGGTTCTTTTGTCTTCCATCAGCTAATGCAGCAAGTTGTTTTTCACTAAGTTTTCTCTTTGGTCTCTCTGGCTTTTGTTCTTGTTTTTGTTCCTTCAGTTCGGATAAAATTTGCTCACGAATTTCTTTCTTCAATGCTTCAACATCTATGACCCCTTGGGTCTTGTCCGTAGGGCTTGTCTGAGTTATTTGACTGCAGATAAAAAACAAAATTAAAACTTTAACCGATGTAAAATGAGCTTGTCAAAATCAGAGCGAGAGTCTATTATATTAAATGACGCAAGAGGAATACAACATCCTTTCTATTACGTAAGTCAGAGTAAAGATGGTAAAATATACGTAAGAAAAAGAAAGGTTCCATTAGCGAATGCAGAAAGCGACAGTATTAAGGTGCATGGCAAGGGTGAAGTCCACAAAGCCCATGTTAAGCCTTCTATTCAAACTGAAAAGTCAATAGAACCAGAAGAAAAGAAGCCAGATGTACTTTCAATAACGAACCAAGAGCTTATTGCAAAGTTCGTGAATTTCATTGAAAAACAAACCGAGTCAAAGAACCCTGACCCGCCAGTGAAAGAAGTTGAGACAAAAGAGAATGTACAGTTCATTGAAAATGTCAAGAAACAACCTCCACCACGAATGCCAAGAAGAAGAGTGAGAATAATGAAGTAAATAGATATTTTTATCCGAAGTAAATACATGCAGAACGAACAGTTAAACGAATTTACTCCAGCAGAGCATATTCATCAGATTCGCTCATATTTCGATATCATAGACAATGCAGTTCAAATTGGTGACACTAATAGAAAATATTCTGACGCAAAGATTCCATCACAACCTGGAACTGCTAAAGATAACACATGGGTAACATTCAATCTCTCACCTCCTGGTGAAAATATGTTGGACCTTTACAATACATTCATTACGTATAAAATGGAAGGTCAATTTATTGTAGATAAAGAAATTGGTTCAGGTTCCAATAAAACAAACCCACCAGGATTTTGGATTGGTTTCGATGACGCTTTCTATGCAGTTGCTGGATATCAAATCCTTGCAAATGGTCGTATCGTATATTCTCAAGACAACGCAAGAGAAGAAGCATATATAACTTCAAACTCACAAACTACCGAACAAATAAAGAAAGTAGATGTTTTCTCAAAGACTCGACATGAAGATGTATGGAGTCATTCGGGAACATGCAGAACAGGACAAATTGTTAGTGGTCCAATTACAGCAGGAAAATCATTTGATTTTAAGCTTCGTTTAAGAATTCCTGTTAGAAGATTCCTTCCATTAGAAGCTATTCGATTTATTCCAGCTTTTGCAGGAAACATTCAGCTTAAAGTAAAGTTCAGTAGCGACGCCTTACAATGCACATCTATATCAGTAAATGATATCATTGCTTTCAATCCAACTCTTAAAATTGCATTTGCTTCAGATTCAAATCCACCGACAAATAAATTTGTTCCATGGAATGAACCATTCACTATGATAACGAAGGCAGTAGAAGCTAGTGGAACAGTTACTATTACAACTGTAACCCAGCAACTATTTCGAACAAAGATGGATTTTAATGAATGTTTCATTCATCCAAAGTCATTCTCTTTAGACCCTAACATTTATACAGAACTTGTAGAACATTATACAAACGAGGCTTTATGTTTTCCTGTTAAAGTTATGGATTGGATTCCTATGGACGGTTCATTCTCAAAGAATACAGATAGTTCAAGTGCAACATTTACAGCAGCTTATACGCCTATTAATGTTAAAAGTATTTGGGCACTATTTAGAAAGAAAGACAACTATTATGTTAATTTTGAGAACCCTAAGTTTAAATATCTTCCGCTTTCCATGGGAGCTTATGGAAATATACCTGCAGAACCTGAAAAATCATATGGACCTGTATTTTATGAAATGGTTGCGAACGCTTGCAATACAAACAATGATATGATAGGATTTAATGAAGATGTTATGAGGTCATTGGTGGATGATGGTAGTGTGGAACATAAATGGGATAGCTATGACAACACACATTTCTTATGTGGTTTTCCAACAGAAGTGGACTTTTGCTTCCAGCAAGGTCAAACATCTACTGCTCCAATAACATACAAATTGTCTGTTAAAGGACCTATTGAACTAGCAACTGAAAATGTACCAAAGCCACTTATTGGATTTATGAGGGATTGTTGCTTTGCCATTCAGGTGCGTGCTAATGGCATCCCCATAATAAGATTAGATGACTATAACTTAGCCGCGGACGACAGTGAGGAATAAAGGATGAACGTTTATTTTTGAAAGCTTATAAATGAGTTCTTCATCAAGCTCTCGTGAACCTTCACCATCTATGAAACAAACTTTACCAAACGATTATGGAGCATCTATTGAATATTTCTTACGAGCTGCACAATGGCAAAGAGCAGTCTCACCAAGGTTAGGTGTTCCACCAGCTCCTGTCAAAAATAGCATTTGGTCAAGTCCTTATATAAGATATGGTCTCCCACTAGGTTTGCTAGCTACAGCAGGAGCAGTTATGATGTTGAAAAGAAATAAAGCAAATGTTGTAAATAATACTGAAGTAGCTGAAGTTAAACAAACTCCAACACCTTCACAAGCAAAACCTTCAATGACTCCTGAACCTATGGAAGTACAAACTCCTGTTCAAAAGTCAACTCCTAAACCGACTCCAACATTTAAACCAGAACCTACTCCTCAAATAAATCGTAAAACTCCTGTGTTTCCTTACTGAAAAAATAACGTTATTTTTATTTAATATTAAAATTTTTATTTGATTGAAATGACGACTAAAGTCACTGAAGCAATGAAACAAAAGTTTTTGGTAGAATACATTAAATCAGGAACTATTCCAGAAGGTTTTTACATTCATACTATGAAGGATGGTAGAGTTCAGTTTAGAAAGATAAAGCAACCATTAGATAAAGAAGGAATTTTGAGAAAGATTAAACTTCATGAGGACAACATTGCTGAACTTAAGAAGAAGTTAGAAGAGTTGGAGAAAGGAAGAGAGTTATAAAGCAATGAATTCAACAGGGTGAAAAAACAGGTGAAAAAAGAGGTGAGATCTCACCACTTCACCTAAACATTATTTTTGTGCTATGTTTTCATACGTGTGAGGGTGGTGATATCATTAATTTTTAAGTTTATTTTTTATTTTATTTTTTATTTTATTTTTATATAAATGACAGAACAAAAGCAACTCATACAAATCGAAAAATATAACAAACATACATTTAAACATTTATTCTTCCTTCCTGAGTATAACATGTTCTTTACACTTCATCCTAGACCAGTTGACTATACATTGACTGTGTATAAAGATTGTCATGGTAGTTTTATAAAAACTTATGATGATGAAGGTAAGTTAACAAGACTATGCATTTCAAAACTTGAGAAACTTTATGACTTCAAGTATGACTACAATAGAGTTAACATTGACGATGAAGATATAGAAGAAAATTTATGAGAACGTTTATTTTTTCATTAGTGAGTTCGTTAGTGAGGTGAAGTGGTTGGCGGCTTTGTAAATATTTAAGGTTAAGTTAGTGTTGTCGTTTGTGTTGTAAAATATACGTTAGTGGTTTTGTAAAGTGTCAAATTCACAAGTATTGGGTAAGGTGGAACGCAGTGCCACCATACCCAACTAACCCATACTAACTATCAATTCGCAAAGTTGTTCCGAATTCTTCCAAAATGGAAGGACCCGAAACAACTTTGCTTGTTAACGATACAGACGCATTACTTTGCATTGATACTGTGCTGAGTTGTGTAGAAAGTTTGATTAGAGTTGTTTTGTTCTGGTATCTCTCATCTTCTGATGAGAGAAATCAAAGCAACACAACTCTAATGAGTTTGTTTTCACTCGTTTGTATGTAGGTTTTTAGTTCGATTGGAGCTGCTTCATAATGAGATCTCTCATCAATTGATGAGGGAGATCATAACAAAGCAGCTCTAATGTATATGCTCGTATTAACCGGGTTGTAATGCGTTGTAACGTCAGCTTGTAGTTCGTTTGGGGCCACTTCACATTGAGATGAGAAGAAATGATTAAAGGACTCTGAAAGGCTTTGGCCGTTGATGTTGTAATCGCATTACTTGGAACTAGCTGGATGCTAAGCTATGTAGAATGTTCGATTAGAGCTGTTTTGATATGATTTTTCTCATCATAAGATTGGAGGAATCATAGCAAAACAACTCTAATGGGTTTACCATCATCTACTTGTATGTAGATGTTTGGGAAATTGTCTTGTTAATCGATTTTCGAGATGACTTTCAAATGCTATAATCAAATGACAAACAAGTCTAAGATTTCTCGACAATACATCAAATCATGATGTTTGTAAGTGCGATGAGATTAGAGTTTTTGAAGGAATGACAAGAGAAGTAGGGAAGCTCGGCATTCGCCGAGCAAATTAAAAATTAACGTATGGATTAAATTTTAAGAGGAATTCAATTTTAATTACGGGTTGTTCAAATATTGATTAATATAAATTTATTAATAAGAATAAACAATTTTTGTTTTTGAATTTATTCAATTTATAGCTTTACATATGGTTTCAAAATTGTACAACTATGATTATTTCAACAAAAAATATCTTACTTTTTCACTTTACTTTCACCCTCACTTTTCCCGTAATTCAAATTTCAACATTATGTATTTTAATTCCTTATAGTATTTTTAACATAATTAATCAAATAATAATTGGAAGTTCTGAACTCACTTTTTCCGTAATTCAAAATCAAAAATATGAATAATATATCTATTTATTATATACTAATGCTATTTTCAACTAGAAGTGAGGTACGGTAGTCTTACGGATTCCCGTAACTCAATTTTACGGAAAAAGTGCAGTAAACTACTCAATTTACGGAAAAAGTGTCGTAAACTATTGATGTGGCGGTAAAATCACGGTAATTCACGGAAAGCTATATGCAAAAATTTGAAATTATACAAAATCGAGCGAAACACTTTTAAATAGGTTGTTCTCGTATTTAAAATACTATTCCCAGATTTATTGTCGTCAGAATATTTCCAAATTTTTGCCGATTTACAAAAAATGATTTACAAAGCATATTTTTTAATCTAAAAAATTCCTAAAAAAAGGAACCGGTGTGCGGAAACCTCGGTAAATTACCGCGGTTCCCGTTGGGACTGCCATACCTCCATGGAGATGTAATTGAAAATTAGTTTATTATCCAATTATAATTGACAATGAAATTGAAAATATTGAAATTGATAGGAATTTTAATAATTATAATGGTCAAACTGCCAATCAAATAGCAGAAAACAAAAAGTAGATGATCAAAAGATAATAATTGTTCAGACTTGGTGCTGTTTTCTGATATCACTGTCATTTGTGTATTCAAGATGATATGTTTTGATGATAACATAAGAATGCACAATTATTTAGTCTAGCAGAAAACTCTAATTAGTAATGATAGATTCACTTATTTTAATTATGATGGACAGTAGATAAAAATAAATTATGAAAAACAATTCTACGAAGATTCTAAAAAGAAACGGCATATAGGCCTTTTTTATAAGCTGCATGAATAAAAGGAATTTCATACATTTCATATTCAAAATTCAAACAGAAAGAATAAATAAAAAAAATAAATCTAGAACGGCAAAGGAAAATCAAATGGATCAAATCCCAAATCAGGGTAGTCATCTCCTGGATTTGAAAAATCTGGGATCTGTGGTGAGATGTTTAAAGGATTTTCAAAATGGTAAGAATCTGAGATTTTTTGGGGATAACCCCCTTCTTGAGGTTGACCGTTTGTAACTGGATAAATAACTTGATTAAAGGGAGGCTGTTCAGCATTTAATTGGGCAGGGCATTGAGAAGTTTTCTTGTTCTTGATCTGTCTTTGTAATTGGCGCTCTTTGGCAACTTCACTAGCATTTTTTCTAAGATTTGCACTGATTTTTCTAAATTCATCGATAGTAATGTTTTTTGCAGTGTCCATTTTGATGTTTCCATTATTCACTTCAACCATTGTATAGCCATTGTCTCCTGGGTTTCTGAAGCAAAGTACCTGTGCAAATACAGGATATTTCAACTTGAAAATAATGAATTAATTGATAAAAATCTTTTCAAATTAAATTTCAATAAATTAATTTTTCTGAGCAACTTCCACTTTTCATAATTAAAAAACTTAAAAACATATTCTACATCTATAAAGGGATATTTCTTTCTATAAATTCGACGGTTAGTCGAAATTTTGTCAAAATTTGAGGCTTTTCAAAAATTCAATTAAAAATTTCTGGTAATTTATCTTTCAATCTTAAGCTTTGTATTCATAGAAATCGATATTGTGAAGCATTTTCTGATATTATGAAGTATTTCCGTCTATGGTAAAAAATAGCTGAAATATATAATTTCATGTATTCCAACTATAAAATATATGGAGATAGATATATAATATGATTGTGATCTGGAAGTGTGATCTGAACAAAAAGTATGATAATTAAGAATATAAAAAAGGAAATTGTATGTATTTGAGTTAACAAGAGAAACAGTATAGTCTTTAAATAAAAATCTTTGTAAATTTTATGTCTATGAAACTTTTATAAAAAATAACAAAAATATAAATAATAAATTCTATTGATTGTTCTGATTGTTGACTAATTTATCTAATTCTGCCTTATTTATGCTTATATTTGGCATAATTGGGCTGAAAAAGACAGGGAAAATCAAGAAAAAGTTAATTGTAGCTCCAGAAGCAAAATGAGTGATTATGGAGAGCAGGAGATCTAAGAAAACATGTCTCCACAAGTAAAACACTTTATCGTGATAGAACATCAAGAAAATTTTGTGAGCTTGCAAAAATGGAGCGAAATAGAACTGTAAAAGCATGTAAGTAATGTGTTTCATCCTATTATTTTGGAATTTGAGCATTAATCCTGATATTACAGATAAACTAACCAAGATTATTACTGATTCTTTCAATTGTGAGTTTAATTTATTAAAATCTTGAACAGTTCCTGCATTATTCATATTAATAACACCTACTTGATCTTCCTCTTCCTCATATTCCTCTTCTTCGTTCAAATTTGTTGTATTATTTTCCTGATTTTCCTGATTCTGCGGAATATTATCGTTTTCTGGTATTTCTGGTTCTTGAACATCTGTGGTTTCTGTTTGGCGGCCTCGATTCATCTCTATTTCGATGTTTACGTCAAGATTTAATCCAGTTATATCTGTAATTTCATCACCAAGCTGATCTAAGTTCTGGTTGTCACCTTCCCCTTGTTGTTGACCTAATGCGGTCGCATTCGGGTTCTCATTATGTAAAATTACGAAATCAGCTTGATTTACGTCATTTGATATGCAAAACCTGACCAATAGGTCAACACAGTTGTAGGATAGGACAGAGTTGATCTTGCCGATTAAACTTTTCACGGCAATTCCGAAAATAAATGTGAAAAACATGACTTGGTAGGATCCTGTAGCTAAATATGCGGCAGTAACTGTAGATATGAGTGACCTCTTTGGAACATCTGCAAGAACGTTGAAATATACGATTGTAAACAGTTGATCAACATCAAATTCGGGTTTTGTATAAAGCAATGGTAGAAATAGTAATGGGATCGACGCTGTAGACACCAAATTCATGAGACTGTTGTTTGCAAACATTCTGTAAGCGAAACATAAAATCCAAAGATAAATTGAAAAATTAGTTCTATATAAAGCGAATAGTATAAATAATAACGTGTTAACGGACTTGAGTGCTCCTTGCTGTTTAACTACACGGTAAAAGTAAATCCATGTAAATAACTTCCAAATAATACTAAATTGAGTGCCTTTTGGATATCTTAAGCCTCTGTTACATACATAGATTTCGGGTTCGATTGGTTGATGTGTTCTGATCCTAAATAATTCGCATATTGTGTTCTTAAAAATCTTCCATTCTGTATCTTCCAAAGAAAAGAAAGATTTTTTAAAACTATCTGGAATTGTCAACGCAATAAGTGCAGATATGATTGTTATTTTTAATGCTGTTGCATTAAGAAGAAGTTGTTTGAAAAAGGAAAATATTGTCTGAAACATTTTGGAATTTTGAAAATCTGATAGATAATATAATGAACATATCCAACAAATCGACTAAAAAATGAGAAAGAATGACGATATTCCATATTTTTGTTTTAATTTTTTTATGGTCTATCGGCGGACAAGGATCGATCAATTTCGGTTTATCTCCTTACGATTCGAAATAATAATTTTATGTAGAAATATGTAAAATTTTAAATTTTTTTATGAGTGATCAAGACATTAATACAAATAAATATTTCGAACTAAGAAGCGTTTATGCATGCTACATTGATTCATATAATGCATTGTATCAGTTAAAAACAAATTATGTAGAAGATTTAGACTCGATTTACAAAATGATCAAAACAAACTTAATTGATTCAAATAAATATCCACCATCCAAGCTTATAAGAAACATTTTAAATATCATTACGTATAATAACCGCTATGCAAAGTCATATTTGGCTCTCGCCAAACTCATATCTGATGATTGTCAAGTAAACGAAGCAACTTGTATTAACACTATTTCTAACTACCTGTTTTATAAGCAATTTGGAATTAAATTAGACAAATATAATGATTTCGAAAACATTAAATTAGAAAACCTCGAAATTCATTCAGAAAATACCATTTACAAAGCAATTATGTATAATGACTTAGAAAGATTCATCCAATTCACGGAAAGTGAAATATTTAATAAATATCAATATCTTAAAAGCAGTTTATATCAAGCTTCTTCTCATGGATATTCATTACTTGATTTGTGTTGTTATCACGGAGCAGTTGATTGTTTCATAATTGTTATAATTTAAATGAAGAAGTAATTTAAAACGATTTTATTTATGATCAAATTTTATATATTTTTTTGGATCAAATCCATTTTAATAGAATTTATATACTATTCATCTATTAGTAAACACTACCGTATATTATTTTTTAAGCTATCTTATTTTTTGAACTTTTATTCAAATCTTTGGTCGCAAGAAGAATTGCATGATAAATAAAAACATTTAATCAAAGTCAATTTTATTTTTCATATTCAAATGGACTGAGTGTTAACATTTAACATTTTTTGCTAATTGTCGTCAAAAATTAGGCGTAAAGCAAAAATTGATATTTCATATGGTTTTATGATAGATAAGCATTATATTCCCACTCATTATATTCGTAAATTTTGAGGTTTATCATTCGCTTTTAAGATCATTGAATTTGATTTTTATATAAAATAGTTATATATTAGAAGATAATATGAGTTTATGTGATATTATTTTTCAGAAGATTTCATTCTATATGCCTATGAAAAGTACTCTCAAAACTAACTTTTTCCTAATTATAATTAAATCTAGAATATTGTATTATGCTTAGTATTATTTCATTTTTCTCATTCAATTTAGAATTTACAAATGTCAAAAAATTGAGAGCTGTCACTTTTGATGAATTTCTGTTTATTACAATAGCAGTAATATTTATTTTAGTTTATTGCCACTTTTTTGCAACTTTTATATAGAATAAAAGTGGCATTTTTTGAGAGCTTCTTTCAATTTTTGATGATCGATGTATCGAGAGTCCTCGAGGCCGCCGAAGACTCTCGTGCGAAAAATAGGATTGTACTTTATGCATCTTCTGTAATGAAGTACAACTACGATGGCGGCGAAGAGCCCAGAATTTTAATCATATCAGATTCTTCAGTAATTTACTATATGTATTCCAAATCATTAGTAGAAACAACATCATGCTCGTGGTGTAACCTAACGGGCATGAGATTTGAAGGAAATATCATCTCATTAACTTTTGGAACCGAGATATTCTCTTTTAAAGCGAAAGATCCGTATGATATCTCTCAGAAAATACTAGTTTATCTTCAAAGAACAAAAACATACGTCGAAATCGATTTAATATACCCATTTTCCATAAATGATTACAATTATCTGCCAAATGCTATTGGTTTGCTAACGAGATTCAAGAATGTTTGCGAAAAAGTTAACCTGCCAATAACCGATGATATTATGAGCTATTTACGCGATATTATCATACATAATCGTCCAATTATTGATACTTCAAATTCCTCAGTCACAGAGCCATATTTTGTACCTATTATGGCTACAATACAGCTCGCGAAGTGTATTCGAACAATTGTAATCACGAATTCGCGAAATGGAAGTTTATTTTCCATTTTTGCAAATTTTCTTCAATCAACAATATCCACGTTTTCTCATATACACATATTCGGAGATTGTCTACAAGGATTTGAAAATCTTTGCGCTTCTCTAAAAAATACAGATAATTGTGCCGTCTCGTCAATTTCTTTCTCAGAATGTAATCCGTCTGACTCGAATATCAAGTCATTACTCGAATTGTGCAAAGCTCGCATCATTAGCAGCTTAGCTTTTCGAAATATTTCGAAATTTAATTTTATGCGTTTATTTTACGATAGCAACTACAGAGCTGTTGTCAATACGATCACAATGCTCAACTTTGATGACACTGTGAACCTCGATATCGCTTTAATTCTCCAAAATTTCAAAAACTTGACATCTTTGTCATTAGCGCGTTGTAACATTGATATTCCGGTTGTTCTTGACATGATTTCGAACTCAGACAATCAAAAAATCGGAATGGTCTGTCTTGTTGGAAATTATTGCAAAAATGAGTTCAGAAAGATTCCACCTCTTTATCTATTAGACATTTCATCAGTTACTTTTGCGAAAGGAACTCTTCTTTCCTATTTCTACTACTTATTTTCGAAGAATATTCCTCATGAGCTAAATTTGAGGATTTCCAACGCTATTTTATCAGACCTTACAGAATGGGACAACATATTCGAACTTATGGACTCCCAGGACACTCATTGCTTCAGCGGACTTTCCTGGTGCGGAAATCCGATTCACAAGAGTTTGATTAACCTTCTGCCAAAGAATACTGCATTGGAAGAACTCATACTAGATAAATGTGACCTTTCACATGTAATTAATGATTTATGTAACGTAATTCCGAAATTAAGAAAATTATTAACGTTTTCTTATTCGGGAAGAGCTTTACCTGATGCTCTAAAGATTGTACAAGCTCTGTCAAGTGTTAATATCAACGAACTCAAGCTAGAAGACACAAAATCCGGTGATGATTTACTTGATGAGCTTTCTACGCTTGCCAAATCATCGAAAGAGCTTTATTTGATATCTTTCGATGGTTCTGAGTTTAATTCCTATGAATGCTTCGATAAATTGATTGATATTATTGAGCAAAGATCAATTAAATTTACATTGTGCTGGCCAACTAAAGATATCGAGAGATTGAAGCTGGAAGAACAAGAAGTATCGATGTTTAGAGCTAGAATTTGGTCTTTCTTTAATCAACTCGAAGAAAATAAAGTTGATTATCTTGATTTGTTCGATCCAGCCCTCAAACCGTTCCAATACTCGCACTATAGTGTTTATTTCCCTATGAATAATGTGCTGGAAGAGCTTGAATGCCCTCAATTCGATCAATATCCTCAATATTATAATCAATACGTCTCTTACGTGGAAAAGAAGATCTCTGATTATAATAAATTGAAGATTGAGCATGTACAGAAGACAAATCCTGTCCCAATTTCAAGCGAAGATGTATTAACAAGAGATTTTTGTCAGGCATTCAATAGTTCTTCATCAGATTTCGATGATATCGATTTTACTAATGAATATGATATCAAGGAATTCAATGATGAAGAGATTGGCCTCTTGTTGTCGCAAGAAAAGGAGAAAACAATTAATATTGATTTGGAAAAGTTCAAAACGAACAAAGTTTCTACATTCACTGTTACAGAGATCCCTTATTTTATCAATCAAGCAGAAAATATTGAAAATGAAGAAAAATCAGTTTCAAATTCAAGTGAAAATTTAGTTGCTAATAATTATGACCCAGAAAACAACTATATTGCTAAACTTCAGACAGCATTAGATACAAGTCAAGCAAAAATCGAGCATCATAAACTAATCTCAAATTCAGAAGAATATTCTGAAGATGTCCCTACATTAAACCTCGAATCAGAAAGAAACCCTGTTGAATCATTAGATCTTTCCTATGAAACTGTTGATTCTATAGCAGATAAACTAAATTCACAGGAAAACAAAGGAGAACTGTTACTTATAAGTAAAGATGATAAGATGTTAGACTCTTTAGAACAGCCTATTCCTGTTCTAAACACTCCAGTTTTCTCAAATCTCAAACCAAATAATTCTATTCAGAAAAAATCGGTCAAGAACTCACCAGCATTAGATGAACAAGCTCTTTTCCAAAGTTTGGATTCTTTGGATAACTTAAGTCATCTACAACAGAATAATTCCAAAATTAATCAGTCTAAAACATCCAATATCTTATTAAGCGATGAAAAGATTGATCTTGGAAGTCAAAAGAAAGATAAAATTATCTTCTCGTCAGCGGAAATTCTTCTTCCTTACGAATTAAACAGTATTGAATTCTTGGAACCGAGCGAAACACTCAAAAGCCACTCCTCATCTGCATCATTGCAGAGTAGTGATGATAAAATGCCTAAAGCAAGAAGAGTTTCTAATGCTGTTGCTTCTGAAGAACAAAATTCAAAAATTGAGACAAAGAAATCTCAAGAAGAATCATCTAAACTTGAACCTAAAAAGCAAAATGCTCATAGAAGAAGATCTCATGATAGTAATGAAGGTTCAAAAAGTGACATGAGGAAGTCACCGAACGATAACGATAAAAATAAAAAGTCACCAAGTGAAAATAAAGAAAACAGAAGAAAATCCACAGAAGACGATAAAATTCAGAAAAGAAAATCACCAAATGAACATGACTCAAAAAGTGCCAAGAGGAAGTTCCCCGATGAAGATTCGGACAAAAACACAACAGACGTAAATGTTGTTTTAGATGGTAAAATGATGAGTTATGATGACTTCAGTAGTGACAGGAAACGTGATAGTTCTAGACAAAAGAAGAGGAGATCTAAACATCGAAGTTACGACGAAGATGAAAAGAATTTACAAAGGAACAACAATATAAAGCGTCGTAAATCGATAGATAAAGAGAAGAAGAACTCTTTGGCATCCCAAATACCTCTCCAAAAGCGAAGAAGTTCAGCAGAAGAAAAACAAGAAGTGAAAATGACAAGAAGTAAAAGCAGAGAAGAGTTAAGACGTAAGAGTTATGAAGAAGAAGGTAGAGATGACAAGAGATGGATGAATATAAACCATCACGAAGAAGAACACAAATTCATTAAATCTAATTCACAAAGTGACATCGTCCTTAATATCGAAGACAATGTAAAACAATCGATACTTGCTGAAGAAGAGCTTTCTCCACGTAAAAGGTCTTCTTCTCTCTTGGAAACTCAAAAACCAAACGTCAAAGAACTAAATAAATCTCCACAAAGGCGTGATAGAAGATCAATGACAATTACAGCAGATAAATCACCGCTAGCTGCTGAATACGAAGAGATTCCTTACAGAAAACCGAAATTTAGGTTTACAATTGAATGGTTTTCGGTCAAATCATCGAGGGAGATATTCAATAAGAAAGACCATAAATACAGATTATCCAAATTGATTAATTACTTAGAAAACGAAAGTGATGATGATGAATAAATTTTTTATGTTTGTATTTTATTAAATAAAATGTCTTATGTAATAAATATAATAAAAATATGATTTCTGAGTTAGAATTGTTGTAAACAGAAATTCATCAAAAGTGACACCTCAGAAAAGCTAAAATATTGAATTTTTGGAACTTTTGATAGAGCACGTTTTTAAATATTAATTAAAGTAAATGTATATTTTGTAAAGATTCTTTTTAATAAAAAAGCAAAATTTTGAAGAAGAACACAAAATCTTCTGAAAAATAATATCACATAAACTCATATTATTTTCTAATATATAACTATTTGATATAAAAATCAAATTCAATGATCTGAAAAGCGAAGGATAAACCTCAAAATTTACGAATATAATGAGTGGGAATATAATGCTTATCTATCATAAAACCATATGAAATATCAATTTTTGCTTTACGCCTATTCCCACTCATTATATTCGTAAATTTTGAGGTTTATCCTTCGCTTTTCAGATCATTGAATTTGATTTTTATATCAAATAGTTATATATTAGAAAATAATATGAGTTTATGTGATATTATTTTTCAGAAGATTTCATTCTATATGCCTATGAAAAGTACTCTCAAAACTAACTTTTTCCTAATTATAATTAAATCTAGAATATTGTATTATGCTTAGTATTATTTCATTTTTCTCATTCAATTTAGAATTTACAAATGTCAAAAAATTGAGAGCTGTCACTTTTGATGAATTTCTGTTTATTACAGAATAAGATCTATATTACGTGAAATAATTGCGAATTTCTTGCATTCGCTGCTTCTCATTCTACAACAGTTTTTCTCGGTAATGCTCAATTGAAAGAGATATTCTATAAAATTTTCCACCATATTTTTTTGTAGTCAAGAAATTGAAAATTTTATATTCAAAATTCATGACTTCATTTTTCCAAAATGAATGCAAAGAGAATTCAAATGGAGTTCAAGAGTTTAAACGAGAAGTCTCCAGGAAGGGCTACTGCAGAATTTGTTGAAGATAATATAAATAATTGGAATATTTCATTTCCAGGTCCAGCAGGTACACCGTATGAAGGTTTCCGGATCAAACTTCATTTAACACTGCCAGCTAAATATCCACACCAAGCCCCAGATGTTAGATTTTCACCACCAATTTTCCATCCAAACGTTGATGAAAATGGAGATATCTGCTGGGGAGAAGATCATTATAAGGCTAGTATGCATATATTAGACATAGTACAAATCATTATTGATATGTTGAAGAATCCAAACATTGAAAAAGTCCGTGATATGGAAGCTGGGAAACTTTATGCAGAGAATAGACCTCAATTTGATAAAATCGTCAAACAAAAGCTTGCTTCAACACATTCCAAATTATAAAATGCAATTATAAAGAGTTCATTTCTAAAAAAAAATAATAATTGTGACCCTTTAAGGGTCCACTGTAAGGCCAAATAAGGTCTATCGTCGTCCCAAAAATATTGCTCAAGATGGTGTTTTTACTAAGGCCCAAAACTTAAAAAAACACAAAAAAATTAACTTTACTCTTTTGAGATCCTTATCAGATGTGCAACAATTTGATGCAGTATTGCAATTCGAATCCGATTTTTTAATGTAGATGTACTCTAACATTCTTGAAAAAATGCAAAATGATATTAATTAAGCTTTTCATTTCTGTATCATACACGAAACAAAATCATTCATTATACTAAAATTTATCAAAGTTTGAATAATGAAAAAAATAATATCTAAATTTTTACATTGAGTCGGCTATTGATATGGTCAATATTAAATCGTTTAAAAATGGGCATTGGCCAGAATAATACCCACTAAAATACACATTTTTTTAAATTTTATCAATTTGTTTTGGTATATCTTTATGATAATGAATAAAATGCTTATCTTTCATAAGTCAATACATAATTTATGCTGAAACACAAAAAATAACACGAAAATTTTGGCCAACATTTCAAAACGAAGGATAATGCTTTGAATATATAAACAATAATACTTTGTCTAGAGAATTAAATTTGTGCTATCCAATTGTCAATTCTTTGAATTTTTTATAAAATGCACGATATTCCGGCATTAGCCTCAATAAATATAAACTACATGTATCACAATATTAGGATGTAATGGCATTAAAGCGAATTTCCTAATTTCTTCTCAATTAAATTCCTAGAAAAACTTAGGAATTAATGATTGGAAATAGGTCAAAAAAATTCCTAATATAAAATTTATACTTAAATTAAAATTAAAATTCGAAAATATCTATTTTTCAAAACACGCATCCAGAAGCGAAAAAATTCGAAAAAATCATGTTCTTATAAAACTCGCTGATTTTGCAATTTTTATGTGATTTGAAGTGATAGAATGTATTATCATCTTACTAAAACATATACTTTATTGTTACATTCACAAAATATTAATCAGAACACTAGGAAAAGTGGATTTTCGAAAAAAGACGATAACGATTATTTGCAAATCGCCTCTCAATTTTGAGAGACTTTCAATTTTTACAGTGGACCCTTAAAATTAAATATGCAAATAACTTTGGATACTTGACATCTATGATCAATTAAAAGCAAAGCTATATTTTCTCGCATTATTAACTTATGATTGTGAATCTTTAAACTGATAATAAATATTTTTTCACAGATCCTCTTGCAACATCAAGAGCAGTCTTTCCAAGATTATCCTTTGAGACTTTATTAGCTCCAGCTGAGAGAATATATTTAACAACTTAAAGATGATCATATCCTGATGCAAAAATGAGTGGAGAATATTCAAGATTTTTCTTTGCTTCTTTATTAGCTCCAACAGTGATAAGATAATAAAAACCTCCACCAATGGGAGCACTTTATTGAATGTGTTAGTCCTTCTATCTCTAATATATTTAAAATAATTAAATAATATATCAAGTGAAAACTACTAAATTAATGAAAAATGAAACACTTTAGAGTATGAAGCAATGAAATATGAAATATTCTATATATTTCAATAGTTTACTTTTTAAGTTTGAGAAAATAGGGAGAAAACTCTTAGTGAATGGTATTTTTGCAATATATGATTTCACTAGGAGTTCCACCTATTTTAAGTGCGATTATCAAAGATTCCTCAAATGCTTTAGATTTCCTTCAAAAATATCTGAAATACGTAATAGTTGTAAATTTAACGATTTTTATAGCTAGTGAACTAATAAGTACAATCTATCCATTTCAAATGTACACTAATATACGTAATTTATATGGTTTCCTTTACTATATTTCGTTATCTACTTTAATTTCAGCATTTTATGGGATATTTGATATCACACTGAAGTGTAACCTCGATGTTTTTAACGATGTTATTCCAGATACAAGAACTCACAGCTTCTCTCGCAAATCAAGAATAAAAATTTGGCATAAAATACAATATAGCATTATATTCGTCATGTTAATTGCAATTATTTCGCTCACTAAGTACCTATATTATACATTTGGATACATTAGTTATGACCAAATCAGTTTTTTTGGAAAACAAAAAAATGATGAGTTTCTTTTAGCTTTAAGGATCTATATCATGCGCTATCTTTTACCGTATACTATTCCATCCATGATTTTATCCGTGTTTTCAAGCAAAATCTTCCCAATTCATTTCAAATTTGGAAATTTCAAAATTATTTTTCATTTTCCGATGTTAATCATTATTTTATTAGCTATTTGCGTTTACAATATTACACACGTAATAGATATGTCAACAATTACGTCAGGATACTTAAAAGATGACTTAATTTCATCATCTTACACAAATTTAACAGAAATTTCATTTCCAAATGGGAAAAACAACTTGATTATATTGATGCTCGAATCCATGGAGTCCACATTAGTTTCCCTGAAGAACGGCGGCGATTTTGATGAAAGTAAAATTCCAGAATTAGAAAAACTCGCTTTAGACAAAGAAAACGTCCAATTTTCTCATCACAGCAAGATCGGAGGAGCTATTCCTGTTGAAGGCATGAGGCACAGCTATTCTGCAAACTTCGCTGTTCATTGTGGGCTTCCGTTCTTCAACTTTGAATCAAATCAGAATAATTTGGGAAAATACTACCCAGGAGCTTATTGTTTAGGGGATATCTTGAAAGATAATGGATATGAGAATGTGTTTGTAATGGGAGAAAACCCTTTTAAGAATAAGTACGTCAATATTTTTCGTGATCATGGAAATTTCACTTTAAAAGGGTATGACTTTGATATAAATAATAAGGAATTGTATGACCCTGAGACATATATTATATATGATATGTATTTGTATCAATATGCAAAAGAATTTTTGAAAAATAATAATAATTTCCCTTTTTTCCTCCAACTCAACACTTATGACACTCACTTGCTCAAATCTAAGTGTAAGTTGTGTGACCCTATCCGTAATCCTGGAAAATACATGGTAGATGCTTGTGCATCGAGACAAGTTGATGATTTTGTGAATTTTGTCAAAAATCAACATTTTTATCATAACACAACAATCTTCATTGTTGGAGACCACTTGAAAATGTTAGAGCAGCCGAAGTTAAGGTATGCGGAGAGATCTACTTATGATGTGTTTATTAATTCGAGAAAGAAACCAATAAATATGAAAAATAGACAATTTACAACATTTGATTATTATCCAACAATTCTTACAGCAATTGGAGCAGAATACAAAGGAAATGCTGCAGGAATTGGACGTGATTTGTTCTCTAAAGCGAAAACAGTTAGTGAACAGATTGGTTTCGATAATTTGCGTTCTAAAATTAAGCATCAATCAAAATGGTACGAAGCAAATATTGCTCACGCATCTTCTGATGACGAAATCAATATTCAATGTGAATTAGAATGGACAGAAGAACCATATGACTTTTCTTGTTTGTAATAAAAATATAATTAGGAAAATTTTCTTTGATCTTTTCAGTTGGATCATCACAAATCAAAATATATACTATAGTAGTTTCAAAATCTTGGGTCCAAATTGCTAGGGAAAAAATGTGAGCAAAGTGTATATTAGAGAAGAAAAAAAATACAATCAATTCAAGGTTTATGTAAAACCAATTCATGCTCTATCTGTATTATCGTCAAGCTTTTGCTAATAACTAGATTATCCCCTTGGCAGCTCAAAATTTTTTGATTGTAATCAATGGAATGGTAATGACTCTAAAATTGAATTTACTTCATCTTAAGGCTGGAATTACGCCTATCTTACTTAACTTCAAATTTTTGACAACTGGAGTGAAGCGCCATTGAAAATTAACCTTAAACAAATGAATTGATGGTCGTGTCATAGGGGCGTAAGTGCACCCTTAATTTCGTTGTGATTTGATCAATAATCATTATTGAAGAGAATTGTTAATTCGGATCATTCTAGAGTGGAAAAAAAGTTAAAAAAGACGATCAAAATTCTCTCAATTTTCCACCTCTTTTTTTTGCAATGATTCGGCATGTGTTTTTCTATTGCAGGCTTTTCATGATCGTCTTTTTTTACTTTTTTTCCACTCTAAAATAACCCCTTAATTCCTATATTTATTCTCCTCTTATTTACTTAATTTTGGATGTTTCATTATTTTGGAAGCTGAAATGAAAATAGCTAATATAAACATTTTTGATTTAAAAACATGGTTTATATTAATTTATTATAGAATGCTAGCTGAGGTCTCGGCAAATTTCAGTAAATAAGGTATTTTGGTTGTGACTCTCTTGGTTTCAATGAAACACATTTCTGTATATAAACGGAAAAAATTATTTAGATCAAAATTAGATTGATTTTTATTAAATGTGACAGTTCCTGACCCTCTTGTCGACTTTGCATCAAAACATGAATCAGTTATAGTCAATGTGTAACCTTTTGCATTAATAGAAAACATGTATCGCGCAATATTATTTAAAAATAGGCAATGATCAACATAAGAATTGTAATCGCAATGAAATAATGCTTTATAGCCTCCGCATTTGTTTCCAATTATATTGCAGTAAGAAAATACTTGCATCAATGATTTAGAACCACTGAATAATGCAAGAGATTCCCATTCAGTTTGGTTGTTTCCAATGAATATCGAGAAATTAAATGCAAGTGATTTTCCTTGAAGGGAATTATGTATTCCTGAATAACAAATGCATTTATTATATGTGATGTTGTTATTCTCAAAACGGATATCACCCCATGCAACGTCTACATTGTCTTGTTCCTCTGTTTCACTTTCTCCGCATTTTGAAACTGAAACTTGAAGTACATAGTTCTTTTTGTAGGTCCATCATTAGTATTTTGACTAAATGTAATCTCATTCTCAGCTTTTGATTCAGAATAAGAATTTCGTTGTTGTACAAACTCCCCTAATTCTTGATCTAGAAAGTATACAGAGCCACCTCTTTCGTTGGATTGGCATCTAGAAAATGTATTTTCTTCAAGTAATGCACAAGCTTCGTTATATCTGTGGATATAAATTGCACCATTATTTTTGCATTCTTTAAAAAAGCAAGCAAATACGTAATAATTTCTAGAACCTGAGGTATCAGAGAATGGATTTCCGTTTTTAGTTTGGGTGACCTTACCTTTGTTGCCAAAATATTCTGACCAGCTGAACTTTCTTGCATTTTTCAAACTTGAATAGTACTTTTAATCAGTCAATTCATCTTTTAAATCTATTTGCTGATAATGAGATTTTCTTCGCATGATACCAATATTCCATAACTTGATATTAATATAAAAATTTTCAAATGTCAAATTTTTATATGATAATTCTATTCAATTACGATTATTTGTAATTCAAAGGCTTTTCAGAAGTAAAATTATAACCAAGATTGTGGCGATTTTATAATATTTTTAGGATACTTAGATGGAAATTTTTTTGAAAAGGTATTCATTTGAATAAAAAATCGACTATATAATCATTGAAAATTACTTTTTTCAATATTCAATTAAATACTTGAATCAATTAATTAGTAAGAACTGTTTATTGTTTATTTACAGAAAAACGAACGTATTGTAAATTAATAGATCTAAACTTATGAAAAATAATTACAATAATTGTTTTTGGATATACACCACTCATTTTTGCATCAATATATAATTTAACTCGATTGGATCTAAAAAAGAAGCCAAAGATTATATTGAAAAGAAAACACTAATATACACATCATAGTATATATTCATTTCTAGATATTTAAATAATGTCTGCCCTGATATAATCATATGAAGAAATCTTTTTGTAGGAATTAAAATAATAATTGTTGGATCCGCTGTATGCCATTTTGATGTATTATAATATATAATTTCACTTAGAACATCTAAAATTCCACGGTTAATAGCGTATAAACTCTAAATTAGTTGTTAGATTGTTTTGTTAGAGATGATTATATTAAAGTGTAGTTTGATAAATCTAAATCAGAAAATAAAAATAATAATATAATTTATAAATTACAACAAAAAAATATATAAAATAATATACAAAATAACTCTATTTTGGTAATAAATAAACTGGAGCTCTGCCTGCTAGTTTGTAATCAGACAATTTCATTGTATCGAGCATTGTAACTCTTTCGTACACTAGTTTGTGTTTCTCAGGTGCATAAGCAGTGTTTTTACACACGGCTTCCTTCAGTTTCTCTATTTTTAGGGCTGTAGATTTAAGTTTTACACCAACTTTTTTGAGATTTGGCAAAATTACAATTAACTGTGATTTATCCGCTGGTTCCATCAACGGCGTTGTTGTTTCTTGTATGTTTTCTAGCAATTTCCTTCTTTCTGCCTCAATTTCTTCTTTTGTTTTTGGTTTTGGAGGTTCTATCTTTGGTTGCGGGGGAGTTTGAACAGGTTTCGGAGGAGGAGGCTTAGCAGGTGTTGTTGGTGCTGTCATTTGCTGTCTTTGTCTGATTTGCTCTTGATTCGTCAAATTATTGCGAATTCGTTGGTAATATTGCATCAACAATTGGGGATTATGAGCCAAACGCTCCAAAAGAGCAGGTGTCATGGCTTCTGTAGCTCTTAATTGCTGCATAACCATATCTTGATTTGTAACTGGAGGTTTTGGTGCCATGGGTGCTCTGTTTTGAATATTAGGTAAGTATTGGGCACCAACGGCCATGTTTCTCTGAGGAATATTATAATTTTGATTTTGTACTGGATTTAATTGAGGTTGGACCCTTGTATTTTGTACTGGTGGTCGAGGAGGTGGCCGTGGTGCTGCTCTCGCTGCAGCTGCTTGTTGCATTTGCTGCTTTCTTCGTAAAGCCTCTCTGTATTCAGGAGTATCGTAAAAGAATGTGATAATAGAGTTGTTGGTCAGTCCACATTGCGAGAGAGTTTTTTCGTCCGGAAGAAGTGTGTCTTTAATTTGAAACAAAATTGAGTCTGGTTTCATGTTTGTTACGGCAGATATAAGCTTTTTGGCTTCACTTATGAGCATGCTAGCTTTGAGATGCTTCACAATTACGTTTGCGCCAGTATTTAGCTTGAAGAAAACAGAAATTGTTGGATTTTCGGTTTCTCTCTGCTTTTCTTCCATTAATTTGGCGCGTTCGTTGAGTATTTTCTCTATTTGATTGTCTAAGTTCTTTAATATGTCGTTGCACTCGAGTTTTAGTAAAATATTTCGAATAATTTGCCATTTTTCCTCTGGAATATCGATTGAATTCAAGTTGATGATTTCGATGACTATGTCAAGTATGTTTCTGTCTGTAATATCCGGAATATCGAATTTTAAACCTATTTTTGACACATTTTTCGCGTAAAACTCAGAAGAAATGATCAAATTTGCTTTAGGTATCTTGGACCAGATCTCCCCATGCCCAATCTCAACAATCTCTGGTTCTATTGGCAGAGGTTTGTATGAAAACGATCTTTCTGCCATCAGAGTATTAATCGAAAAGTGACAATAAATATTTTTGTCATGTAAATTTAAAATTGTCAGAAAATTGAGTTGAATTTGTCACTTTTTAATTTTATGTTATCCATTCTTGCAGCATTAGCAATTAGCTGTCCTGTTCCAGCCCGTCAAACTGGACTTACATGGAATCCAAATGCCAATAAAATCCTCGTCGAAATGTACGGTGATCCACTCTGTCCTGTTTGTTTGAACGCCTGGATGAATGGTGTCTCAAAAATGATTCAGAAATATCAAAATGATGTTAAATTCGTTCTTCATTTCCTTCCATTACCTTACCATACATGGGCATTTGTCGTTACAAGAACAATTTTAGCTGTCAAACAATTATCTGAACCAAAGGCACAAATTTTAGTCAACGCTCTTTATACAGGTGGTCAGGGCCAGTTCGAAAATGACCCTAGTTTTACAGAAAATACTGTTACAGACAATTGTATCAAATATGCTGCTAAAATCTGCCAACTTTCTGAAGATGATATCAGAAATGCATTCGCTACAATTGATATTAACTTAGGAGCTCGTGTTGAGTTCAAATACTCAACATCTCATGGAGTTGATGGTACTCCTTACTTCTTTGTCAATGGTGTTGTCACAAATGATGTAGATGCCGGATCTTCAATTGATGATTGGAGTCTATATCTCGACAACCTCCTTAATTAAATTTAGTTTGACTATTTTCGGTTTAAATTATCTATATCTTTATTATTACTTTAAATTCTACTTATTAAAGCCCTATTTTATATCTTAAAATACGATACTTTTTAAATAAAAAATTTTTTATTTGATATCTTTTGATTCCATAATGTTTCAGTTATCAAAATTGCTTATCCTATAAAAGATATTTATTCCCACAATATTGTTGATAACGAAAATGATAAAATAGAAATTTTTATCAAGAGATAATGGGAATGAATCTTTAATTTAACTTTTTTCATCCATAAATTCTTGTAAAAATAATAAATATTGGTAAGATGTCCAGCTTACGACATTTTTGATCAAAACTCTATCAAATATTGACTCAAATTCAGCCAAAATCAGAGTGTTTTACATATACATGGCACGGTGGGCGCAAAAAGTGACAAAATAGAATACCTATGGTGGCAAGACAAAGGAAACATTTTTGTAAGGCAAACATTATATCAAATACCTTTACTTTGTAATAAGAAATATAATTATCACGAAATTACAAATAAATATTGTTTAATATAATTAATAGCAAAATTCTTTTTTATTATTTCCCTTAAGACCTTACTTATTAAGTATACGTATAACAAGCTTGTACTGCATGTATTAGTTAATAGAACAAAAGAAAATGAGCTCAAATGAAAAAAATTTTCATGCTATTTTGGAAATATGCATATTCGAAGTATGAGAGTTGTAAACACTGAGAATTTTAAGCTTTGGTTGATGATAGTCTTTAATTTTTCTTGAAGTAGTAAATTATTTGATATGAAAATTTAATGGCCAGCATAATCAATCGTGCGTTTCGTTTCTTGATTGAGAAACGATGATTGTGTGCTAATGAATTATTGCATCTGACAGGTTATGATTATGGATACCTGAAATTAAGCTTTTATGGGAAACATCACCGAGCGCCATTTGGCGCCCCTAATGCTGTTTCTATCGGTATGATTAAGGAGCTTTCTTATGCACTTTCATCACTTGAACTTGAACGCTACAAGATATATGCCCCCCTCCCAATGGGAGGTGGGAGCAAAAATTGAAATGTTTACATTGATTTTTGAATACTTTACAAGCGCCCCTCCCAGTGGGCGCGGGCGCAAGTGATCGGGTCAAAAAAAATCATAAAAATATTCAAAATTGCGATTTTAATATGTGTTTAAGTAAGGGTTTCGTTTTGCGAAAAAAACGTACAATACGCAATTTCGCTAAAAAAACATTTAGCTAGCAATTTCGACCTTTGACTCCACTCAAGACGTCACTTTTTTAATTTTGCGGTATCATATTTTTGGAAAATCTTTATGAATATTATATAAAAAGTCTCTTTAATATCTATATTTCATATTTTTATCGATTTTTAAAGTTTTTGCGAAAAGTATTCAATTATTTTTGCTATTTGGTCGGGTAAATGTCAGATTTGCGACATTTTCTGATATGATATTCAGATTCTACGTTGATAATAATGCTTATAGAACCCTCTTGCTATTGTGTCAAAATTGCGAAACCGATAGCAAAAATATCTCGCAATATCAAAATTGAGATATTGAGTGAATTATGCATTATAGAGATTAAAAATCTGATTTGTGAAAACATCTCATCAGTTTCTAGCTAATTCAAAAATCTTTACTATCTTATTCGATTAAAATGAAAAGGGAATAGTTTCATTATGCTTTAAATGACAGCCTTATAATATAATCATAGTTTTCGCTCAATATGCAGCATTTTTTTTTCGAAATCTATGGTCAATATCCTAAATACTGATTGCTTTGCATTCATATCTCTTACATTTTCTATACCCACATCACTATTCATTGCTATTCCTATCTTTTTCATTTTTGTTTGTTTCTCATAATTTCTCAAAAAACATGATAACTTGATATTTGTAAATATCATACTTTATAACGTAAATAAGAACTTGACCTATTAAGAAAAGCAGTAATGAAAAGAAAATCTGAAATTCATAAAAATTACAAGTTTCTGATGACAATTAGCTTAATTAAACCAGGTACAAGATTATATAATTGTATTTTCTATCCAATTATCCATATAATATCTTATCCAGAAAAAATAACTTGATCAATACCAAATGATTTTTTAACTAGTAAATAAAGTATTTTCTTTACACACACATTGGATATCATAGTTTTTTTTTTTTTTTTTTTTGGTTTCGCAAAACATCCAAAAACAAATATGCTATAAAAGTGACAATTTTAGCAAAACGAAACCCTTAGTTTAAGAAGTAAATTTATTAATAACGATATTTCATAGTACAAAATGTGTTCAATCTCTTCGTAAATCATTCAAAAAAATCAAAAGAATTTCCAAAATTCAATTTTTTTAGTAAAATTTATATCTTTTTCTATCGTCTCCTCCCCACCAGTGGGAGCCACCGGAGGCGCGGGCGGCGCCGCTGGCGCCAAAAAAGTAGCGCCCATCGTGCCATGTATAGTTTTACATGTACTTGCCTATTGTAAATGATATACGCTTTTTATGTCAGATTCAATACTTAAACTGAAATGTAGGGTCTATCACCTATTCAAAAATTGAGAGAAACGGTATTCGTTAAAGTATAGCGATGTAAGAAGTGTCAGCGGTTACCCTATCGTTCCATACACTATTTAGATGACATCTACCCTTCCACCGATAGATATAACGAGCGAAGAGTATGGCTATTCTGAGTATCTTCTTCAGCTCCAGCTTAACGCTCCACATCTCCAAATTTCAGAGTGTTATGATCTCTCAACAAAGCAAATCACAGCCGCCTTCAAGAATTTCTGCAGTCATCTTACACCAGTCAATGTAGTTGATGTTTTTGTCCCAGCAGCATCACTTGGACAGCCAATTACAGACATTGCATCACATGGACTTCGTATTAATCAAAAGAACGGCTTCCGCTTCCAAGCAGGTGCTGTTCCTATCGATGGCTCCGAAGAAACATACGAGCTTGTCCACATGGTCGTTGCTCTTGGTAACGTTTATTACAATCAGAAGCCTGGCGCCTCAATTACAGAGGCAGCATTCTCCGAAGTCGAGCCAACATCATCCACACTTCCAATTGGATATCATTCTATTCGCGTTTCGAACAAGAACGAGTTTGTTGTTTTCAATCCAAGCCAAATCAACACACTCCGCCTTATTCGTCTGAAGGGCAAGGAAAACGTTACACACGACGCCACAGTCAAGCATATTTGCCACAATTGCGGCCAGCCAAACGCCACAATTTGGTGCGACAACGATTCATGCAAACTCTGCGAGAAATGCGATGCCTCACAGCACAAGACGAAGCTTACATCAGGCCATACACGCCACCCACTCGCTGAAGCCTTAATCAACGTCCAGAGATGTCCAGTCCATCCAGACACATTTATCCAGTATTACTGCACGAAATGCCATCTCCCAGTCTGCCTCCAGTGCAAGGTAAGAGGAAACCACTCCAAAGGCGAATTCGCAAAGCATCATCTCATAGATCTCAAGGAAGCTTACGATAACGCTGTTTCCGCTGCAATTAAGCCAAATCAGGCATTCATCACTCGCGAGAAATTAATCAATCAGCAGCTAAACGCCGCCAACGAAAAACTCAAGGAAATCCAACAAGTACAGATCAATGTCGAAGCCGAAATTACACGTATCGCTGCCAAGGCCATTGAAGATGCCCGCCAGCAGTCTTCTGCCCGCGCACAGCAAGTCAAGGCCATAAGAAGCGAATTAATCAGGAAATTGGCCGATCTCCAGACACATAAGGACTTGTTGGCCGCACAGCAGAAGAACAATGAGCCTCTTTCTTTCGTCCAGGCATCCCATTTCTCAGATCTCTTTACAGAATCCCATATCAACAACGACGACCTTCCATTATCAGCATCAGAGGTCGACGCCGATCTCACAGTTTATGGCCGCATCGAAGTTTCTCCTCCAAGGCCAGCAGTTCAACCAAAATCCCGCGGAATTACTCCATCTCAAGATAACGACGTCAGCCAGACAACAGAGACACAGCTCGAAGCCCAGGATCCACATATTACTACACTTACTCGCATGGCCAAGCGTAAGGAAGGCAAATACCAGGAATCCGGCCAATCTCTCTCTTTCCTTCCATTCGAAGGCTCTGCTATCATCACAAACCCAGAGCTCCAGCGCCGTCTCTACCTCTGCTTCCCATTCAAGGGCCAACCAGTCACTCATCGCATGTATTACTCAGAAACAGACGGCAGAACAGTCACAAAGATCCACAAACTCATCGACAACCACGGCATTACATGCATTGTTGTCAAGAGCGGCGAAAACATCTTTGGTGGCTTCGCAGCTTCGAAATGGAACACAGAAGGAAAGCCATTTGGCAAGGGATCGTCCTCATTCCTCTTCCAGTTGAACAAGGACGCGTTCATTCCTAACCACGGACAGACAGAAGAACCAGTTACTTTATTCGCTACAGAAGATACTTTGACATTCGGTAAATACGATCTCGCTCTTAACGGAAACCTCGAAAAATGCTCTTCTATCATCGAAAACAGCTACGGTGTAGGATTCCAGTACAATTCTAACAAGGCAAGAACATTCCTTGCTGGAGCGCCAGAATTTCGTGCGGATGCTGTTGAAGTTTGGGGATTCTTCTCTGGCCAGTCCCTTTAAGATAATATTTTTCTCTTTTTTTTTATTTTATTGCAGATTTTGAATAAAATTTCTTTATTTTAAAATTTAATTACATGAAACCATTTATACAAACACAATGACATATAAATATAATAACGAAATCCGAAAAATCCTTCAAAATTATTTTGATTGATCGTATTATTATACATAATCGGTTTAACAACTATATATTTGTTGATATTTTTCATTGTAACTGATGTTCCTCAAGTTATTTTGATCAGAACGCCATTTGAATTCATTCTTGAAATTAAAATCTGTTTTAATAATATGAATATCAATAGATCTTGATATGTCATATAAGAATATCAGACTAATTTGTAAAACCTTGAAAAAAGAAAGTCAAACGATATGGAATAGAAAAATTACTTTAAGGTGAAAGAACTAAAAGGAGTGAAATGATATAAAGATAGAAGGAGGGAATCTAAAATGGGAGTGAATGTCTATTGAACTTGGGGAAAACAGAGCGAATTGAAGAACTCGCTCTAATCTTTGTCTCTGGCTCTATAGTAACAGAATTAGGGAACTGTGATGGTCTAAGGCTTGGCATAGCACATAACGATCTCATCGGTGGGATTCCTTTCTTCTTGTTAGTCTTTGGAACAACAACTAAAGCACAGTTGTTACGAAGACCGATTCTGTTAATAAACATAGAGTCATCAATGATGCCTGTCTGTGAAGCCAATAGGAGATCTCTGGTGTCAATTTGATTCTCGCGTAAAAACTCTTTAATATCTGCTCCTGTTGTTGCAAAAGTGGTCTCCATTGTTAAATTTCCGAAATTAGGAAGCTTAATCTGGATTGTGATTCCTTTTTCGGAGAGGTTATCGATTTTGTAATTTAATCGTCGTCGTTATCGATTTTGTAATTTAATCGTTATCATCTTTTTCTAAACGTGCATTTTTACATTAAAAGCAATGCAACTCCAAAATTAATTGGTATTTAGACTTTAATTAGGTGCAGACAAACGAAATGCAGTCCAAATATTTTGGTGATATATGAATTACATAAATTTAGGGAAATTGAAATTATATCTTTTTAAATTTTTAGGAAAACAGATTTATAGAATTGTTTAAGTCATCAAAATAATGCAGACTTAGGTCAAATTTTCCAAATTTAATCATTTGCAAGACTTTCAAGCGACTTCAAAATGTCGAAATATAAGTCCAAAAATAAAATTACGATTACAGTCTATCCTCAATTATTATCACGCTAATTATTGAGTGACCCATGCGTTCGTATGTATGTAATACCTTTTAAAAAGGAGATGAGAGAGATAAACTACATTTACAATTTAAATCTGATGTATTTACTTGTTACATTTACAAATGTAAATGTTTCTCGTAATGTTTACATTTTGTAAGTATAACGAATAAAAATGACGCACTTTTTTTACAAAGTCAAATTATGCGAGACAACTTTACTTGTTACATTTACAAATGTAAATGTTTCTCGTAATGTTTACATTTTGTAAGTATAACGAATAAAAATGACGCACTTTTTTTACAAAGTCAAATTATTGTTCGATTTTTGCAGCTTGTAAACGATTAATTGTATAAAGCAATTGATATTAGCACGACATAACTGAATAATTCTAATATTGAAATCAAAAGCCCTTAAAATATCATGATATTTTAATTTCATAACAAATCTAGGAGACTATTTGATGAAAACATATCCGATGTGGGTTTTGTTGTATTATATAACTTGTTATTGACTTCTTAGCTTTCCAAATTTTTTTCGATAATGAGAAAACGAATGAAAAATCAACATTTTGTCCATTTAAAATTTGATTTGTTTACATTTTTTTTACTTTTTGAATTTCAATTTATATTTTCCTCAAGAAATACTTTAGATTTTAAGAAACTAAATCATATAATCTACTAAGAAAATATATTAAATCCTATAATACTCAAAGTTTTGTGATAAATCCGATCTTTTTTATTTTACTTTTATTATGTTTTTGCAAACTTAAGGTCCTCACTAGGTAAAACATAATACTCTTTGAAGTTAAGTATTTTCACAAAGAGAGGACCAACAATATCAAAAGATTGAATAAAGATTTGTATTATTTTATTTATTTTTAAGAACATGTTTAAGAACCCTCATTATCTCCACGAATATTGCATATTTTTCTATTCTAAGACCACCAAAATTACGTTTTAATATAGAAAATAACATATTTATGTGATGCTAAAGTCGAAGTCCTTAAAAAAAAAAAAAAAAAAAAAAAAGGTAGTGGGGCCTCCAGGCACTTCGTGCCCTCTAGCCCTGAAGATGTTTAGTATAAATGAAGTTTATATTCGGAGGACTCTTCTTCTTCCTCCATTGCTTCTGGGAAGAAGCCTTCTTCTGGGTCGAAAACATTATATAATGTGTCGCTTTTCACAAATTATATATGTTTTCATGTTTTGTCACTTTTCTGTCACTTTTCAGGGAAAAACATTTTTATTATTATATATAATGAATTTTACAAAACCACCGTTACCGTTCTTTGGAAATAAGAGTAAATGTAAAGATATTATATTGAGAGAACTTAAGAAACTACCGAATGGTCTAACATTTGTAGATTTGTTCGGTGGAAGTTTCTATATATCCCATTTGTGCCATATAATATTCCCAGACTCAAAGATTATATGCAATGACTTCGACAACTATATGGACCGTCTCAAACATATACCAGACACAAACAATATATTGAAAGAGTTAAAAGAAAAGATACCCATAGGTAAGATGGAACGTATACCATTAGATAAGAAAAATATTGTGAGAGAGGTTTTGAAAAAAGCAGAATATATAGACTGGGATAGTATATCTGCTAGACTATTATATAGTGGTTCTATAAGAGTTCATGACATTGAAACACTTATGTCAAAAGTTTTATATCTTAACTATACACATGTTTTCAAAGAGGACATAGAAAAATATATTGTGGGTATAGAGTTTGTGAGATGTCATTGGACAGAGTTGTATGAAAATATAAAGACAAGGAAAATGTTTTCTTTATAGTGGACCCGCCGTTCTATAACACATGGGATTTTCAATACCAAGTAGACTGGACTTTGAGAGACTCTTTAGAAACTTTAGACGTTTTACATAACCATCCATGCTTTTACTTTACATCCGATAAAAGTGGTTTGGAAACCGTTATGAGATGGTTAGAGGACATACATGACTATGAGTTTAGATATGACAAGATAGAATATGAGAGAGGTCCTATAAACCGGAGAAAGTGTCATAACAAAGAAATTTTATTAGTAAGTAAATGTGGTTTGAAATAGGACTACTTGTTTTAGGTTTTTTCCATTGTGTCATTTATTTCTTTGACGTGGCAGAAAAGTACAGAGAATATGAAGATGAACCAATGCCTGCAAATGTTCAGTATATGTACTCGTAAGAGATATTTTTATCTAATATTAAATGGACGCACAGAACTTAGCGAATGCACAGCAACCTGGACAACCAAACCCAGAGAATATTCCAAATGAAGTTAGAATACAAACTGCAATGGCAAACTATGGTCAAGTGCCAACAGATGTACAAATGCAAACTGCCATGTCAAATGACGCTGCGTTAGGTTTGCCACCATGGTATGCAAATATGAGATGGAAAGAGTTTTATACAAACCCTGAAGTCGGATATAAACAACTTTATGCAGATGACGCGAACACAGGAGTTGACCCAGAATATGTTTTCTACCAGAGGAGAAACAGAATGTATGAGCTCCAGTTAAAGAATGCTATGGAACTCAACAGGAAACGTAAGAGACTAGGCGGACATTAGATTTTTACATATAGTAAAATGGGTTTCTTCAGTAAGATAGGAAACTTCTTTCGAAATGTTGGAAGAGGTATATGGAATGGAATAAAAACCGTAGGAAGAGGAATTTGGAACGGAGTCAAAAATATTGGTAAAAGAGTAGGTCAGTTTGTTGGTATTATACCTAAAGACCCTGAACCAGAAGAACAAGCTCCTGTTATACAACAGCCTGAACCTGCACCACAGTCTAGTTGGCAACCAAATCCAACACCTCAACCGTATTAAAAATTATATTTTTACCGTTCGATAGTAGTTGTATATGAAACTAAGTTCTAAGTAAAACGCATGGTATAATGGAATTATTCTTTTTCTTCCATCTGTAGTAAACCATACTTGAAAGTCTGAAATACTTCCACTCGGCGGTTCATATAACTTTGTAGGTTTTTTCGTAAAAGTCATTTGCCAAGCATAAGAAAGAGTTTTGAGCGCCAGAAAATGAAGCATGAACAATAATAGCAGCTGGGTCGAAAACATCTTTAAATAAATATGGTTCATCTCTTGCATATCGACTGTAAATATTTGCTAAAGGAAGTTTGACTTTCTGATTTAACATTCTTTGCAAATAATACCATGACATTGCAGTGAATTCTGTATATATTTGTTCGTCTTTCTTTGGATTGTCTTCGTAGATTTGAAATGACACTTGTGAATTTTGTTTGTCATATACAATTCTCACATAAAGTGTGCTCTCGGTATTTGCATATTCATCAGCATATTTTGCATAACATGAATTTATTTTATCTTCTATATTTTTTAACGCAGTCTGTAGAGAAGATGAAAGGTCAACTTGTATTAGCTCAATTTCTTCCCACATTTTTCGTTTCCCTTCAGATATATAATCTATATGAAACCTTACAATAAATGGAAAACTTTTATCTTCTACAGACACAAACTTCATTCTACGAAAGCCAATAGCTTTTGTGACAGATGGGTCTCTTAGCCATCTTAATGGGTAGTCAAAACGATAGCCTTCATGCTTTACGGTCTCTGTCTCAAACTTTTGACCGACATTAGTAAAAAGTTCATCTAATGGTTTAGTTGTAGCAACTCTTGAATTTCTTTTTCTATTGGAAGCATATTTTATCTAGAATAAAAATGTCAAATGAAACAGCGTCTATGAGAGAAATACAACACAACCGACAACTCATTGTGCAAGCTCTAAATAAGAACACAACAAACTTTTCAAACTATTCTAAGATATCTGAGTCATTGAAAGAAGGAAACTTAAAACTGACATTAAACCCAATGACAGATGAGTTTCTATTTTCAAGACAATAAGAACCATACTGTCTGTATAAATCCAACAAAAGGAACTTTAAACGAGAAACCTATAAATGAACTTCTTTTGAAAGCAGATGTTGACAACAAAGCTGACAAAGAATATGTAGACGATGCAATAGCAAAAGAAGAAGAAAGAGCTAACAATGCTTATGCAACAAAAGAAACATACTCATCCTGAACTAGCAGACAAAACATATGTTGACAATAAAATGTCAAGTGAAGTGACAAGAGCTGAAAACGAATATTCTAAAAAGACTCATATACATTCTATATCTGAAATAACAGACTTACAAGAAACCTTAAACAATAAAAGTGCCGTTGACATACACATACCATTGCAAATATTACAAACTTACAAGAAACCTTAAACAGGAAAAGTGACGTTGGACATACACATTCTATATCTGAAATAACAGACTTAAACGTTAGCCTTGAAAATAAAGCAGATAAAACATATGTCAATGAAATATACCAAAGTTTGATAGGAACAACAAAAAATATTGAAACTATTGTTGGGATGTTTCTGTCAATGAAGAAAATAAATATTTTTAGATGGGAGTTTGTACAGTCCTTAAAAAATGGTATACGGTATAAACTCATTCCGAAAAATAACAATGAAATGTATGTAAGCTATATAAAGAATAATGTACACAAGTTAAAGTTCCATTAGACAACAACTGTTACTTAAACTTATATGGAGACGAACAAAAGAAATATTTAAGAGTTTATGAAATGGCAGATATGACATTACCTAACCCAGCTCCAGCACCATATTATTATGACTATGGTGTTGACGCACGTGTAGACCCAAAAAAGCAAACATTATATTTAGAATATTATAGATATAAAAGATATAATGCAATAGAAAAAACGAGATAGTATATTATTATATAGATGACAAAAATAAATATTATAGTCAAGATTTTACCTACCCGAAAACATAAGATTATATTATAAAAAATATTCTGACACAAACCAGAAGAAACCAGAAAATAGTTACACTATATTTTAAGTTCAAAGAGACAATCTATATTATCTCATATGTTTGATTTAATGAACCCAGTAGGTTCTATTTATACATCTATGGAAGCAAGAGGTCCTCAAGTAATGTTTGGTGTTGGTGCATGGGAACAAATAGTTGACAGGTTTTTGTATTGTGCAAACTCTTCAAAGGAAACAGGAGGAAGTAAAACGATTTCAGGTGAAAATTTACCTGCGCACAGTCACTACATAGATTTAAGTACATCTCAAGCAGGTTGGCATAAGCATAAATTTTGGGATTGGTCAGCAATGAAAAAAGGTAAAGGATATGATGTTAAAGACGACGTTCAGTTTGCTATAAATTGTTTCTGGGGTGACACTCAGGGAGATGGAAACCATACACATCGCGTTTCGGGATATACGCAAACAACGGGACAAAGTAAAGAATACATGCCACCTTACATGACAGTTTACGCATGGTATAGAATTGCTTAGTCGTCATTTTCAACTTCTTTAGCATATTCGTCAGGAGTTGTCTTATATTTGTTAGGAACTGTCTTTGAAAGTATACCACTTGAACTTTGACAAGTTTGAAACGAGGTCTGACAATAGTAGTTTTATCTTCTGCTTGCAGTGTGTACATTTTGTCATGTTTGCCTAAAACTTCATAATATTCTCTTGTATACTTCTTCTATTTTTACGAACACGAATGTGAGTACCTGTCGGGTTCCCATTGTTGTCATAGTCAATAGTATTTTCATATGGGTCGCGTTTAGGTATTTCTATTTTTACTTTGTCGCCTTTCTTAAGTTTGAAGCCCGGCATTCTTTCTTGTTCGTCCCTTTTGACTAAATTATTAAATATATAGTCTTTCTCTAAGTCAGGGTTGTTTTTCATTTCTTCGGGGGAGTGGTTTCCCAAACCTTTTTGTTTAACGGCTATTGTAAATATTTAAAACTTGTCTCATCTTTGCCATGGAGAAGTGTCTATATTTGTCGTCATATGACATTTCATTTGCTTTCACCACCTTGTGGTTGTTTAAGTCTCTTAACATTTTTATACAACCGTCAATGACACCAAGAGCAGAATGGTTTTGGTCGACAATGAAATATTGGTTTACATTTTTTGAACGCAGATAGTTTTTTACATCATCTGATTTGAAAGAACTTTCACAGTCAGATGTCAGTTTTGTTGGATGGTATTTGTCAACGAATATTGTCAAAGCTGCTAAGATATCTAAAATATTTTTGGACCATAATGGTATGGCTTCACAGTATCTTGTGTTTTGACCGACAAATATTAGCCAGTATGGTGGTCCGTCTTCTCTATACCTCGGAATGTTTTCCAAGATATCCATAAACCAAGCATTTGGTGTTGAACTAAAGATTTTTATCATGAGTGCTTTTTTTGTTGCCTTAGAAACATAGGGTCCTTGTTTGGATTCGTCATTTTTTAACCATAGAAATGGGTTTATTTGGCGCATTAGCAGGAGTTGCATCTAGATTTTTGCCCGCAGTGGGAACAATAGCCAGAGGTGTATTTGGAGTTGGAAGGAAGATTTTGAGTACATTAGGTATACTTAAAGAGAAAGCACAACCTATTATACAAACTGTACAGAAAGGTTGGGATGTAGCACGAGATGCAACAAATCTTATTCCAAATCCTGAAACAAGAGGAAAAGTTCAAGGATGGATGGACAATGTAGGAAGACAGCAGGAAACTATTATAACAAAGCAAATGACTACTATAACCAAGCAGGACACTATATGGACCAAGGTGAAAGATTCTTTAACAGAGGATATAACATGCACAACAGTGGGTAAACAATAACCAACCGCAACCACCTCAAACTTGGGGAATGTAAAGTTTTTTACTGAGATGAAATGAACAATACAGCATTGAGACAAATGGGTTCAAGATGGATTTGTCGACTTCCAGCAGTTACACCACGTGTTTGTCAAGTTCTTCCTATACCTCAGGAAGTTTTAGACCGACTTAAAAAACAACAACAACCAGTTGAAAACAAACCAAACTAAAATTTTTTACTGACCTGAAAATGACCGAAGAAGTTGAAACGGTAGATTTGACACCACAAACAAAAAGTTCAGAACCATTGTCAAAACCTGTCAAAGAACTTACAGATGAAGAGAAAAATTCAATAATAGAAAGTGCCAGGTCTGGAAATACAAACCTAACTATAAAGTCACTTTTCATAGAAATGGAACGGCTAGTATCTCAAAAAAGAAACAGACTCTCACAAATAAAATATTGAAGTCTGAAGGAGCTTTCGAGACAACAGATGGAAAAGTTTACTTCACTGACAACAGTTCATTAAGAACATCTCATTGACTTAGAGTCGAAATATTCTAAACTTTACAACAAAACAAAAAGTTGAAAGAAAACAAAAACAAATGGCATATGATATTTATGAAGATGTTGACGACACAACTGTTCCTGCAGGTGAGGTAAAGTCAGAGAAACCGAAAAGTGACGAAAAACCAATAGAAGAAGAAAAACCAAAAACTGAAGATAAACCAAAACCAAAGTTTAGTTTGGAAACTAAACCAAGTCAACCTTCATTAGCTGGTATGGGTTGGCGTCAAAGACTTATGGCAGCAGGCGGTTATGTAAAGTAAAGAAAAAAAATATTTTTTTATTTTTATAAAAATGCCCCCATATAGAATGGATAGAAAGTCTGCTAGAATAAAAGCAGAGTTGCAAAGATATGGTTGGAGAGTTTCGAAGAATTTTAAATATAGGAAGGGAAGACCATAAAAGTCTATGACAAACTGGCTGGTCTTCGCTACGAAATGGATTTGGAAACAGCACGTGCAAATTATCCAAACAGACTAGAGAGGTTAGAAGAAGAACGTCTTATGGACATGCCTTTCGATGTTAGTGAACATTGCATGAAATAAAAAATTTATTTTAAAAAAGTGACATTTTTTATTTTATTTGAAATGTACGCTGAGTTTGTTGGAGAAGACCGTTGGGAAACTTGTTTGTTAGATGAGAAATATGAAATTCACTGTTGTGAGTCATTTGAAGTCAGAAACAAACAAAAGACAAAAGAGTTTTAAGCGAATGGAGGGGAATGACGGATATGCTATAGTTAGTATGGGTGGAAAACACTATCTTAAACATGTTGTCATTGCAACTCATTTTATTTATACTGAATCCTAACAATTTACCTTTTATAGACCATAATAAAACCATATAAGAAACGACAATAGACTTGAAAACTTACGTTGGGTCACTCTTTCTGAAAACAATAAGAACAAAGGCAAATTTGGAGATATTGTATTCGAATTTGTCGACGAACTAGAAGATGAAACAATTGAAATTACAGACTATGGCAAGCATACGTTTGAGTTTTACTACTATAGCGAAGAACAAGACTCATTCTACTTTTATACCGGCGTAAACTATAGGAAATTACAAGTATATTTTACTAAGCGGGCTATGCTTATGTAAACACTAGAGATACAGATGGAAAAACGTTCAAATACTTCTTAACAAATTCAAGAAGCTATATGGCATACCATTTTAAAACAATATATTTTTACATATATTAAATGCTTCAGGTTGAAAAACAAAGAACAAAAGTAGCAGATACAAAACCGTTAGACTATATCTTTACAAATGCTGGTAGACAATATCAGATGAAGAAATTTCATCCGAGTATACAGGTTTGACTATCCAATTCGTTGGCTTCAAAGTCCTTCAGATGCAAAGGCAATAGGATTTAGAAGAGTTTTGTTTTCAAATAGAACTAACGCATTTATGTTCGCAGTATATTTTCATGGGCAGTATAAAGGTCATGATGGTCTAATAGACAAATTTGACGAAATGAGGATCTTTACAGTTCGTTCAGACGAAAGTCTTGAGAAAACTCTAAATGACTTTCAAACTCAAATGAACAAATATTATTGGGAATTTCAAGAAAAATACGACTCTTTACTAAATGGAACATACTATCTGAAACTAGAATATGACAAGATGAACTCCACCGTTTCATTTCAAAAGATTGAAATTAACCCTCCAAGAGATACAGAGTTTTTATTTTGGGAAGTAGACAAACGTTCTTGGGCACAATTTCTTCGGTTACTAAACCAGAACGAACCATTACCACCAGATGGTCCATTTAAATTTATACTTCCACCAGCAGATTTGACAGTTTATAGAAACGTGTTTGACCCTCAAAATGTTATGTGTCATGCAAGTTTCAGTTCAAGCAACAATAGTTTTCTATGTATTGGTAAGGACTTTTATGACTTTGCTTCTAAATTCTACGAACCACCTAGTAACAGTTTCTCTGACTTTCAAGTTTGGTTCACAACAAATGGTGTGCAACATATTATTCCATTGTACTATGACTTTTATCTCGAATTGTCTTTCATATATAACTACGGAAAAGTGCTGAAAAAGTATTGAAAAAATACTTTTAGGTGAAGAGGTGAGATCTCACCTCTTTTCTCACCTGTTTTTTCACCCGTTGAATTTTCATGACTTCTTCGTAAACTAAACGTAAATGTTTTGTGAAGAATATAGCAACCGCCGGAATTCAGACGGTTGCTTTTTATACAAAATTCATGCGGGAAATTCTTGAGTTTTGGTTGAAAGAATACGGTGGAGCCAAAAGTGGCTCGACCTCAAAACAAGCATTTTATGAGCTTACAAAGGGTGTTATGAATGAATTCAAAGGTATTTGCATACATCCTGACCTCGTTCATTTTGTTCCCGGACCAAAAATATAATTTAGGGTAGAAGGTTAGATCTAACCTCTTTTCTAACCTCTTGAATTTGTCATGACTTCTTCGTAAATGTTTTGTCAAGACTTCTTCGTAATGAGCGTAAATCAGACAAAAATAATGTTTAGGGTAGAAGGTTAGATCTAACCTCTTTTCTAACCTCTTTTCTCACCTCATGAATTTTCAAGACTTCTTCGTAAATGTTTTGTCGAAACTTCTTCATCGTAATGAGTGTAAAGGACCCAAAAATAAAGTTTAGGTGAAGTGGTGAGATCTCACCTCTTTTCTCACCTCTTTTCTCACCTCATGAATTTTCATGAATTTTCTTAAGACAGATGAAATAAAGTTAGTTTTTTAAAAAAAATATTTTTTATTTTTATTGTAAGAACATGTTAGCAACAACAGCACCAAACTCTTTAGTTATGAATCCTACGTCAATGTTAGTAGAAATGAAAAGCTTCATTCCTTCTTCATATACTTTTGAAACAGAAATCCAGAAGATAAAGCAAGAACTTTTAACATGTAATTTAGACTGTAGTGCGAAAGATGAAGAAAATGAACAGTATCTTTATGAAATGCAGGACATTATTGACCATTTGCCTAAACTACCTGAAATCCAGCAACAAAAACTAACCATTCCTGAATTCGATGAAATAGAAGTCAAAGCAACTGACTCAGTAGAAATAAAGAAGTTCATACGAAAGGTAAACTATGAGTTTCTTGGTTTTCATTGCAACCATAAGGTTATGGACAAAGATTGCGACATGGTATATAAGAATGTTTCTGACCTTTACAAAACCCGGGAGTTTAAGACCTACGACAACTTTGTTTCGTTAGTTGCTGAATGTGTATGGCAGATAAGAGATAAAGATAGAAGAGGTAAGGTATGGAACGAACAAATAAGACCAGCAGCTTTTGAGTTAAAGAAAACCATTGACGCCTTAGTTGTTTTAGCAGGTAAGGTTTCAGAATATAACGCAAAAACGATGCCGCAATGTTCAAAATGTAAGGCAGCAATGAGGAAATATAACTACTCCGTCAAAGAGATAGAACGTATGCGAAACGACTATGCAGATTTAAAGAAAGAAGCAGAAAAGCCAGCAGAAGATAAAATGGACATGTTGACATTTCTGAACAAAAACTATCCAACAGCAGAAGATTTCCTTCTATCTGACGTCAAGAAGAAGTATAAAGAAACTTTCGGTATCGTTAAAACTTTTGACATACTGACAGAAGAAATAGAAGCTACGAAATTGTTTAGAATTTCAAATATACATCGTACAATTCATGTAAAACGCTTGTGAAAAAACTGGGGTGAGAAAACGGGTGAGATCTCACCTCTTCACCTAAAATATATTTTTGCTGAATTCAGCAACAAAATTCTGAGTAAAATAATTTTTAGGGCTTGTGTCAAACCGTTGAGTTTTCACAAAATTCCAAAAATAACGTTTACCATGTGAAACGCTTATAAAATAACTGGGGTAGAAAACAGGTGAGAAAACGGGTGAGATCTCACCTCTTCACCTAAACATTATTTTTGCTGAAAAAATGACCAAATTTCATGAGTTTTGTGTGTTTTAGACCATGTTAGAAAACAGGTGAGAAAACAGGTGAGATCTCACCTCTTCACCTAAAATATATTTTTGCTGAAAAAATGACCAAATTTCATGAGTTTCCTTAAGACAGAAAAAATAAAGTTAGTTTTTTATAAAATATTTTTTTTATTTTGTATGTAAGAACATATATGACAAACACTGAGTTTGAAACAGTTAAAAAGATAGACAATAACACTAAATTGGTTAGAATAGGTGATTTAAACGTAAGATACTCAAAGAAATACAACAAATATTCTTTGTCAGACATTATATCTCCATCTGGAAAGAAAACATCCCACGACTGGGTTAGAACTGCTTCTAGTCAGAAAATTTTGACAAGAAATCCTGAGCTTATGATATCGGTAAGATTCTATGGAACTACAGCATATCTTATAGACAAAAGTCTTATACCAATAGTTTTGTTATGGTTAGACCCAGTTGTTGGATATAACTTCATAACTTATGGTTCATTCGATACGGAACGTTGCAGTGAAGGCTTACTTTACATCGTTCAGAAACCGAAGGACTTCAATACAAAAATATAAGATAGGAAGAACATATATATAACTAAAAGATATGACAGTACAGTCAATAGAGTCAAGGTTGTGTTCGTTAACGATATGAGAGCTGCTGAAACAGAACTACTCGAAAAGTTTGAGAAAATGTATGGTGCTCCCACGAAAGGTAAAGAAACGTTTGAAGTGGATGAGATAGATAAAGCTATAAAATTATTTGACGAATTTGCTGAAAAATACATGTAAAGCGTTTATTTTTGGTCTTTTGTGAAAGTCAGGAAATAAAGTTAGTTTTTTATAAAATATTTTTTTTATCCGGAATATAAAGACAGATATGTCAACAACAGAGAACACAACAACAGTTATAGTCCATGAAGCCATAAATGAAGAATATGAGTACATACAGTTTAACAAACAACTCCGTCTCATTCGTTCGGTCAAAGACGATATGTACCAAATGCAAAGTATTTTGACAGCATGTTTTGCTCCAGATACTAAGCTTCCTAAAGACTGGTTTAGGAACCAAAGCACACAAGAACTTTTGAGCGAAGCACAGCGAGACATACTTTTTTCTGAAAACAGTGAAGAACAGCGGTGGGAGGGAAACCCCAGTCGCCAAAACTCTATGAAAATCGTGAAAAATTGCCAAACGGTTTGAGAGGATATTATGTACATAGACTTCTTGTAAATGCTGTTGCAATGTGGGCTTCGCCTCGTTATGCTTGGTATATTTACATGATGTTAGATGAACTATAATTTTTAGGGCATGTGTCAAACCGTTGAGTTTTCACAAAATTTAAAAAATAACGTTTACCATGTGAAACGTTTATAAAATAACTGGGGTAGAAAAGAGGGTAGATATCGGGTTAGATCTAACCATCTACCCTAAAATATATTTTTATTGAATTCAGCACAAAAATCATGAATTTCCTTAAGACAGAAAAAATAAAGTTAGTTTTTTATAAAATATTTTTTTTATCCGGAATATAAAGACAGATATGTCAACAACAGAGAACACAACAACAGTTATAGTCCATGAAGCTATAAATGAAGAATACGAGTACATACAGTATAACAAACAGTTACGTCTCATTCGTTCGGTCAAAGACGATATGTACCAGATGCAAAGTATTTTGAACGCTCTTCGTTCTACAAAGCAAGCATATCATTGGTTTGAAAACCAACAGACAAAAGAACTTTTAGAAGAATTTCCTCATATGTTTGCTACCTCGGAAAACCGAGGGTAGAGATTCCGTACGAAAATCGCAAGAATTTGGCTCCTGGTTTGAGAGGATATTATGTTCATAGACTTTTAGTAAATGCCGTAGCAATGTGGGCTTCACCTCGTTATGCTTGTTATATTTTCATGATGTTAGATGAAATTCATAGACAAGAACGTGAAGAGCTAGAGAACAAGCTTGAAGCAAAAGATGAAGTCATTGAAGCAAAAGATGAAGTCATTGAAGCAAAAGACAAAAGCATTCAGAAAAGAATACCACGTTCGGTACCAAAAGGAAAGGAAAGAACTATAAGTATATGATTTATACTGAAGAGATGGAAAATGAAGAAGACAGAGATATGGTTATGTTGCATTTAGTCAGAAGAAACAACAAAAGCTTTTACGACCTTGCTAAGATTTACAAATCTGACAGAAATGGTTTTGTCATGATTAATCGTAATATGTTTTGTCATGATTTAATCGTATATGTTTG
>NC_067206.1:5897283-5971662 GCF_026262505.1 Trichomonas vaginalis G3 | reverse complement strand
TTTGAATTTCAGGTTAATTCATCAACCTTTCTTAAATGTATGCAATTCAATTTCATTGTTAACTTCTTTAACTAAAATCATTTCGCAAATCCTTGTTCGATTTGTTTATGATTGAAAAAATTGTTGAGAAATAATTGTAAGATTGAATTCTATCCCCTTTTGTGGTTCCTTTAAGTTTATTTACTATAATTATGGAACATCGTATAAGTTGCATTGGGAATATTCAATCTTTTGCAAAAATTTCTTTGCATTGAGGAATTATCAGAATTTGCTAATTCATAGACTTTTTTCCTGCTTGCAACTTAAGAATTTTTGGTATATTGTTACTCGGCTTGCATTGCTTTGCTCTAATGCTCGTGTTTAATTACTGGAATGAAGAAAAGTTGACCATTTTCATGAGTCTTACAAGCTCCATGCAAAATTGGCAGTTAGGACAACGAAACTTTTTTCCTTGCTTCAAATTTAATGGATAAAAAGAATTATATGAATCTTTTGCAATAAATATAGCAGCTTCTGTAGGATCTGTAAATTTTAATTTGCTATATCTTTCCTTGAGAATTGGAATTGGGGGATTTCAGGTATTTCCATTCTATATTTCAATTTTTTACGGGAATTCAATTCATTTTGAATTAAATCCAGCATATCAGCTCCATCTCCTTTTTCTTCATCAACAATAGCTTGGATGGATACTGATATAGTTTGATTTCTTCTCCACTATTGTCGTTCGCTTTCCGACATGAGATCAATAATTGAAGGTTTAACCTACTTTTGATACTCTGAGTTAAAAAAAGATTTTCTTACATAATTGATTTATTGGTCCTTAAAAAATTCTGATTCAAAATTGAATTGAATCGAACGAGTTTTCCTTTTGAGTCATTTCAAATATTCATGAAAAGAAAAAAATTCAGCAATGTTCAAATATTTTTGATTTGATTGAATTCAAAAGTGTCACAAATATTCAATGAGAAAGAGAAAAGAGATCGAATATGTTGTTTCTGAGCGAAATAGTCAAGCAATATTTCGTTAAGTACAAAGATCAGCATCCGGAAAAATAAATGGGTATATCAAAATGAGATTCCGTAAGAAATATTTGAAAAAATATCTAGAAACGAAGAAAACAGAAAATATTGATGAAATGTTACGCTGTACTCGAATTGTTCATGTTGTTGATCAAGATAAAAAGAATTTATCTTGAATTTTCAAAAAAAAATCAAAATTCATCACATATTAAACAAAGAATCTAGATGAAAGAACATCAAAAGCTTATATAGATTATTCTTGAAAGTTTACTCAAACTTGAAATAAAAAATAAAAATTAAATTAAATTAACCCTCGTTAGGATATCGTTTGCACAATAAAGATCTGTTTCTCAGAAAGATCCTGATTTCTGATAAATATTCTGTTGTAACTTCTACAAGGTTTAAGATATGAAAAACATTTTTGAATATTTCATCGGCTATCAAATCTGCGGAAACATCTGGAATATAATTTTCAAATATTTGCTGGAAGATTTGAATTCTCAATTGCATAATTAATTAAAAATTCATGCTGAATTTAAAAATCGGTAGATGAAATTTGCATGGGTATAAGAGGAAGTACACAATAATACCCCTGAACTACATACTCTGTAAATGAATAGTGAGGAGAAAGACTTCGCGCAGAATTTCAAGTGTTTTTATGATTCTAAACGCCATCTCAGATGTTATATCGACTGCTTTATAAAATTAAAACTATAAATTGAGAAGATAAACAAAATCTTCGTTATTTATAATTGAATTCACGTCATTAAAAAAGTTTGAAATAATTTGATATTAGTTATATTCCGAACATGGAAAGAGCAGTTGCATATCCTGGTAATATTTTAATAATTTTGTAAAGAAATTTGCAATTGCATAAGTTGAATATTGATTTTCGTAGCTCAATAATACTAGAAAAAAATTTCTTTCTTGAGTAAAACTGTTGTTTTGGAAGATTCAACGTCAAGAATATTGTTTTTAATCAAAGCAATAAATGTATCCGGATGATATAGAGAGAATTCGTCAGCTGCTGCTTATGAAACGTAACATCTCATCATATTGATCGGAAAATGTTTGATAAAATAAAGGTATTGTATGTTATCTAAAGCTTTAAAATGAATTAATTTTAATGAAAAAATGAAAAAAATCTGGTTAATATAATGGCGATAAATATTCGAATAAATTTTGCAGTAGTATCAAATCTATTTGAAAGATATTCGAAGAATAGTGATATTTTGAATTTGAATTTTTAATATTGTTTCATTTTGTGTAGATTGCTCGATAATGAAATGTATCAAAAGATTCATTGAATATGAGTCAATGGAAAGTTAAAGATCTTAGGGATATCCAAAATAAATCTTAATAAAGAACGATCCGTCTTGAAAAATTAAGCTTCCGAAGTTACTAATTTCGATCGGACTGGAAGATTACGATCATTTATTGAATTTATCGAAGAACAGAAAAATTGTATTAGTTTATAATTTCATTATTCGAAAATGATAAACTTCAAAATGTATCCATAAAAAAATTATTATTTTTTTTAACAAAAATAAATATTCATACCTATTCGTCAAGGCTTAAAATTTTCTTCAAACGGAAGTGTAAATACAAAATTGATAAGAATTTATCGGTGATCTATTATGACAATTAACAACTGCATCTCGTGATATGAAACGCAAGATATAAACACAAGCTGATTATTGCATAACTTAATAATTGAGGTCAAATAACTAAATTATGTGTTATTATTTTACACATATTTCTTCAAATTTTGTAATAAAAGGATGTTTAACACTAATTTTTAAAAAAAAAAAAAAAAAGCGTAAGTTGGAGGCTATCCCAGCACTTTCGTGCCTTCTAGCCCCCTGTTTAGATACTGTTAGTATAAATGAACGTTTTTATATTCAAGGAAAATTGTTAGTCTTCTTGGGTCGAAACACTTATATATAATCGTGTCACTTTTCACAAATATATATATGTCTTTCATCGTTTTGTCAAGACTGCTTCGTTAAATGTTTTGCTCAAAGATCTTCTTTTCGTAAACATGTTTTGTTCAAGACTTCTTCGTAAAATGTTTTTTGTCCAAAGACTTCTTCGCATTAAATGTTTTGTCAGACTTCTTCGTAAATGTTTTTGTCAAACTTTCTTCGTAAAATCAGACAAAAATATATTTTTAGGTGAAGGGTGAGATCTCACCCTTTTTCACCTGTTTTTCACCCTTTGAATTTTGCTTAAGACTTCTTCGATGTTGTCAACTTCTTCGTAAAATCAGACAAAAAAATATAATTTAGGGTAGAAGGTTAGATTCTAACCTCTTTTAACCTCTTTTCTACCCTTTGAGATTTGTCTGATTTTCATTCGTAAATGTTTTGTCAAGGGACTTCTTTCGTAAATGTTTTTGTCAAAACTTCTTCGTTAAAATCAGACAAAAAAATAAAGTTCTAGGGTAAGAAGTTAAGCATCTCACCTGTTTCTAACCTCTTTTCTACCCTCTTGAATTTGTCAAGACCTTCTTCGTAAATGTTTGTTCAAAAGACTTCTTCGTAATGGAGTGTAAAGACCCCAAAAATATAATTTAGGGTTAAGAAGGTTAGTCTAACCTCTTCTTACTAACCTACTTTTCTACCTCTTGAATTATCATGATCATCGTAAATGTTTTGTCAAGACTTCTTTCGTAATGAGTTGTAAAGGACCAAAAATAATAAAACAAGGGAAAAATTGTCTTTCCTTTATATGGACCCGCCGTCTATACACATGGGATTTTCCAATACCAAGTAGACTGGACTTTAGTTGCTGAACAAAAGTGTCATATAAAACATCTGTCAAAACGCCTATTTTTCTAACTAACAAGCCACGATAAAGATACGTAGAATATACGTAAGAGAACGGGAGACATATGCAAACATCCCAATTTAGTAAAACTGACACCCACAACAAACAGTTGCACAAACAAATGATGAATGACCCCACTATGTTTTTGCAACAAATTCAAGCCAACCCTATTGCTTTTAAACCGAGTTATTGGTGCAACAAAAAGTGGAGTTTAAGAGCGGCACTTTTAGCGAAAATGGCAGGCTATGGTTGGAAGCTGCAGACGGAAACAGTTATTAAACCCTCAAAGTCAAATGAATTTGAGTTCACTTCAAAAAATCAAATAACAGATGTTTCAAAAGTCAAACATAGACATACAGAAACAAATAAGTGAAAACGAAAAAGAAAACTAGAATATGGACAGAGCACACAAAGAAACTTAAATGATTAAACGAGAGAAAAAGAAGAACAGGAAAGAACAACCTGATAAGAACTAAGTACCAGAGGGCAATATTGCGAAAAAAAACAGTGTTCAGAGAAAAAGCAGCCAGAAGTAGCAAAAATGGAACAAAAGATGTTATAAATTGAAAAACATTACTATCAAACTCATAAGATACTGAAAGATGAAGAAATAAAAACAAAAAGCCCTGAAGACATTATATGGATAGCGCATTGAGTATAAAAAGGAAGTTGAAGTCAAATGTAAAAGGCTAAGAAAAACTTTTACAGTGCAAAACCAAACGTACCAGCTTAATGCAACAACTTTGTACACGAAAGAATTAAATAAATAACGAACAGAAGCCATGCAAAGCAATTGATAAAGCGCAGAAATATATAAAGCTACCGCATAAATAATGACTCGTTAGAACAACAAATGCCACACAGCCAAAAAGACAGCCCAACTAAAATATAAAACGCAGGTCAATCAAGGAACAATAACGCGGCATGAAGACACGTTCAACATGAAGCCTTTTAATGAATGCCACTACGACTCTTAGAACCAGCCCTTCGAAGCTCTTACAAAGAACTAACGGTTTGAAACTTAAGTGAACCGACTTCTTCATCTGGAAAGAAACTGAAGTTCTGTAGTTTCGACAACGAGGTTTAAGAAGACAAAGTAGCAAAATATGACGAAAATAAACAGATGCAGAACAACGAGGACAGGCAGTTCACAAAGTTGCCTATGACGCCGTAGAGCCAAAACTGTTGTGGAAAGTCAAGCAAAAAGAGTTACAAACAGACCCAAAAACAGACCTTAGTAAATGCCTTACTTCTTAAAACGAAAAGTCAGGTTAGGACATTATCTGCAGATGGAATCATTATGTGCCAGCTGTTGGAAATCTCTCTCTTTTTTTGAAGAAGTCAATGTTAGAGTTCTTTATGACAGTATAATGAGTATCTTTGACATTCACGAAGAAACTCTTTTGTTTCAAAACTACTGCTAACTCTTGTGAAGTATAACGTTTGCGGTCAATGACGATAGCTAATGGTCTGACATACTGACCAAACTTAGATTCTTTCACAAACTTCTTGTTAAAGATAACATTAACATTTGAAGCATTATTGAACTCATTCTTGATGGCAGTAGCGAGAGCATTGTATGAAAAGAACTTGCAATCTTGCATGTGTTTCATTAAAATAAAAATATTAAATTATTTTGAAAAATAACTTAAAAAATCTAATCTAATTTTTTAAAAAATATTTTTTTATTTCCTACTAAAGATGTATCGGAAGTTGTCTAAGTTAGAACACTCGGAAATAAAACAACTTCTTACAGAAGCTAATATAGATGTTGCAAAGCATTACGCAACAAACAAAAAAGCACTCGCTGACTTCAAAGACTATAATGGTGCAATAAGTTATGATAGAATTCATGAGTTCATAAAGCCGCAACGCGGCGAGGACGAAGTCCATGCAAGAGCATTTCCTTTAAATGACGTTGCTATTGACTTATATCATAGACGTTCAGTACCTCATGAAGTAAGAAGAGAAATGTTTGACATAACAAATGCAAACGTTGGTGAAACAAGAAGAGAGACGACACACTGAAACAACAGAGAAGAGAGATGTTTAAAAGTGCTATAGAACAAGTTCGCAAAGCTAACGATGTCATTCGTTCCATTGACGACAAACCAAAAGAAGGTGAGAGATGGTTAAAGAAAGATGAAGAGAATAGGAAGAGAAATGTGAAGTCAGGCAATAGACTCATTGACTTTAACATCGAAGCTTTAGATGAACCAAACAGAGACTACTTACACAAACATTTCGGTAAGGTTTTCATGAGACTCTTAGAGAAGATTAAAATAAACTCACAACAGAGATGGATGGTATGTTATAAACTTGGTGGAAAGTATGAATGTTCTACGTTAAACCTCAATAATATTGGAACATTACTACATCAGCTCTTGAAGGAGAACTTTATATCAGAGATAGAAGCAAATGCTGCAGGTATTGTTGAAATGCACTATGACTTCTTCTTGACAAACATAAAGAATCTTACTGAAATAAAGATGTATGATTTAACAGAATATGAAGGCTTAACGATGTCAGATGTAAAGAAAGGCAAACCAAAAAAGAGACCATATAGAGATGAAAGCACACTGACAAATGACCAGAAAGCCATTTTGGAAGCTCTTAAGCAAACAGGAAACCCAGCACTTATAGAAAGCTTTTGGAAAATAATGGTGAAAAGAAGTTTTATAAGAAGAGAAGCGGTCAGTTCTGGAAGTATCTTTGCACATTACCTATAAATCTTGAACGCTACCAAATCTTCAATGAACTGAACAAAAGAACTGCAACACTTATGACAGAAGACAATTGTTTCGTTTATGCTTGCATTCAGGCTGGAGTAATGAAGAAACTATTGACCACATGAGAGAAGTCATTCGTGTTAGAGACTTTCCTCAAAGTAAAGTACAAGAAATTTCTGACGCAACAGGTATAGCATTTAATGTTACCATTGGTTATTTCAATGACTCAAGACATAATGAAATAAAGAGATACATACCAAAAGAATGTGAAACTGTTCGAACTATTGACTTACTTCTTGTTGAAGACCACTACATGCTAAATGAAAGATTACCAATGACAACATATTTCATTCGCAACTATATAGAAATCTTGAAAGTGTGGTGGAATGAACATTGAGAAACAGATGAAGATTTATACAAAGAGAGAAGATAAATATGTAGTTCGTTATGATAGAACAACACCGTTATGGGATGTTATGAAAACATTGTGGGAGTGCAAATATTTCGAACCTATTTCTTATGGAGAACTTTTCACATATACGACTGACTTATATAAACAGAACCTTGCACCATTTAAAGATTTGACATATGCTCCAAAGTATTGTGTACAACTGAAGAAGAAAGCAGAGTCAAAAGAAGTAAATAAATAAGTGCAAGTTCATTCCTGAGCACGTTTTCTTTGCTGACTTTGAGTGTAGTACGATGGCTTTCATAAAGCTTTTAACATCTGTTATGACAGTGAAGATGGTTCAGTGAGTGAAAGCATTTGGGGTCAGAACTGTGCAACAGAATTTTTGGAGCGACTTCCTGACAAGAGTTTAATATATTTCCATAACCTCAGTTATGATATAAACTTCATCTTAAGACACATGACAGAAGTGAAAGGAACTCCCATCATTAAAGGTTCACGAACAATGCAAATAACTGGCTTATATAAAGGAAGGGCAATTATTATAAAAGACTCTTACAGTGTTATAAATAAGAAGCTTAAACTATTTCCTGCTATGTTTAACTTACAAACAGGACCGAAAGAAGTATTTCCATACAACTACTACAGCAGTGTTTGTTAGCAAATGACAACAGAACTGGTGTCATTTCTGAAGCATGTAAGTTTATAGATAGATACATTCATGAAAAACATAGATTCCATCAAAGGTTGCAGAATAGATGAAACCACTTCGACTTAGAAAAATATAGCACATTTTATTGCAAACAAGATGTAAGAATTTTAAGAGAAGGTTTTGTTAAGTTCCGCAATGACATATTGAAAGAATTTGATTTAAACGTTTATGACTACGTTAGTATTTGTTCTATTGCTAACAAATTGTTTGAGAACAGAGTGTACTTCCCGAATGGAAATTTATATGACCTCTCAAATAAACCAAGAGAATTTATTTCGAGATGCATTCAAGGTGGAAGATGTATGTTGTCAGATAACATGAAACAAAAGAGCGAAAAGAAACTCATTGCTGACTTCGACGCTGTTTCATTATATCCATCAGCTATAGCAAGACTTTATACTTTAGAAGGAATTCCAAAGTTATGAAGGATGAGATGTTAAGCACAGAGTATCTCATGAGACATTTATTCGATGACGACCAAAAGGAACCCATTGGTGAAAAGTTTATGTCTGGCTTCTTTGTTCTCATTAAGATAACAGAGATTGGAATACATAGACACTTTCCTTTAATAGTTTGTGACCCTGAACTAAATCCAGAACTTAACGTTCCCAGAAGTTCAAACACTTGCTGTTTAATGTATGTTGACCATATAACATTACAAGACCTCATAAAATATCAAGGTGTCAAATGTGAAGTGTTGCAAGGATACTATTACGATGGAAACAGAGATATTAGAATAAGAGATGAAGTAAAGAAGTTGTTTGAGTTAAGGTTAAAGTATAAGAAAGAAGGAAATCCTTTGCAAGAAAATATAAAGCTCATTCTGAACAGTATTTATGGCAAAACTATTCTATCTCCTATTGAGTCAAAAATAACCATAGTAAATGACAAAGATGCTATAAGATATGCCATCAGAAACTACAACCATATAGTGAAGTTCGAAGGTTTGGATGGTTCAGATAAAACTATTTTCAAGCTAACGAAAAGCATTTGCAGACACTTTAACTTCTGTCCACTTGGTGTTAAATATTCTATCTATGTCGAAGAGAATAATGTGAAGTATTCTGTACTGCTGAAGATATGGGACTTCAAATATTTTACCAGGACTGTGATAGCATGCATATTTTCAATGAAGACATACCAAAGCTTGCAGCAGAGTTTAAGAAGAGATACGGTCGCGAACTTATAGGAAAACATTGGTCAGTTCATTCTGACTTCGCAGAAATAACACCTGGAAAACAAAGTTTAGCATACAAGTCAATATTTTGTGGAAAGAAGACTTACATAGACTTACTCACTAACGATTTAAATGAAGTTGCATTCCATGCACGTTGCAAAGGTGTCAAACAAGACGTCCTTGCTTTAACAGCTAATGAAATGTTTCCTGAAGCTATACAATGCTATTACAATGAAGATAAGAACATTCACATACCTGTTGGAACATATGACAAAGACTCTGAGTTCAGTTTAATGAAACTTTACAAAGCACTTCATGATGGTCAAGAGATTGGATTTGACTTATGTAAGTCTGTCAACCTTGCTTTGCTGAAAAGTTTAACTTCTCAATAACGACTAAAACAAGCTTTATTCGTAAGTTGAAGTTCTGAGGTCATTTATTTTTGTCAGCAATGAGGTCATTCGTGATAAAAATAATGAGGTCATATATTTTTGTCATTTATGTATAACCATTGTCTCTCTTAAACTTTGCAATAGACAGCTTTGTTCTTCTTCCTTCTACATCTGTAATGTTTATATAATCTTTGTTATACTGTCTTAAGACATTCATTCGTCTGTATTGAGTTCCCATGAAATAGTAAAAGGCATCTTCACTTGGGACATAGTAGTAGTTTCTAACGTGTGATATGAGTATTGTATAATTTCAACAGCGTCTTCAGGAAGAGAGTCAACAATGTCAAACCAATAGCCATTTGAACCAGAAATATTTCTCATGTTTTCTCTTCTTGTCGTCCATCTTAAGTTCGAGATATGAAAGTCTCCTCTGTCTCTGTTTATATGGTCTACTTCACGAAGTCCTTCAGGGTTCGGAATGAAAGTTTCTGCAACTATTCTATGTTTCATCAGCTTGTGTTTGTTTAAATTTACACAAATATAACCATCTCCTTGGTCAAACTCACTAACAACTCTTTTATTGCTTATACGTCTAATTGGATAAGGGTACTCTGAAAAGATTTCATAGTCATTGTCATGTTCGAGTGTTTGCCAATGTCCTTCACCTTCCATGCCTTTCACTCAAATAAAATTTTCAGAAAAAATAAAACTAGCGTAGATTTTACAATACTGCGATGGTAGAGTTTAAGAGTTGTGCTTCAATGTAGAGACAGTCCTTATGGTCTGGAGGTAAGAACACTGGGCAGTTATGGTCATGAGTGGAGAACATGTCTATCCAAAACTCACGATTGAAGCCAGTTAATTTATAGTATTTAGGGTTAGGAAGTGGTGAAGTTCTTGTATGACCAATGAACTCATTTTCAACTCCCTTACTTAAGTTTGAATATAATATAGCTTGCTTTCTATCCCAAATGCCAGGTGTTACAATCTTTGAAAATTCATTTTTCCTCGGAAGCATTGCATCATAATTGAAAACATTCTTGAAATCTCATTGGTTCAGAGATTTGAAATCTTATACGTAATGGATTTTCTTTCTCTTTAGCGACTTCATTGAATGGTGAGAATACAACAAACTGACAGTCATGTGTTCCATCTTCATTTTCATTAAATTCATAATGAAAGTCTATAAGTTGTGGCTGACTACCTTCTTCTTTCAGTTGTGCAAGAAACTCACGTAAAGGCTGTAAAGTTTGTACTTCAATGTTGAACTTTTTCTCGAACATCTCATTAAATGAAATCATACATTGCAACAATGTTGTATCGTCTTTAAAGTATTTGTATATGTGAATGTTTTGGGCGCTTAAAGACTGTTCGTCATTTTCTATCTCGACTTGAAGTATAAAGTCAACCTTTCTGAAAGCACGTGTTATATACATAGATGTTATGCCAATGTACTTCTCTTCATTTATGTTCACAATCCAGTCTGTTGGAAACTTAAACGTTACTCTGTTCCCCTTTATTTTGACGTCAGGGTTTTCACTACTGAACGCAACAGATAAAGGTATTTGTCTATACATTTAATTCGGATAAAAATAAACCATTTACTCTTTCTTTGCTTCAGCTTCTTTAGCTTTTGCTTCAGCTTCTTCTCTAGCTTTCTTCGCCAGCAAACGTGGGTTCTTTTGTCTTCCAGCAGCTAATGCAGCAAGTTGTTTTTCACTAAGTTTTCTCTTTGGTCTCTCTGGCTTTTGTTCTTGTTTTTGTTCCTTCAGTTCGGATAAAATTTGCTCACGAATTTCTTTCTTCAATGCTTCAACATCTATGACCCCTTGGGTCTTGTCCGTAGGGCTTGTCTGAGTCATTTGACTGCAGATAAAAAACAAAATTAAAACTTTAACCGATGTAAAATGAGCTTGTCAAAATCAGAGCGAGAGTCTATTATATTAAATGACGCAAGAGGAATACAACATCCTTTCTATTACGTAAGTCAGAGTAAAGATGGTAAAATATACGTAAGAAAAAGAAAGGTTCCATTAGCGAATGCAGAGCGACAACATTAAGGTGCATGGCAAGGGTGAAGCCACGAAGCCCATATAAAACCTTCTGTTCAAACTGAGCAAAAAGAAGAAGAAAAGAAGCCAGATGTACTTTCAATAACGAACCAAGAGCTTATTGCAAAGTTCGTGAATTTCATTGAAAAACAAACCGAGTCAAAGAACCCTGACCCACCAGTGAAAGAAGTTGAGACAAAAGAGAATGTACAGTTCATTGAAAATGTCAAGAAACAACTTCCACCACGAATGCCAAGAAGAAGAGTGAGAATAATGAAGTAAATAGATATTTTTATCCGAAGTAAATACATGCAGAACGAACAGTTAAACGAATTTACTCCAGCAGAGCATATTCATCAGATTCGCTCATATTTCGATATCATAGACAATGCAGTTCAAATTGGTGACACTAATAGAAAATATTCTGACGCAAAGATTCCATCACAACCTGGAACTGCTAAAGATAACACATGGGTAACATTCAATCTCTCACCTCCTGGTGAAAATATGTTGGACCTTTACAATACATTCATTACGTATAAAATGGAAGGTCAATTTATTGTAGATAAAGAAATTGGTTCAGGTTCCAATAAAACAAACCCACCAGGATTTTGGATTGGTTTCGATGACGCTTTCTATGCAGTTGCTGGATATCAAATCCTTGCAAATGGTCGTATCGTATATTCTCAAGACAACGCAAGAGAAGAAGCATATATAACTTCAAACTCACAAACTACCGAACAAATAAAGAAAGTAGATGTTTTCTCAAAGACTCGACATGAAGATGTATGGAGTCATTCGGGAACATGCAGAACAGGACAAATTGTTAGTGGTCCAATTACAGCAGGAAAATCATTTGATTTTAAGCTTCGTTTAAGAATTCCTGTTAGAAGATTCCTTCCATTAGAAGCTATTCGATTTATTCCAGCTTTTGCAGGAAACATTCAGCTTAAAGTAAAGTTCAGTAGCGACGCCTTACAATGCACATCTATATCTGTAAATGATATCATTGCTTTCAATCCAACTCTTAAAGTTGCATTTGCTTCAGATTCAAATCCACCGACAAATAAATTTGTTCCATGGAATGAACCATTCACTATGATAACGAAGGCAGTAGAAGCTAGTGGAACAGTTACTATTACAACTGTAACCCAGCAACTATTTCGAACAAAGATGGATTTTAATGAATGTTTCATTCATCCAAAGTCATTCTCTTTAGACCCTAACATTTATACAGAACTTGTAGAACATTATACAAACGAGGCTTTATGTTTTCCTGTTAAAGTTATGGATTGGATTCCTATGGACGGTTCATTCTCAAAGAATACAGATAGTTCAAGTGCAACATTTACAGCAGCTTATACGCCTATTAATGTTAAAAGTATTTGGGCACTATTTAGAAAGAAAGACAACTATTATGTTAATTTTGAGAACCCTAAGTTTAAATATCTTCAGCTTTCCATGGGAGCTTATGGAAATATGCCTGCAGAACCTGAAAAATCATATGGACCTGTATTTTATGAAATGGTTGCGAACGCTTGCAATACAAACAATGATATGATAGGATTTAATGAAGATGTTATGAGGTCATTGGTGGATGATGGTAGTGTGGAACATAAATGGGATAGCTATGACAACACACATTTCTTATGTGGTTTTCCAACAGAAGTGGACTTTTGCTTCCAGCAAGGTCAAACATCTACTGCTCCAATAACATACAAATTGTCTGTTAAAGGACCTATTGAACTAGCAACTGAAAATGTACCAAAGCCACTTATTGGATTTATGAGGGATTGTTGCTTTGCCATTCAGGTGCGTGCTAATGGAATCCCAATAATAAGATTAGATGACTATAACTTAGCTACGGACGACAGTGAGGAATAAAGGATGAACGTTTATTTTTAAAGCTTATAAATGAGTTCTTCATCAAGCTCTCGTGAACCTTCACCATCTATGAAACAAACTTTACCAAACGATTATGGAGCACCTATTGAATATTTCTTACGAGCTGCACAATGGCAAAGAGCAGTCTCACCAAGGTTAGGTGTTCCACCAGCTCCTGTCAAAAATAGCATTTGGTCAAGTCCTTATATAAAATATGGTCTCCCACTAGGTTTGCTAGCTACAGCAGGAGCAGTTATGATGTTGAAAAGAAATAAAGCAAATGTTGTAAATAATACTGAAGTAGCTGAAGTTAAACAAACTCCAACACCTTCGCCAAAACCAACGTCAAAACCAACGCCTTCACAAGCAAAACCTTCAATGACTCCTGAACCTATGGAAGTACAAACTCCTGTTCAAAAGTCAACTCCTAAACCGACTCCAACATTTAAACCAGAACCTACTCCTCAAATAAATCGTAAAACTCCTGCGTTTCCTTACTGAAAAATAACGTTATTTTTATTTAATATTAAAATTTTTATTTGATTGAAATGACAAATAAAGTCACTGAAGCAATGAAACAAAAGTTTTTGGTAGAATACATTAAATCAGGAACTATTCCAGAAGGTTTTTACATTCATACTATGAAGGATGGTAGAGTTCAGTTTAGAAAGATAAAGCAACCATTAGATAAAGAAGGAATTTTGAGAAAGATTAAACTTCATGAGGACAACATTGCTGAACTTAAGAAGAAGTTAGAAGAGTTGGAGAAAGGAAGAGAGTTATAAAGCAATGAATTCAACAGGGTGAAAAAGGTGAAAAAAGAGGTGAGATCTCACCACTTCACCTAAATTTTTGTGATGTTTTCATACGTGTGAGGGTGGTGATATCATTATTTTTTATTTTATTTTTTATTTATTTTTATATAAATGACGAAAACTATTGAGATAACAAACTACAACGGTCATGAGTTCAAGAATTTGTTCTTCGTTCCTCGTGAAAATACATTCTATCAGATACGAGGGAGAAAGGGTAAAGTTAGTTTGAGCGTTTATGAAAAAGAAATGGAAAGTTTATACAAGCATATGATACAAACGGTAAGCGTGTTTCATTAGCTTTGTCAAAACTTACTAACTATGACAGTGATTTTGACCTATATGAAGAAGAAAGTGAGTCAGAAGATTATAAGCTGTTATATGAAGCACAGCAATGGGAGGAGTTGCAATACTTTTGTAAGTGAGAACGTTTATTTTTACAGTAGTGAAGTCGTTTGTGAAAACGTTAGTGAAGTGGTTGGCGGCTTTATAAATATTTAATGTTAAGTTGGTGTTGTCGTTTGTGTTGTAAAATATACGTTAACGGTTTCGTAAAGTGTCAAATTCACATAACAAGGGTAAGGTGGAACGCAGTGCCTCCGTACCCATGATATGTATACTAACTCAGTGAGAATGTGAGTGGTTAATTTAAAGGTGGTCTGATAAAGATATCGAAGCTTACTCAACACAGCATGAAGCAGTTTCTAATACACAATCTTACTAGTGGTGTTTCGGTCGCCAGCGCTCTCATAGGGGTGCTGATTTCAAAAACCACTACTTCAAATTATTCAACAATACTCAATGCAGCATGAAGCAGCTACTACTGCTGTATCTTACTGGTAGTGTTTTGGTCGTTGGCTCTTGCACAGTCTCTCAGATTTTCAAATTTTTTTTTCAACACTATCTTGTTTCGCTCTCAGAAAGCTATCCTACAAAGACATCGAAGCTTACTCAACACAGCATGAAGCAGTTTCTAATACACAATCTTACTAGTGGTGTTTCGGTCGCCAGCGCTCTCATAGGGGTGCTGATTTCAAAAACCACTACTTCAAATTATTCAACAATACTCAATGCAGCATGAAGCAGCTACTACTGCTGTATCTTACTGGTAGTGTTTTGGTCGTTGGCTCTTGCACAGTCTCTCAGATTTTCAAATTTTTTTTTCAACACTATCTTGTTTCGCTCTCAGAAAGCTATCCTACAAAGACATCGAAGCTTACTCAACACAGCATGAAGCAGTTTCTAATACACAATCTTACTAGTGGTGTTTCGGTCGCCAGCGCTCTCATAGGGGTGCACCGAAATTCAATTGTTAATGATATCAATTCACAAATTGGAATCGAAGATCAGTATGAAATTTAAAATATAAATAAATTTTAATTATATTATTTTTAATTTTTTTAAATAAATATACATATATAAATACATACATATATACATATATAAATATATACATATATAAATATATACATATATAATATATACATATATAAATATATACATATATAAATATATACATATATAAATATATACATATATAAATATATACATATATAAATATATACATATATAAATATATACATATATAAATATATACATATATAAATATATACATATATAAATATATACATATATAAATATATACATATATAAATATATATACATATATAAAAATATATACTATATAAATATATACATATATAAATATATACATATATAATATATACATATATAAATATATACATATATAAATATATACATATATAAATATATACATATATAAATATACATATATAAATATACATATATAAATATACATATATAAATATACATATATAAATATACATATATAAATATACATACATAAATATACATACATAAATATACATACATAAATATACATATATAAATATACATATATAAATATACATATATAAATATACATACATAAATATACATACATAAATATACATACATAAATATACATATATAAATATATTTATATATATAAATATATAAATAACAAAATACAATCAAAAAATAGTGTTTGGAAATTTAAGGTTAAGTGTCACTTTTTCGTAAATTCTACCACACTCATATTGCAGACTCTACAGATTTAGAACCAGAAAATCAAAACCATCCTTCTACAAATCAAATGTCTAGTAATCTAGAACATAAGCTGGACCTTCTTGATCATATTGAAAAACAATTATCGAAAATGCGCTCGTTATTGGGAATTCTTCCTACTACAAATGCTATTGTTGGGCCGTCAAAACAAGTTTCAGTTAATAGCAAGCAAATTTCTGAAAAAAATAAGAAAAAATCTTCCATAACAACAAAATCAAACAATTAAAAACAAAATTCATCCGACAATCCTCCTAAACGTAAAGCTCCTATTTCGGAAAGGATTCTCAGCGATAATAACTTATATTTTCAAGTTCATCGAAAGAGATCGAAAAGCAAACGTTCCACATCTACAGAGAAAAAGAATTGATATATGAAGTCTAATTCCTTTTATAACTACTATATTTTTATTCTTATGACTAAAAAATAATATATTATTTAAGGGTGCCCTATAGACGATAGCTCCCCCTCAGAAAAATAACCTTAAATAAAACCAATGCTTTTCGAGACCTATTTTGGTACCTCCAAAAAAATTTTTCTCGGCAAAAAATCAAGTTGATGTATTTTGTTTTGTCATCGTAGATACTCTAATTTTCGCCCAGTAATGTTATATAAAAGGAGCTTTTTTGTCGAAATGCAAAACAAAATTGGCCGTTAATGTGGTGAATTATCGATTTTTGGTACAGCATACTTTCTTATCAATGAATAAATGCAGCTACTTGATAAAAGAGTCTTCAAAAGCAACTTTTGAAAAAAATATTCCTTATTTACATCAAGAGCCGAATACTTTTACGATGAATATTAATAAAATTTGTCGGTATTTATTCTTACAGATTATCAGATCACAAAAGCCAAAAATTGTTTATTATTTTTTTCAGAATAAAAATTTCGAATGTATCAATTATATCAAATACATACATTTTATTCATACATTACAAATGAAAGATTTAATTTTTGAAAAACCTAAATTTTTTCGAAAATCAAATATTTCGGTGTATTATATGCGCCTTTGTTTAAATTATTCGCCAATTCCTCATCACGAATATAAGATATTTTGGTATTACAAAAGAGAATCCATGAATTGATGTTTTCGTCCAAAATAATAATATTATATTGTCGACTGTGATAAGTTATTATGGCTACTAGTTTGGATTTTACAGCTGGATTGTTATTCCATGTGTAATCATCCAATGGAAACGTAAAACCAGCAACATCAATAAAAAGATAATCTGAAAAAGTAGGAGTAACTTGAAGTTCGTTATTATTAACAAGAGGAATGTCAATTTTATCTGTAAATCCCCAGCAGAATTTTTTGAAATAATCAATAAGATCTAGTTGCCTAGCTTCACATGCAAGCGATTCTTGTAATTATTTGAAAGCATCAATTGGATCAGCTTGATGTATCTTTTGCCGTTTCGAGTACAGGTGATACAGATAAGTAACATCTGCATTTTCCGAAAAGTTCCGATTTGTGAGCGATAATATTTCTTTGTATATTAACTGTTGCTCATTGGGATTAGAGAATAATTCGTCAAATAGTTTGTGCATTAATGGTCGAAATGTAATAAGTTGAACAATAACGGCAAGAAAACCGATATTTTTTACAAGCTTGATACCAAGCTTTTGTTTTTTAGGCTTATTATCTCATACCGAAATGGCTCACCAAAAAGGTGACATTTTTGGCGCCAATAATTTGATTTTTCTGATTCTTTCTATTTAGATATATTTATTTAATATTCATATTCCTTTATATTGCCTCATATTATTTCCCATTTTTAATCATATTATACAAATCTTTAATAATTTTTAATGTTTTGAGCTTCAAAATCTTGTTCTAACTATTTTCATTCATATATCCTAGAAAAAATTAAAAAGTTTTTTAGAAATAAAAATGTTTGTATGTAAAGTATTGAAATATTCTAGATGAGAAGACATTCTCCAGAAGAGATTGATATTGATTGGCTTTGTGAAGCCATCACAAAATCAAATAATGGAGTTAAGTTAACTGATATTTGCGCGAAAGCTAAAATAAATCATGAAGGCAGAGTTATATATAATCATACTATCTTAAAGTATTCCTAGAAATTTCCAAAATTAACCGAAATATAACTGTACAGAATTACTATTTTCGAGATAAAATTTATATGGAAATACTAATTCATAACGCTTTATGTTATATAAAATTTAATTTATAAAAATTTCAAAATAAATCAAATTTAACACAATGAATATAACTGCAATCGAGGTTTTTGACGATTGATTCTTACGAGAAGTTTTCCAAACTTTGAGTTAATGTCAAGACATTAACTCAAAGTTTGGAAGTCTAATAAGGGGAATTGTAGGCTATGAGGTACTGATTATATATCAGTGCCTCATAGCCTGCAATTCCCATTAGAAATCGGAGAAACTTTGTCCGCATAACTTATGATGCGGACAAAGTTTCTCCCATTTCTACTTAGAATGAAAGGGCAAGAGGTATATAGGTACACTATATATCTCTTGCCCTTTCCTTCTTACCTAAAGACTTCCAATCTTATTTTTTTCCAATTTTTCCCCTAAATTTAAATCTTATATAATATAAATAAAATGCATAATATCAATCACAAAAATTAATGTTTATTTTTTTAATTAAAATTGCCGCGCAATTTAAGGTTTTCTATCACTTTTTGTTAGCCATTTCGGTACGAAACAGTTTTTTAGGCTTATCATGAGTTTTTCTGAGTGTCTGTGGAAGTTGTATCAAATCAGGATGAAAATCTGCTATCATTTCAAGAGATGGTGGATTGTGGCTGAGGACGTTAAGATAATTGATTGCGTTTATCTTAATTTTCCCAAAGTTATGAAAATCAGTAAAAGCTGAATTCATAATTTCTTTTGCTTGCTGAGAATCGTAAACTGCAACAGCCGAGATATTTTCTTCATTAATACGAATTAAAGACGAGTACGTATTATAAAGATCTTGTTTAAATTTGGATAATAAATTTTGGAATTCTTGAGGATCATCTGGAATTTCCTTCGCCTTGAAGAAAAATGAAAACCTTTTCCAATCTGGTGGTACTTTGATATCGGAACCAAATATAGATTTTTTGTTGAATTTTGGATAATCTGTTGGAAGTGAAAGATTTTCAGATTCTGACGGTTCTTCATCCGCTGGCGGATCCTCATCGTCAGTGTATTCAATTTTTTCGGATCTGGATCCACCTTTTGACGGTTTATGAGGAACTAAGTCAGCGAATTCTGGGTCAATTTCATCTGGAATGTAATGAACGCATCTGTTATGATTTCTGTAGTTTTCCGAAGTTCTTCTGATATGGTCATAATCGGATTTATTTTCGAAATTTAATATAACTTGTAAAATATCTTCATCAAAATAAGAATCATCTATACCCATTAATCTTCTTAGTTTTGTCTTCCAATTGTCTTCATTATACGCAAATACAGAAACAAAAATTCTGGCTGGAAATCCAATAATCCAACGAAGATTTTTTGGGACTAAATGGGCTTTCAATGAATTGAAAGCTTCGTTGAAATTTGTATGATATTGTTTGCTGATTCTTAGAAACAATGGAGCAATATTTGTAATAATTTCTCTTTTTTCGATATGCTCTGGTGATTCTCCTGGATATCTATTAATTAATCCCATCCATCTCTGAACCTTTTGCTCTCTGGTTTTAATGTTGGGCATGCAAAAAGGATCCTAAATATTTTTTTCAAATTTAGGATATTTAGTGACAATTTTTGAAAATGCTGATTTTATCACATGATTTGGATCTCTTACATGTGATAATTGTACACCAGAATTCTCTATCATTGTTGAATCTTTAACATCACCATCTGAACAAAAAACTTTTATTTTTTTCCATAAATCAGATTTCAACATATCACGTAATGCATAGCTTTCCATTAATCCTGGTGAAATTTTTTGGTTCAACCAAAATTTTGGGATTTTGAATTTTATTAATTCTGGATGCCTTGAAACTATTCTAAAATCTAATATTTTGTTTGTATTTATATCTATAAGCGTAATGACGGCATGTAAAGCATCGCGCTTAGAACTCCATGCGCAATCTAATGAAACATTAAATTTGTATTCTGAATCATGTTTAAGAATTTCTTGTATATTAGCTTCACAACTTGCTGTTGCAACTTTCTCAAGATCTGGCAATATGCTCTTTAGATGCGCAAGTAATGTAGTTTCTGTTGGGCAATGAAAGTTTAGGAGTGATGCCAATTCGATGTGTTTTGAAAATCCTGCACCAGATATAAGAGAAATGTAAGTATGAAGATTCTTGACAACGTCACTATACGGAACTCCAAGCTTAAATTTGACGTTGAATATTGTTTCTTCCTTAACATTTGATTGTGAATGATCTTGTTTTGAATTAAGCTGGTTTAGATTAATGAAATGCGAAAAAGGTTTCTTATTTGAATAAACAGTTCGATGATAGACCCTTTTTTGGCAGTCATCAGCTTTATATGTTATTAATATCTCTTCAATTGTGTATCCTTCCATGATTGGAATAAAATCCCGCTAAATTTTACGGTTTTTTTAATACAAAAGTAATCAAAGTGAATAAAGCAAAGATATATATTGTATTTAATCAGTCAATTGATATTGGGTAGAATATATGCTCAATATTTCATTTTTCAAATTTATTATTTCAAAAAACCAATAATTGGCGACATTGTTTACTGTAATAATTGTTTTTAATGAAAACACTATATGCCTTCCTTATTTTCTTTCTTTTTTATTTTTTTGAAAAAATCAAAAAAACTCGAAAAAAAAATCAAAAAATCACAAAATCGATGAATTCTCAACGTAATTTAAATCTTCAAAATCGTAGAGATTGGTCATAATATAACTAAGCATTATGATATGGTAAAGTTCAAAAAATCTCTCTCTTGAACGAGATAAAAGCTTAACAGAAATAACCTTAAAAGTGCTTTTCTGAGGGTGGTCTATCGTCTATAGGGCACCCTTAACAATTTTCATTTTTTTCTTTTAACAATTTCGTTTTATTTCCATTTATTGTTAAATGATTTTTAGCATACACCTTTCTTTGTTCATCTTCTAAATACAATTTATTTTTTCTTAGATATAATTCTATTCATTCAATTCGATCGTCATTTTTCAGTACATGATCGTAATTTTCAATTATTGATCGCGATTTTACTTCAGAATTTGTTCGCAATATTGCTTATCAAAATTATATCTCTATTCTCTCATTTCTGTTTAGTCAATATCATTACACTCCTATTGTCTAATAACATGCTATTAATTTTCTTAAAATTAAAAAAAAAATATCAACTTTTAAAAACAGAAACTTAACATCCTTAGGTCAATGGATTTTGATGTGAGATACATTTAATCTGTTTTTCTTTTTTTATTTTAAATAATTGAATATTTATAGTTGTTATGGGTCTTACATCATGTAAAACGAATTTTCTTAAAGTAAATTTACTTTTTCTTCAATCTTTCTTACATATTTATTAAAAAAAATTATCCAAAAAAAGATGTTTTAGAATGAAAAAAATAGAAAAATCTTCATTTATAGTCTTTCTTGAATATATACGTTTTGATTTTTTTCTTTTTTAAAAAATTCAATTTCTAGAAAAATCGAGAAAAAATCATTTTCTTCTATTTTTTTAGGACGCCATACCCATTGAAATCTCTTCTCAGGACGCCATAAACTATTCAATTATAGTGTAAACTTCTCAAAAATTGAATAGTTTACATCAGGACGCCTTAGGACGCCAAACCTTTACGCGCCCGTAAAATTCTACATTATTTCAAAAATCAATAATTCTCTAGTAACTTTTCTTCAAACCCTAACCATTATAATATATGTAAAATAGAAAATAATTGCAAAGAAAGATAGCCGAATTTACTGGGTAGTTCTTGTGATGCGAAATAATTGGAAATTAACACCTAGTTTTAACAGCATCATTCTCTTTTTGCTCTCATTTAAATGCATTCGCACACTTTAATTTTGAAATATAAGAGTTTTGGAAATTATCAAATTTATCTGCTCAAATACTATAGATCTTCATAAGTGTTAATAGAATTACAAGGCTTACATATAATGTTTAATATAATGATGCACATCATACTGGGATTTATTCCTTATTCATCTAGTTATTATAAAATTTACAACCCCATGAAAATTTAAAATTTTGTCAAAAATAGTGAATGTACCTTTTGCTGGACTACCTTTGTTTTGGATAAAAAATGGTGTAAATTATTCAAAATTCAAAACATTCGATAGCGGTTTAAAATTTTTTTAAATTTTCATATGGGAGATTTGTATAACTTGAGCAATACAAGTAATCTTTCTCATACATTTCAACCAAGATTGGAAGAAAACAAAGTGAACATTAACTACCAAGATTCTTCAGTAATATTGGATCAAATGAACCTTAATATTACACATCAAGAACAACTTACATCTGAAATCCTAAGTACAAATGATTTAGAAGAAAAACCCAAATCTAACGCTGTTATCCTTATGGACTTAATTAAATCTTGTCTTCGCAAAGATGGAGAAGTTCTTCAGTTTTTTGAGAAATTTGTTTATCCAAGATTCATTGAGGAATTTAAACAATATGATAACGGAAGATTAAACCCTTTTGAAGTTATGAAGTACTTTATGGAGTCTACTTTCTCAATATTTTTTGCAAAATTGATAGGAAATCCTGAGCAAGAGACTTTAAATACAAAAGAAAACTTTTCTAGTAAGACAGAATTTCTCATTTCAAGAACAAATCCGGAAGAATTAAGAAATGATTGTCTCACTGTTCTTAGAACATTGTCAGATTTCAGCTTTAGAGAACCAGTTTATGATGATTATGGTGTTAACCAAGAATTTTTGACAAGAAAAGCGAAGTTTTATTTTTGGATTTCTAGAAAGATTTTACAAGACCAAGCAATAGAACAGATACCAGAATTTGCAGAACATCTTCGCACTGGAGTCAAATCGTTTGATTTCGATAAAGTCGAAATTGAGTTTTCAGACCAATACAAAGCTGCTGCCGAAATCAAGAAACATGGTGTTGAGTTTGGTGAAACCCTTTCTTTAAAAGAAGGTGAGGAAATTATCACTAGATACTACATCAAAGCATTCTTTGGATACCCGATAGAAAATCAGGAAAACAATTGGGAATCTCTTTTCTTAACTGATTTTATATTTGATGACAATAATCGATTCCCACCTGCTTATTATAGTCTTCCAAAGTTAAGAGAACCATTTGCTTACAAAATTCTTGAGTGTTTTGGCATGGGTCCACATGTAGAATTCGTAATAAATCCATATATTTCACGCGGATTCTACATTGCAAAACAAGATTTAACACATGGTGATCAAGCCTTTTTTGAACTTGGAAAAGATGTACTACACAACACACATGATTTTGATTTTTATTTGTTTTGTGCTCACCATCGTTTTGAAAAACAAAAGCAAGAATCCTTTAATATCGACACTACAGTCCTTGACATTATGATTAGGATTATGAATTTATATGACATAAACAAAGGAAATATTGGATTCCTTTTGAAAGGTTATGGCGAGGATGGTTGGGCACATCTTTGGGATAATAACATCGGAATTATTCCTCAAATTGTTGACTTTGTAGTTCCTACAATAAATGATGAAAGTGATAGAGATCTTAAAGAACGCTTTCTTGAAGGAGATCTTTATATCGACTATGGAGAATATTCTATTCTTCAGAAAGTTCTTCAATGTGAGTCAAAAGAAGATAAATATTACTTAGGATTCAAAGCAATACAAAGGATCCAAGAACGTTTAAAGAATCTCATACCAGTTGAAAATCCAGACTGTGATCAAGATGCAGACGAATTTCGACTAAAGGTGTTGTTGAAGCAAAAGGCGGACGAACTCAAAACGTTGCTTCTTCAACGCAGAAATGACTTGCCTATTCTTAGGAACAGAACTAATGCAGAACTTATCGGATTCAAGTTCAAGAGTTCTTCAGATGAAAAATCGAACGAAAAGAAACATATAACAACTATCGAAGATTTATTTGTTAATCTTGATAAGTACTGCAAAGAAATCATTCACATATATCATACTCTTAAGAACATCATCATTAAAGGTTATCATAAATACTACGATGAAGAATGATCTCAAAAAACAATAATTATCAAATTAAAATAAATTTTATTGATTTTTCTGAATAAATTAATATCTTATTGCCATTTTTTAAGAAATGGAGGGTAATGAAAATGACTTCTATAACGTCGGAAAAATAACTCCGTAGCATAAATTTAACTTGTAGCCCCGGTATTTTTCAATAAAACTGGGTTATTTTTGATAGCCATATTACTCTACATCTGTTTATATGCATACAGCCGTGATGATACATGAAAATTTCAAACCTAAATTCTTAATTTCAAGAAAATCATCAAAACTTAAGTTTGTATATTAAGCGTAGATATTACATGTTTATCTAATATCCTCTTAATACACATAAAACATTTTGGTTAACTCAGAAAATTGAAGGTAAGGTCCTTTTTTCATTTAAGGTACCCTATTCAAAAAATGAAAGGGGGTCCCTCACAAAATTGAAGGGGTACTATTCAAATTCTATCGAAATAGTACCTTAATTAAAAAAGCTCTCAACCGGTACCATTCAAATTCCCTCAAAAATATTGAAAAGATTTTAGGTATGCTGCTAATATAGTTAGTAGCATCATACAGAATGCATAGACAAATTTTTTACTAATTATTTTTTCTTAGCAATTCAAATTCGAGATCGCTTAACTATGCTTAGAATCATAAGCATAATAATTTTGCAAAAGGTATGGGAATAATTTGAAAATTAATTTCAAAATTATTAATACTAGTGCAAGCTAGTGTAAGCATGTAAATGCATATTTGTGCACTGATTCGATACTCTTTTTTGGAAATTGTACTTTATCTTAAATTTCGAATGCAAATTTTTTGAATATGTGTATTGAAACTGTAACCTTTTGTCTAAGTTGCATTCTAATATAGCTCGAAATCTAAAAATGGGACTTTACTCCTCTTTCTTTGAGAAAATTTTAGACAATAGCCAAATTGCTAATTTTGTTGGAGTAATACCTGCATTGGGAGGTATAATATATTGTTCAGGGTTGAAACAAGGAGGTAGTTAGTGATAAAGCATAGTTACCACATGAAATGCAGTAAAATTTTGAGTCTAAACGTCTTTTAAACCATCAAGTATAAATTATAGAAAAAGATACTTTATATATAGTTAAAATAAAAATGATTAGAAAATAGCGTTTTTGATCAAAATTTCAAATTTTTATTTCCGAATATCTCTATTTGTGTCTAATTAGAGACATTTCTATAATTTTAGTGCGCAGCATATGCAATTCCTCTTTGGTTATTGCATTAATTTCTCAAAAAGAAAAATGTCTTCAATAATTTTTTCAACAATACAGTACTAAAGCTAAGAACTTCTAAACACATGAAAAGTTATATCATTCTCGTTAATATGTAGATTATCAATGAAAAGAATATTGTGAAATTTGAATATTTTTTTAAAATAGAATGTAGAAATACTTATCAATGCTTAAAATAGAGATATGTGAGAGCTAGATCCGTATTTATTTACGTTTTCGTGCATATTTTGAATATCAAATTAAATTAATTTTGAAGATTTTAGCATCTAAAAGTATTTAATGCCCCTATACAAGCAAGGTAATTCTTACATGTCTTAGTAAGTCCAAACTTAATGTTTTATGATATGGGCCTGACCTCTCCATATGGTGACGATAGAAATTGAATAGGGTACCTAAATAAAAAAAAGGAGTTTAATAAGAATCTAATTTTTGAGAAATCGTTGGTAAAATCACCCCAATTTTCACCAGTGTGGAGCTCATCTGATATAGAGCAAATTCTATTTCAAAAGTTTCCTCATTTGTATTCAAAAATTCCTCTGCTACGTGTTATATTGAATTCGGAAATTTCAATTCTATACCTCTAAATGTAAGAAAATTCGTTTGATAAATACAAAAGGTCATTTTGTCAGTCCCATTTTAATAAATTTTCACTTTTGGATTTAGAGCCAAAAGCCATACCATTACATAAGAATAAAGATTATATGTTAGTTATAATTTACTGATTTTTATATGGTAAATTTGTATCATTTGAAATTTAATTATATTGATCTTTATCTAGAGAGAAAATTCAACTGTTTTCTATGCATTTTGATATAAACATCCTTCATAAGTGTATTTATTACTAAAGTATCGATAAATATTCATTGTGAGGGTGTGATTTGAATGCAATTTCTACTTAAAAAGCATAATTTTAAGGAAGTGATTATAAAGAACTGAATATATTGCCATGCATATTAATGATGTCTGCTTCATTTTGAATAAAATTCACCTTTGAATTCCAAAAAAAATTGAAAAAATAAAAATTGTTGATAAAATTTTTTTATTAACATTGATATACAAGTATCAACCTACATGAAGAAATTCAATATTATAACTTACTGTGGAGGAGCATAAGGTGGAACAGAGTATCCAACAGCAGCATAAGGATTTTCTGCTGTATTTGAAGCGTAGGATGAGTTGATGTTTGCTTCCATTGTTTGGACGTTGCCGTAAAGTTGGCGTGAAAGTCCGTAAGTGATTGAGAAGAATTCTTGAATTGCTGTCTCTAAAATTGAAGCTTTAGTCTGCCAGAGCTGTCCTACGGTATTAATAAATTCCTCAGTTTGATGATTAAGTGTATCAAGCTGTTGTTCGTACTCAATCTTTGCTTTTGTAAGTTTTTCGGAGTCGCCGTTCTTTGCGTACTTCTCTGTATCGTTTTTAAGTGATCCTACGTACAAAGCTGTTTTATTTCTCTTGCTCTTAAGCTCGCCCAAGTGATCCATCGTTTTAAGGACTTCTTTGAAGTTTGCCATGACGTCTTTCTCAACAGTATCGTTAAACTGCTCTTTAATAACTTTTTCGTTGTTCTCGAAGAAATTGCAGACTGGAACAACAACAGATTGAGAACTTGATCCATTAGCTTTGTCAGCTTGTTGAAGATACTTGGTCATTTCAGCGCCAGACTTAGAAGCCTTTTGTGCGGAATCCAATATCACATCTAAATCTGATTTGAATGTTGTAAATTGTTCATTTAAAACTTGATACTTTTCGCAAGCGCTTTCGAACAGTGGATTTACTTCAGACTTGCTAACACCTGTTTTTTCCTTAACGTATTGTGTAGCAATTGATGTTCCTTTCTTTACTTCATGCCAAAGCTTTGACATTTTATAAATAAAAACCTAACTTTACAATTTGTAAACTTTTGTCAAATAACAAAAGTTTCTCAGTTCTCTGAGGGAAAAAAATGTTTTGTTAATAAAGGTGAATAATGGGATTGGTTTTTAAGGGACTTTGGACATAAAATTTATGCATTTTGCTTAAAGAATTTGTTAAATTCGGCATAAATAAAAAAAAATATTTAATAATGAATAAGCTCTATCAAATATTTATAACTCTATAGAAATCAAATCACATGTAGATTTAAAATATAGTAATTACCGCTTTCTAATTGGTTTCCAAACGTGATGAACGTTTCCGTCATCATCTTCATAAGTATCATAGTTTTCATCGTTCTTAGTATCAGCTTGAAGTTTCATCTCATCATAAACTTCTTGCAATTTCTGTAAAATGAATTCTCTATTTTCAATTTCTTCCTTAAGCTGCTTAACATCTGGTGTATCTTCTTCCTCAGGATTTTCTTCTTCAACTTCCTTGCCCTTTGTTGCTTTAATAGCTTCTTCGACAGAAGAATAAATTTTAGTTGATCCTTGTGTTTTAATTGGGAGTCTGATTTTTAATTTTTCGAGTTTGTTCTTCTGTGTCTGCATCTTTGCAATAATGTAGTTAATATCTCTAGTTTCTAAAAGAAGTCTTTGTTCCTTTGTAAAATCTTCACGTGGCTTTGACTTGTATTCAACTGGTTTCTCTTTCATATCTCCGATCATAGAATAATAGAATTCATTTGGATTGCGAAGTTCAGCTGCTCTTCTTAAATCATCGATTTCTTTCTCGTGTTTGTGATAAATTTTTGCACGCTCAATATAATCTTTCTTTTTCTCAAGGATGCCGAGATGTGCACGTGCTGCTGGTTGCTGCCTCTCGCGTTTCTTGCGCTGAAATGGAGATTTCCACTTACTGCTATTCATTTGTCACTTTTAGGACTAAAATCTTGAGACAAAATCACTGAATGAACGAAACACAACTATTTTCAAGCGATTTATCACTTGTACATTAGTTTCTTGATTCATTTGAATTGTGTTCAATCATTATACTCTCATATTTTCGTTAATGTATTCCTGTGAATACATATTACATAAGAATCTTTTATCTTTCGAAACTTCGCAAAGACATTTTTTAATTTAATCTCATTTGTGAGTGTGAGCTTGAATCACAGAGCATGTTCCTCTTTTTCTATTTGATCTATGAATCACATTCATAGAATACATAAATATGCGTCACACAGCCACATTTGGAAAAGCTGATGTAAAAGCATCCTTCAAATTCTGTATTTTTATTAATTTAGCAAAATTCAAATTATACATTCTTTGATTATATCAAGCTTGGCTCATATTACGCATCATACATTAAAAATTCATTCATTGTGTGTGGAAATCTCTCAAATAAATCAATTTGTCCATCATTATCCCACCTCAATTAAATATTGATTAGAAGTATGCAATTACTTTAAGGATAAGGTATTAATTGTGCGAACAGTATTATGGGTGAGTATTATTTTATCTAAATATGAATGATTAAACCCTGTATTGGGATCATCTTAAATAACTCAATCCTTTATTTGTTAAATGCTATATATCTTTAGGCAGGGATAGTAAACCTCTGAATAATGGTCGATGATAAATAGTTCATATGATAAAAAAACGTAACTTCCTGATGCAAAAGTTTACAATATTCGTATGTCCGTTATTAGAGATGCTGTCGAATAATATGTACTGCGCGGAGCAAATCCAGATTCCTCCGGATATGCCCCCGATATTAAAGGCTTATTCAAAAGAAATAATTCGCAAAAATCCTGAAGATATTATTGCCTTTTCGGTTCAATATTTCAAGGATCGTCTTGATGATCCACCAGCTTCATCTGCTGGCTATCGTGTTACATTAGATGATCTTCATGGTCTTCAAGAACAACTTTCACAAGTTCTCAAAACACAAAACGAATTAAAGCGCGCTGATTACCAGCAAGCATGTGAAGATCAAGCTCTTTCTCCAGATGTCTTAGCTAACATTCTTCGTTTAGGTTTCGCTGATCAGGAAGTTATTGATTTATACGTTTTTATGGGAATTGCTGCTGCATTAGTTTCATCTAACTTCGATAAGACTATCTCTAATTTATTCCAGATCTTCAAAGATGATCAGGGTCAGTCAAAGATACCTACAAAGGATCTTATCAACGTTTTCAGTTTCTTAGCTTCCAAAGATCCAACAATTCCTGCTGAAAACTTACAGAAACTCAAGGATGGCGCCACTGGAGAATTTGTTGATTATGAAACTTACCAAAAGATTTTTGCTAAGGAAGAATAAATGATTTTTTGAATTTAACATATTGGAACCAGTCTAATTTTTTGGAATATTTAGTATTCCTCATATAGTTTTTAATTCATCTTTCCTAAATGCAATTTCAAGTTCAGATATAAATTGAAATGATAAAATCATATGTACATTATGTAATTCCTGAATTTCATTGCTAGTCACAACTTATTGTGTATATTTTTTAGCATTATATGTTTAGTTTCCTTAAAATGAATGAACAATAATGATCGAGTCAAATTATTCTTGACTTATGTGAAGATAACGAATTTATATGGTTAAAATAAGGATGGTTATCGAATTATCAAAGTGAATTTATATAAAAAGAAAAATATGAAATAATTCCATTAATAAAGAAGCATTTGTATTGTGTACACCTCAAGTACATAGTTTATTCAATAAATTGTTAATGTAAAATGAGTGACTAGACATTAAATTTGTTTAAAGCAAATCAGAATCATGTTTAAAGTAATGCTAAATGTCATGATTTAAGCCATTTCTTGTAACAATTGGTACTTTATGTGGTTTATTGTCTTGAAATTAGTCACTGAATGATATTCGGTCGATTTAAATATGGCAAATATATACGGATCATTTTGACATGTAAATTTTATTTTGACTCAAGGGCAAATATTACTTTAGTTCATAAAAATGCTTTGGAAACTAGTTTTGCATGGAAAAACATCAAATTATATTTCCGTCGCCCTCTTTGAAATTAATTCAAAATTGTTTCATAAATTAGCCATTATTCATGTATTTAGTCTGAATATGGATTTTATGCATGAAATTTTGAAACCCGATATAAATAATCGGTTTTTAAACAAATATTGAACATATATCCTCTGAAAAAAAATTTTTTTAGAGTAATTTTTTGGGTAGATGAATCTTCCTACCCTACCAATTCCAAACAGATTTGAGTATATGAAGAAAACTTATGAAAAGTTTTATCTATCCTTTTTTCTGGAGATGGAAAGGGTATCAAATAACAATTTTAACAAATATATAGATGATTTTTTTGAAATTCTCTCAAATTTATCCAAAGAGCCAATAGTTGAAGATTCTATGCGAACTGCTATTGGTATTCTCAGTTTACACAGCTTTGGTTTTCCGGATTTTCCCAAACTTTCAATGATATTCGATCGAATTATACCGCAAGTAGATACCGAATATGTTCTTTTTACAAGTTGGGTAGCTGGTAGGTTAATTCATCATCCAAATATTGAGCAATCTCGCTACGTTTCCCATTTATTTGATAGAGTAGTTGGCTGGATACGTGCTACAGGCCGGCGATCACGACATTTAGCAGCAGTTCATATGCTTAGTGCTATGTCAGCCAATGATGGCAGTGATATTGTTACTAATTTTCTTCAAATTCAACCTTTGATTTGGGTTTTAGTCTCACATCCGTCAGCACAACTAGTCAGAGCGACATCAGATGCTATATTCATGTTTACAAGAGCTTCTATTAGATATGGCCGAAGCGAGTTAGAATCAAATATGAATTTCTTCACAATTATATGCTCGAGATTACTATCATTAGAGTCTCCAAACAAAATCTACTCAGCATTGACTATAATGACTCAATTAGTTCGCGCAAATCCCGATTTTTATCTACAAAACTTTCATTATTACTTCAAAATGATCAAAGATGCTTGCGCCCATTCACAGCTTTTGGTTAAATGCGCTGAATTCGTCACTCTCACGTACTTCGTTTTCATTGACAAAAATCAATTTATCAATAATGTCGCTCCTTATATTCTTACGTTCATGCCTCTTATATACAACGAGTTCCCACGTGATATCGCGAAAGCTTTAGAAATAATTATATGCCAATGCCCTGAAATTTACGAAAATAAATTAGATGAATTCAAAAAGCAGATAGACGATAATACTATTGATATTAACAGCACTGCAATCATTTACGCAGCCTTATTCCAAGCTTACGGTACCAAAGCCTTACCAATTTCAGAAAAATTAGTAGATGACACTCTTAACTCGCCATTAACCCCCGAAGTTGGTAATTTCTACATAAACTACGCGATCATCAACACAAAAGAGTTCAAAGTTCCATTATGCAACAGATTATTGACAGAATTGCAGAACACGAAGACGAAATCCGCTCTTGTAGCTCTTGATGTCATATCCAGGATGCCAAGCGAAGCATTGATCGACCACGAGACATTTTTGTGTCTCATTACCGATAAGATCACAGAACACTCAGAAGAGTACACATCCATGATCCCCAAAGCCATGTATCACCTTACCACAAGCTGTGAGTCATTAAGTGGCTCAGTAATCAAGAAATTATTTCAACTTGCAATATTTGATCGATCAACTGCAGTCAGGAACGCCATTCTCGAAGTTCTTGTCTCGCATGCATCGAAAGAACTTGCAAGTCCTGAGTATATCAAGTACTTAAACATATTTACATCAGATGATTCGGCAATTGTTCGCAGCAAAGCCTTCGATTTGATTGCAAAGATATCATCGATCAATCCTCTATTGATCTCCCAGATAACTCGTGATCGAATTCTCAATTATTTCTTCACATTAGACAATGTACCGAGTATTCGTACGAGAGTCAAGATTGTTCGGACCATGCCACAGCTTATCAAGGCCATAGGAATGACCATAAAGATTTATGCCCCTACAATCATTGATATCTGTTCAAGACATATTATACAAGACGAAGAACGGTCCAAACTTAACAATTTCCTTGAAGTATCAGCTGCTGATGAACTCTTCAGTGTTCTTTGCGAGTCATTGGTCCTTGTTGCCCCTGTTGACGCAAATTCAATGTCAAAACACGTGGAAAGTGTCATTCCTGCTCTTTGCGACTATTTACGAGTCACAGAAAACAGAAGATTAGTTCTAAGCTGTTTGAAATTACTTTTTGTTTTGTTATCACCACCAGCATCGACAATGATAACAAGAGGAATGGTTCCTGTCATTCTTGGCGCTTGTTCGAAATTCCTGAATGTTACAAGATCGAGAAAAGCGAGAATGAATGTTTTGAAAGTTATCGGTGCGATAGGAATTTTAGAAGTACATCAAAGGCCGCAAATCAAACCATACGAAGCACCTGATTTCGCTGAAGACAACTTGAGTAGACAGTTCTATCATCCATCAAGAGATAACACAGGTGGTGTTGATGATACATTGCTCATGCAACAAAATACTGCTGAACAATGTGTAACAGCAATTGTGTCTTCAAGTTTGTTGGATATTTTCAAAGATGACAGTTTGTCAGATTTCCATAATGATGCAGCACTTGCGTTGGTTGATGTATTGAGTAATCCTAAGATGGGTGTTTTGCCTTATTTCGATAAATTTGTTTCTAGATTATTAGATGTCATAGAAAAAGCAAGTGACAGTGATTTAGAACAAGTTTATATTCCTTTGTATACGAGATTGATTTTTTCAACAGGACAAAACACTTCACCTTTCATGGACAGATCTCTTGATATTATTTCCAAGAGGTTTAATCAAAAGATTGCTTTGCAATGCATTGATTTAATCATTGCTTTCGCTACAGTCATGAAAGATCATTTCGTTAAATCATCAGCAAACACAATTTGTTTGTTGATTCAATGTTTGGATTCGGAGAAATACACAAATGAAAAGACTTCTATATCTGTTCTAGAAGCATTCGAACTCTTCTGCGAATACCAAAACGACTTGTCTTTCCTCATAATCTCGGCTGTTTCAGATGCAATTGTTTGCGAACAAACTTTCAAAAATGTCAGAATTGCTGCTTTGAGATGTTTTGACAAAATGGTCAGATCCGTTGATGTTTTTAAAGATCTAGGACAAATTGTGAGAGCTCTTGAATTCTGTCTTACGATGAATGACCAAGAAACTGTTGATACAGCCATGAATTTGTTGTATTCTTTGTTATTAGCACAAGGAATTCAATTTTTAATTAATGCTGATTTATTATTGGATTTGATTAAAATAAGAGGATTGGAAACACCACAGTTAAAGAATATAATTAACGCTGTTTCTCATGGACAAGGATATTCCAATTTCTCGCCAATCAAATCTCCTGCAAGTTTACCAAGTAAAAACAGGACAATCAATAACCAGCAACAATATATTTTCTTCGAAGAAAGTATTATTGCAAGAGTTATGTCTCCTGCTTTAGGATATGGAATACATTTGGAACAATGGTTGCATTCGTTTATCTTGACAACTATTTCAGGAAATCCTTCGCCTTGTATCAGAGCTTGTTCCACATTGGCTTCTAATCACAGGCCATTGGCATTTGCTTTGTTTAGAATAGCTTTCTACACCTGTTGGAAACAGATTTCGAGTGAAGGAAGAAAACAAATTTCTGAAACATTTTTGTCAATTTTAGTTGCACAAGAAAATTACGAATCCGTTGTCAAGGAATTATTGGAATTGATTTTCTTCATGAGGAAAATGGATCCTCCAATGAATATTCCTGCACAAGACATTGCAAGGGCTTGTTTGAGATATGGTTATGATGCTTTCGCTCTTTATCTACAACAGAACGAAATGTACTCTGAAAAAATTGTTAAACCAAGAACAGTTTTGCAGTTAATTGAAGTTTACATACAGATTGGAGAATGGGACAATGCACATGCGATTTGGAAGTTGTATTCTACAAAAATACAAGCGATAAACAAACCAGAAACGCAAGCAAAGCTGAGATTATGGGATAGAGTTATTCCTATTTACAAAGAGAAATTCAAAAGAGGTGATAAATCTAATTCATTCCGTGGCTTAGTCAAATCATTGGCATCAATGGCTAGATGGCCAGAATTAGCTGAGTTGATGCCTACTTTCAAAACAATGCAATTGGCTGATCAAAGGACAACAGCTCCTTATTTCGCAAATGCTATGATGCACTTGAGAAGATGGGATGAACTAGATGACGCTTTGCAGCCAGCTCCTGAAGATTCAATGAGATGTTTCTCATTGAAAGCAATTTCAGCTTTGCACATGAAGAAATATGATATTGTTGATAGAATCATTGACAATGCTTTTTCATTACTCGCGTCAAGGCCAATTACTTTGTGGGCTGACAACCAACAGATACATACAGACACGATGTTAGTCGCACAACAATTGGTTGAGATCTTGGAAATGAAGAACTGGCAGTTGAATGAAGAAATGCGACCAAGTATCGAAGAAGTTTGGCAGGAGAGATTGACAATGGCACCAAGAGATTTCGAACTGTGGCTGAAGATATTGGGAAACAGAGCGGCAATCACGGGTGTTCATTACGACTCATACATTGATTTCTTCCAGTTGAGATCAGTGACAATGGACACGAAAATCCACATGAACGCATTCAACGCAATATTCAGTGAATTCACGGAAGACAGCGATGATGCATTGCCACAGATCTGTCACGCAGTAACACAATGGTCAATGGGCAACAGGAAAGAAGCCATCGACAAAATCAAGTCTCTTTCAGACACAGTTGAAGGAGATTTAGCTGACAGATGCCACATGTTATATGCATCATGGCTCATAGAAACAGGTGAATCACTGAATGAATTCAAAGAAGCATATAAACAGCTGCAAATGATGCCTGCTGTTTCTGATTGTTTATTAGGAAATCTCAAGAAATCACACAGAAAAGTTTCGAACACAACAGCTCTCTTCCTTCCAAAAGCAATTGTAAACGCAATGAAAGAAGACTCAATCAATGTAAATGTGTTGAGAATGTGGTCAGATGTAAATACTCAATTGATTGAACTTGATCCACCAAATCTGCCACATTACGTGACAAATGCCATTGATGCATTGTCACAATGCTGCACGATCAGTCCTTCTTTCACTGATGTTGTACAGTTGCTGAATCTCTTCTTCGACCATGCGAATGAAGGAGATATTTTCGAGCACACGACAAACAACTGTTTGAACAGATTGCAGCCAAAACTGTTGTTGCAAGCTTCCCCGCAGTTGTTAGTTCAATTAAGTCATCCTGTGCCAGAAGTCGCTCAGTTTGTTCATGACACTGTTTTCAATTTGTTGCATGAACATTACCACGAATTGATCTTCTCAGTCATTGTCATGAAATTCTCCAAAGACGCTGGAAGATCTAAAGCGGCATTTGGTTTATTCGATGAATTCAAGAAGATGAATCCATCAGCTCACGATGAAGTTTTCACAATCAGAAAATGTCTTCTCAGAGCTGCAGTTACATGGTATGAAAAAGTCATACAGAGAATCACAGATGCATTTGACCATTACGCATTGCAACAATTCGATTTGATGGTTGACACATTGAGATCGATTGTTCAGATGGTTAAAGCTCCGAAATGCGCTCTCCACGACCAATTCAAAGAGAGTTACCAAGTCAATATCCAAGCTTTAGAGAGGATTCTCAAAGTCTTCTCTCCACACAACCAAGGACAAATGAATCAGTTGACTCTGTGGTGCAAATCGATGCAGGCAAGTCTGACAGAGGATATCAAGAAAGTCAGGATCATCCAGCTTTCTTCCATCTCGAAACCTCTCGCTGAGAAAACTCATTTCCAGTTGGCCGTCCCAGGAACTTATAAACCAGGAAAGCCAATCATAAGAATACAATATTTTGTCGGCCAATTTTCAGTTTACATGTCAAAACAACAGCCGAAAGATGTTGTTATTCGTGGCGAAGATGGAAACTTCTATCAGTACTTAGTCAAAGGCCATGAAGATTTGAGATTGGATGAGAGAATCATGCAGTTCTTCAGACTCATCAACAATTTCTTGAAGCGAGAAACATGTTTTGGAGCTCAAGTCATCCAAACAATGTCTGTAATTCCTTTGTCAATCACAAATGGTTTAGTTCAATGGGTTACAGGAACAGATACACTGAGAAGCGTTGTTGAGCAGTACAGAAGACTTATGAACAGAGATCCAATACAAGAATATCTTTTGACAGAATCATTGAGTTACGTCAGCTTCGATTACATGATGCCGATTCAGAAATATCATGTCATTTCGAAGGTGATGAATATTGTTCCAGATACAGACATTGCAAACTTCTTCTACTTGAAAGCGAACACAGCAGAACAGTGGCACAAGAGGACAGTTACATTCTCCATTTCTGCTGCTTTGACATCAATGGTTGGATATGTTTTCGGTCTTGGCGACAGACATCCAAGTAATTTATTGATTGACAGATTCACTGGTAAACTTATTCACATCGATTTTGGTGACTGCTTCGAACGAGCTGCGAAACGAAAGTTCCTTCCGGAAGTTGTTCCATTCAGACTGACAAGGATGATGTGCAAGGCCATGGGAGTAACAGGGCCAGATGGAACATTCAGAGATGCATTCGTAAACACTTCAAGAGTCTTGCGCGAAAACAAAAGAATTTTGATCATGGTTCTCGCAATATTCGTCCACGAACCATTGGTTGATCCTAAAGAGCACAGGAGTGGATCATCGAACACAAAGACAGACCAGATGTCATTTGTCGGTATGACTGAAGTCACTGGATCTGTTATTGACAAAGGAAGAGTTTTGCTTGCAGAACCAAGAGACAAAACAACAAACACGGAAATGAGAGCAAGAGTAAATCAGAAGCTGTCAGGAACAGATTTCAACGAAAACGAGGCTTTGTCTGTCGAAGACCAAGCAACAAAGCTAATTAAGATAGCAACAGATCCATACAACTTGGCAAAGATGTACAGTGGATGGTGTCCATTTTGGTAATATTTTTTTTATTATTAATTTATTTATTTATTATTTGTATAAATTTTATTTGCTTATTTTCACATTCTCAAATTTTACGTTTGAGTTTATGATTTTGACTACGCTAAAAAAATTAAGTCGAAATTCACAAAATATGAAACACTTTGAAGTTGGGACAAGAATGATAACGTGCACAAGGAGCTATTAAATAAAGTTGTGTATGGGTGGATTGCGCTTAAATTAATAGAAATAGAGTTATAGTTCAATAATTCAGATGCCAGACGAAAATGATAATTTTGTCACTTTTTCCAGACGAAAATGATAATGCCCTTTTTTTTCAAGAAAATCAATTCTCGTCTATGAGGTTGATTTTCAATGACGCTTCACAGTAGTTTTAAATAATATTTTTCCAATTTTATATAAAATCGCATCAAGTTGTAAGATACATATAATAGATTTAAGATTTTTCATATATAGCATAACGAGATAGTGTTTGGAGCATAAATGAATGACTAAATATAATAATTATGATGATTTAAACTTCATTTATTAATATAACGCCTTTAATTGAAATATAATTGAAAATTCTGAATAATACGGACAGATAATTAAAAAAATAATGGCATAATTTTGATTAAATATTCTGTAAAATTTTCTGGGGAAAATATTATGATTTACTTAACATAGACGATTTAAACATTTGTTAGTCAAAATTTTGGAATCTATCAAAATTTTTTCAAAAATTTCAAGGGAAAAAATGAACTCAGATCGATTTGATAAATTAGTGCAGGAAGAGAAGAGAAAGCTTGTTGTTGGGTGTTTCATTTGGAACAAAGACAAGGATAGTAACTTTGTTAAGTCCTATCTTCAATTAGAAAAAAAATCCGAATTTTCTAATTGTGTTTTTGCCTTGATTCCGATCGATACGTCACCAGATTGTATAAAGAAATACATTGTATTCTTATCACCTACTGTTATAATTTACTTAAAAGGCGAAGAAAAAGATAGACATTTTGGGGCAGATTTTGACAAGCTTCTCAAGCTACTAAACAAGAACCAACCGAGTGATTTCCAAGGAAAGGCTCATACAATTGAAGTAGAAGGCAATGATGAGGATTATTTACAAAAAATGGTTCTTCAAGCACAGAAGAATGCAACAATGGTAAAAGCAGCTTCTACACCAGTTCGACCGGCTACAGTTGTTGAAGAAAAGAAGGAAATACCCGCTCCTGTGCCTGTTAAAAGAAAAATACCAAAATTGGATCCAAAAAGAAGATCTGATGTACGAGGAGACATTATATTTTTAGAAATGCTTCAATCTGAAGAGATGATTGATAAATTACTTGACTATCTAGAAAAAATCGGAAAAATTGATCTCAATATTGACGAAATTCAGCTTATTTGTAATGAAATCAACTCTGGAGCGTTTGAAATACCAGATAATGTCGAAGAGAAAGATGAAAAACAGCAAGAATCTCAAAATCAAGAATCAAACATTTCAAAGCCGGAATTACCTGCAAAGAAGAAGTTAAATGGTATACAAAGGCAAATTGTCGAATTCTTATCAACTTTTGAAGTGGCAGAAGACGTTTCTTTCAGAATTACAAAAGATTATCGTGAATATGACGAAAGTAAGATCTTAGAAAGCTTAAACTTCTACCAGGAGTGCGAATCTAAAATAGCAGAAAAGAACAAGGAACTTTTGGAGTGTTTCTACTTACTTTCTGATTATATTCCAATTTCTGACTCGTTTAATTATATAAATGACGGTAAACTTGCTAATTTACAGGCAGTTAAAGACTATATTATATCATGTTCATCAGAAAACAGCAATTTGCCCCAAATTCCTGGAAATATTAAATCATCTTTCAACCAACGATCACCAGAAGAGATAGAACGCGAGAAATGGGAAGCAGAGCAAGCACTCAGAGAGGCAGAGCAGAAGCGCCGTGAAAGAGACGAACAATTAAGGAGATATGCCGAAATTAAAGCAAAAATTCAGAACCAAAGGAAAACTACCAACTCCATTTCTCAACCAACCACTTATACCCCAACAGTTGCGCCAAAACCAGCTCCAAAACCATCAGGAAACGGTTCAAAGTGCAAAGTCGCTTTACATTTGGACGGAAAGGCTTTCACATACTTAATGTGGACAAACGATACCGTTCAAGCACTTTTTGAGAAGCTGAAGAACGATTACCCAGATTCTGCCGGAAAAGAGATTGTTATCATGCATGCAGCGAATGGAAATGTCGTAGAGTACCAGATAAGTGATACACTTGGTCAATTGGGAGTGTCTGGTTTGACTAAATTTAAGATCGAACTCAAGGAGCCTCAACCTGAAATTTAAAATAAACTATGTTGTTTTTTGCTTTCAAATGCCTAGTTTTTATTATCATTATTCATATTTTAATTAATTTTTTGCAATAATATTTTTATTTTACAAATTTATTAACAAATATTTAAGCATATTCATATATATTCTCGTGTCAAGTGTTATTTTGATTGGTTTCTCTTATTATTCTCATTACAGAACAATAATTTTTTCCCAAACTTCATTATTTAGTTTAAAAACATTTACACTAAAGTGTAACTCGGGTCATTGTCTAATTCAAGGCTGTCAAAAGAGACATACAGATAAAAATATTAAAAAATATATACTTAGAGACTCAAAATAAAGAAAAATAATAGAAATTGACATAAAAGTAATTTTTATTATGAGGATTAATCCTGTAAATAGGTGACTTTGAACAAAATCTCCTATCAAGATAAAAACATCTTCAATTTGAACCTAGAAAGCAGGCCAAATGTATTGCCAAACGTAACTGAAATGGTTGCTTGAAAAGATAATAAGTCTGTGTGTTAGTTTTTTTGTTTAAATTTTTTTGTTAGAGTGTTGAGCTCGGATGTTCCTTCATCATAATTCAGATGAGCTGGATTGTGATCTTCAAAGCTAAGCAATCACTCTAACGGTAAAATACATACTACTTCTTCTTCCTAAAAAAGAAAATGGCTGTCAAATTCTATCGTTCAACGATAAAATTGAGACACATTATAATGTGTCCTCGCAAATAAGATATATATGATATATGTATAAATGGTAGATAGAAATTCAATAAAAATTGCTTGAAATGTTCGAATTTTTGATTAAAATTTTTGAAAATATCAATGAACAGTTACCATATTTCATTTATAAGCGTTCCTTTTTGAAAATTATTTGTTCATTAGCATATTCATTCTTGAGATCTTGAAGTAATATAATATGAATTTGCAGTTCATTATTTGTATACTAAACTGTTACAAAAATACTGATTTGTTCAGGCAAAGACAAAAGCTTATATAAATATTTTTAATATCCGACAAATACCCAACCTCTTCTTCTTTCATCCTTGTGATGTTTATAATAAAACTTATCATAATAATTATGAACGAAATCGATGTCCAACTCAAATGCGCAAAAGTCAGGCGTGTAACCTTTCTCCATTAAGAATAACAACATTCTTTTGTTCTCTGTTTCAAGTGTGTAATGAGCAGGGAAGCAGCCTTCAGAATCTCTTTGATCTTGGTTTATACCTTTCTTAAAAAGTAATTTGCAAGCTTCAAATGCGTCATGTTCAACTGCCAAATGCAAAGCAGTTTTCTTTAAACTGTCAGTCTGATTCACATCAATGCCCATTTTGAACAATTTCTTCATTATTTCACAAGCGTTTTCACCTGCAGCAATTCCCAAAGGAGTATTTTCTTTGACATCCTCCAGCTTTCAGCCAAGACGGATTATATCATCAATCAAACTTGGGATCTGGAATTTTGGACAATAAGCCATTAATTCATTCAAATTAGCATTTTTTTTGATAACAAATACAAATAACCAGGCAAGTTATAATAGTCTGCAGTTGAAGATGCATCAAATGTCTGATTATGTTTCTCAAGAAGTTGAATAAGTTCAAGATCTCTTATTTGCTCATATTTTGTGAACATAAAACATTTTTGTGGCAAATTTTCGATCACATCAATGAGAATTTCTTTGTTTCTTCCAACAATCGCTTGTTCTAAATTGTCTGAACATGGTTGAAGGCCTTGAGATTTAAAGTATTTGTAGCATGATACTGCACCTAATTTGATGCATAAATTAAAGTAATTGATGAGGAATTGTATGGGTTTATCTTTAAAATAACTGACATCATCATTTTTAAAATGATCTTCAATTGTTTTATCAGTATTAGGAATAAAAATATCTTTGACTTTGAACTGCATTTTTTTAAGAAATAACAACTTCTTTGGGTAATTCTGCATTAATAATATCTTTAATCTGCCTGGATACTCCAAAGCTTGTTGTCCGATTTTTATTTTGTATTCTTTCATAAGCATATCGACAATGGTCCAGTAAGATTCAGCTGCATATGAATTATATTGTAGAAAAGTAGCAATTACGTTTATAAAAAATATTGGATACATTTTGTATTTTTTCAATACATTTTTGATTTTGATGAAAAGATCTTCAACGATCTCTGGTTTGATATTATATAACTTTTCCAACACTTCATCATATTCTTTGTACTTTTCCATTAATTGGTTATAAAGTTTTTGGTCGTATTCAGTTCCCATTACAAATTTATTCAAAAGTGACATCAATCAAAATAAAACACAGAAAATTACATATTTGTTATAACACAAAAATGTATGTGATTTTAGAATTTTAGATATTGTCAATTTTTGAATTCAAGTGTCAAATATAATAAGGAAGGGATTTCAACAATTTACTCATGTAGATTTTAGTTTGGGAAAAGTTCAAGAGCTGGATACATCTGATTTGATGGAATAAATGTCCACATTTTATTGATTTTTGCAAATTGATTTTATCGTTTTCAAATTACAACATTTTTCCCCCTTAAATATCATTATAAACAATATAGTCATGCATTTATAAAGAGATTTATTAGAAAATATCAACAGATTTTATTTTCAATGGCATTCAAATTTTTTCATTATTTTATTGGATGTTTGAAGAGTCTAACTTTCAGAATCATTATAGTGTTTTAATGGGCAAGTATAAAGGCTACCATGATACAATTACAGCATTATACAATCTTAAAACAACAAATGAAGAAGAGTTAAGAAGAACATACCAAAACATCAAAATAAATTTAATTGATACTACATTGCTCAAACCAAATAGGATTGTTAACATTATTTCATCTATTCCACTTTCAAATTCTTATCAATACTATTCGTATTTGACAATCCTCGAAAAATTGAATCATGAATATCCAGGTATTGATCAAGAAATAATAAATGATTATAAAAAATGGAGCAACCATTATGATCCTCTTAATAAAAATACTATTTACAAAGCAATAATGAATGATGATATAAAGTCATTTGTTTCATTTACAGAGAGAGAAGGCTTTGATCAAAGTCATACGGAATTGCATTATTTCACATCATCTGATTATATATTATGCACATTGATGGAATTTTGTTGTATTCATGGAGCTGTTAATTGTTTTAAGTTCCTAAGAACAGAATTTAAATCAGTAATCACCGAACAATGTCTTGAACTCTCATTTTTAAGCGGAAATCTTGATATAATGAATGAATGTTTGAAAGTACAAAGACCAAACCAAAAATGTATGAAATATGCTATTATTTCACATAACATTGATTTTGTAACATTTCTCATGAATGAATACAAAGTAGAAATTAATTTAGAATATTGTGCTATCCACAATAATATTCAAGCATTTTTAATTTATTTAGATCAAACAAAGAATATGAAAAAATGTTTTGTTTATTCTCCTTTGTTTGCTATGAGTTCACTTTGTGAATATTTTATCTCAAATGGAATTGATGTCAATGCTCAAGATAATTTGGGATGTACAGCTCTTCATTATGCAGCCAGCGAAAATATTTTCGAATCTGAAAAATATTTAATTGCGCATGGAGCCGATGCTAACCTTACAAATGAACAGGGAAAAAATGCTCTCCATGCTGTAGCAGAAAATAAATGTAAAAATGTTCTAAAATGTCTTATTTCAAAAATCAAAAACATCAATTCAAAAGATAGCAAGGGATTGACCGCACTTCATTATTCTGCAGAAAATGGATTAATGAATACTACCAAAATGCTAATTAGATATGGTGCCGATATAAATATGAAAGACAATGATGGAAATACTCCTCTGTACTATGCAGTAAAATCATATAATTGCGATGTTGTGAAATATCTTATCTCAAAAGGAGCAAATTTAAATTCTAAAAATAATCAAAACAAAACTGTTCTTCATACATCAATTGAAAAATTTTTATATTCAATGGTTGTCATTCTAGTTTCATATGGCATAGATTTGGATTCTCAAGAATTTCCTTATCTTAACTATACTTTTGAATATTATTGTAAAGAAGTTGTTATGTTTCTAATTTCACATGGTGTTCCCATTAATCAACAGGACAGAAATGGAGAAACTGCTCTTCATTATGCAGTAATGAAAAATAAAGGAGAAATAGTAGAGTTCATGATTTCAAACGGTGCAGATGTTAATGCAAAAAATGACACTTCAATTACACCTCTTATGTATGCTTCATTTGCTGGTAACAAAGAAATTATGGAAATCCTCATAACAAATGGGGCTGATGTAAATCTCCCCGGTCTAAATGGGGCTACTCCTTTGTTTTCAGCAACTATATGTGATTCAATAGAAATTACAGAATTGCTTCTTACTTATGGTGCCGATATAAATACAAAAAATAATGGTGGACAAACTCCTATTTTTTATGCAATAAAACACAACACTGTAAGATATTTGGAATTTCTTTTAACACATGGTGCAAAAATCGATGAAAAGGATTATGCAAATACAACACCTCTTCTCATTGCAGCGAAAAATTGTAATACTGATGCATTTCAATGGCTTGTCACTCATGGAGCGGACATTAATGCCAGGGATAAGAACAAGAAAACTGCGCTTCACTATGCCATAAATAAAAATGGAAATGAAATTGTCCAATTTCTTATTGCACAAGGCCTAAATGTCAATGAAAGAGATATAGAAGGAAAAACTCCACTTCATATAGCAGCAGGTAAAAATTTGGAAGAAATTGTAAATTTACTTCTTTTAAATAATGCTAATCCAAATATCGAAGATAATGATGGTTGGACTCCCCTCAATTATACAGTTCTGAGCAATAATGTCAACATTGGCAATCTTCTACTATCATTTGGAGCAAACATTAATTCAAGAGATCATTTCGGTCTACCTCCTTTGTATTATGCAATGTTAAATGGATCAAAAGAAATGATTGAATTTCTTAAGTCTTATGATTCTGAAAAACCATCATTTTTGAAATTTCAAAAAGAAAAGGATACTTTGCTATCAGAGGGGAAAAATGATATCATATTTTGCACAACTCACAATTTAAAGTGTATTTCCTTAATATATTCAAAATTGAAAGCTTCTTTATTTATTTTATTTTTATAAACAAGAACTGAAATAATATAGAGAATTAAATTTGATTGCAGACCTTAGAATAGATTTGAAGCGTGATACTTTGGAATCATGCTCTATTATGCTTTGTAATAAAATGGGCCAAACTTGTATTTTGCTAAATTTTTTCGATTTATAAGGTATACCCTTGGTAAAATACCTCGAAACTCATTTTTTTTCTAACGACGGTAGCCTTCGCTTGGCCGGATTGTGGACCCTTAAAAATATGTTTTTCAAAAATTGAATACTTATAATCTCAACAAAAATGTTATTGTTAATATTAAATTATATACATATGAGATTTTACTTTTCGTATCTGTTTATCTGATATAGAATTACAAGCTTTTAAATGATGATAATGTGATGGAAGTACCATTATCGCGTTTTGAAAATTATCTGATTAGATTACTTAGCTCCAATAGATATTAGATAATCTCTTACATTACTTTTTGCAATGTAAAGTGGAGTCCATCCATTTTTATTCTTTGCATCTTTATCAGCTCCAACTGAGATAAGATATTTAACAACTTCAGGTTGACCATATTGTGATGCAAAAATGAGTGGAGTTTTTCCATACTTACTCTTTGCATCTTTATCAGCTCCAACTGAGATAAGATATTTAACAACTTCAAGTTGACCATATTGTGATGCAAAAATGAGTGGAGTTTTTCCATACTTATTCTTTGCATCTTTATCAGCTCCAACTGAGATAAGATATTTAACAACTTCAAGATGACCATCATATGATGCATAAATGAGTGGAGTCCATCCATTATTAGACTTTGTTTCTTTATCACAGTCACATTCAATAAGTGATTTGACAAGATTAAGATTTCTTTTGTCACTTGCAACATGAAGTACATTAGCTTTAAGCCAGTTTGTCTTCTTCCAAAGTCCTTCTTCACAAGCCTTTGAGATAATTTCGCGATTGCCTTTAGAAGAAAGTTCTTCAAAGAATTTGTAAACACTATCAAAATCATCAGATTCCTTAAGTGATGAGATTTTATTTAAAAGATCTCGTGAATGATTAATGTTTTCTTGTGTTTGATTCTGTTCAATTTGAAAAGATTGGATTTGTTCTTGAGGTTTTGTGATTTCTTCTGCAGATTTACGCATTTCATTACCATTTACCTTTTAAAAATCAATGATGCCATCAAATACTTTGAATTTCATGTATTTTTTGACTGATTTAAGAATTGAAAAGACCTCGTCGATGTTTTGGATTGTAACTTTCGCATTTCGTGTACATTTATATAATTTGTTGGCGCTGATAGTTGGTGATGATTGTTTGAGAAGAGAAATGAACTGAGTTGTGGTTAATTTGGAATATTTCATGATTGTTTTGATGTCTTCGAGATCGAATGTATCAAAAAGATTTTGATTTCGAATATAATCATCGATGTGAGCACCAATGTATTCGAAATTCAGAGAAATACTTTGGCTCATTTTTAAAATTTCATAACTTTACAAAAAATCTGAAAAATATCAGAAATCAAAATTTCGCTATCAATTAATGTACATTTTGCTAAGTCATTATGAATTATTATAAATTATACATGGAACAATGGAGGGAAAATATATGGTGCCACTTGGTGACCATAACTCCACCGGAGAGCCCCAGTGGAGGAGGTGACGATTAAATTTACTTAGACCCTTCTCCCTTACAAATTTTAGAGCCAAAAACGCGAAATAATATGAGCAATTTTTTAAACAAAAAGAGTTTACAGTTTTGTTAAATATTTATAAATAAGATGTGCCATTGGCTCATAAAATAGATAGATTCGAACCAAAGGTAAGGTTTCTTATTTAATGGTTTTCTTATGTCGACTTTAAATAGCGTATTATATAAAAACTAGATTAGAAACTTTTAAAAAGAATATTCGATGAGCAAACAAACTAACTTTTAGTTAATCAATAAAAATAATGATGAATTTGCTTCAGTAATAAAGAGAAATTGTAATGTTGTTATTCGCTTCTATTATGAGTAAATCGATGGACAAGTTTAAATATCTCTGTTTCTCGTTTTCGTCAAAATAATGTTGATAATATAATCAAGTTCAAAATTTTTTATATGTTGACGAAATAATTACCTTTCGGGCAAAATAGAGGCATCTTTCAATGAAAGCGTAGAATGAAAGGAACTCTTCTAGGTTCCTTCACCATTATATAGATTTTGTCACTTTTTGCGCCCAGCGTTCCATGTATATATTTATTTATCCAACAATAAAAGTTTATTTAATAATGATGAACAACAAAATTTGAAGGAGGTAATTCTTTCTTTGGTGCCTTTGGTTTTGCGATTTTTCTTGAGGCCATTCGGATAAGTGTTTCTCTCTGAGTTTCTGGGATGTCCTTTCCATCCAGTTCGGTAAATCTACCCATGACAATGACTTTTTCGCGGTATTTGACCTCTGAACAAACAGGATTTCCTGTCAAATCGAGTTTTTCTAGTTCTGGAAGACGAGCGAGTAATTCTTGAAGTTTATCGAGAGAATCGATCTTATTTCCTGATAAATTCAAGATTCGTAAGTGATAAAGACAGTAAAATTCTTCTAAATTGGAAATTCCACATTCTGCCATTTCAAGTACTTCTAATGATTCGGCAAGTGATATAAAGCAGTTCTGTGTTAAAACTACTTCAGGAACACGTTGGCGTGACAAATATAATTCATAAATAAAGTGTTGATTATCAAATCCTTTGATTTCTGATATTTCATTGTTGCGTAAATCAGCTTTCATGAGTTGGAATGGGCCTAAAGGTGGTATTTCTGTAATTTTATTATTTTGTGCTTGAAGTTCTTCTAATTTTGCCAGGCACTCGATTCCTTTAAGACTTGTGATCTGATTGTCATATGCATATAAGCATACAGCGGAAAAATACAAACTCATATCGGGCATATCAGTTATTTTCAAGTCATTCATGTGAAGATGTGTTAATGTAGCAAGAGCGTCGTTCACTGTTTCATTTTTCCTTAATGTTCTATTCGATCTCTTTAATAATTGCTTTGCGTTTATCATAATAAAAAAAAGATGTCACTTTTTTATTACTAAATTCCCTAAAAAAATGAGTAATGATTTTAGTAGGGTAATGAAAAAGATATTAGATAGGAATTCACCGGAAACAAGTCTTATTATACCTCAATCTGTAGGTTCGGAAGGACAGATTAATCAAATTCTTGAAAATTTGCCTCAAAATTCGCATATCCAAGAATTAACATTCCTTTCGAAAGAATTATGCAACATTCATCAGATTTTAACATTTGTTGTCCAAAGACCTACGATTACATCCATTAGATTTCAAGATTGCCCTGTAAGCGATTATGATATGAACGAATTTGCCAAAGCTATGCTCGCTGCTCCAAAAGACAGACCTCCTTTAAAGCTTAAAGTTGCTAATGGTAAGATTGGCCCTGATGGATGTGGATTTCTTACAGAAGTGATTCAAAAAGAGTGTCCTATCGCTCAGGTCGCTTTAATATCAAATCCAATTACTGACTCTGCCTGTAAGGACCTTGTTTCCGTGATTGGTTTGAATCCATACTTGAAAAGCGTGATTTTAGAAGGAGTTGGCTTCGAAGCTATGTCATCTTGTCATCTAGTTGATGCACTTGATGAAAATAACGTTATTGAAGAGCTTTCTTTAGCAGGAAAGTTCACAAATAACTGCGCAATCGCTGTAAAATTATTAATCGAAAATCCAAATGCTAAAATCAAGCGAGTATCATTTAATGATAATAAGCTTACGACTATGTTTATAGATAACTTGTTTCCATCAATAAGAAAAGCTGTTTCTCTTCAATCGATTTCTTTAGCGAAATGCGAGTTAAATTTCGATAGTGTTACTACGATTTCTAAATCAATTGATTGTCAGATGTCCCTGCAGTCCCTTGATTTGTCAAATACATCAATTGGACAGCACGATGTTGCACAATTAGCTGTTGCTTTGATGCACCAAAGCACGCTTAGGTCTCTTAACCTCAGCAACAATCCCGTTAAGTCATTTGGCGCTTGGGCCCTTTTCCACGCTCTACAAAACAATCTTTACCTCCAAGAGCTGAATTTGAAGAATACAGAGTTAGACGATGAATCGTGCCAGAGCCTTACTGAGTTCCTGGATAAAAATAAGACACTGAAAGTCTTGGAAATAGGTTATAACTCTTTCTCAGAAAAAGAACTTCAAAACTTCTCAAACAGACTCAGCAAATCATTTTCATTACAATTACTCGATATTTCTAATAATAAAACCGATCCTTATAAAGATACAATGTCATCTATCTTCGATTTAGCAGAAACAAGCCATACGCTCAAACGTCTGATTGTAGGTGGAAACGCGCTTGGTCCTAAATCAGTTAATTCGCTTGTAAGAATGATTAAAAATAACAGAACGTTGAAATCATTGAAATTATCGAATTGTAGCTTAACACCAGAGCTCGGATTGATGATCTCTGAAGCTATCGCGAATAATTACGGACTTAGAGATATCGATATTACTCAGAACAACTTAGATGAAATTTCAGAAAATTTTGCGCAGGCATTGACCACTAACGCATCCCTTTGCTACTTCTCAATGGATACATCATCAAAGAACCCAGAAATATTTAGAAGAACAATAGAAAGAAATAGAACGAGATACATCTCTTCAATTTACCATGATTTCGAACAACTAGCGAAAGATCACTGTTTTATGTGATTTTTATTACTAAAGATTTATCATTATTGTGTTTTTTTATCATATAATAAATTTTATAATTTTTTCTATTCAGGATCAATCAAATATTGATTGATCACATTTATTGTTTTCGAGACAAATGGATAAAGTCTGCTTGATAGCCCAAATTTGGGCATTAATAAAGAAATTAAAATCTAAAATATTAATAAAAACAGATAATTTTGAAAGAAATTATAATATTGGACTTTATATTATCTATATACATCTAATTATTTCTGGAAAAATTCCAAAATTTTTTTTGTTTTTTCAAAAATAAAATGAAATTTCTAGAAAATTCAACAAAAAATCCAAATTTTGTGATTTTTTTGGAAAAATAAACTTGTAGAATTCTTTTATATTTCCTCTTTGCTATAATATTTTCGTAGAAATGTCTAGTATTCTTTGATTTTCAAAAACAATTAAAAATTTGAAACGAATAAAAAGGAACCAATGTAAAAATATTCAATAACTTGAAGGGCTATAAAATATTTTGAATAAAAATTATTGACTCCACTCAATTCCTAAGTTGGTCTCCATTTTTTCTATAGCTCGCATATTCGATTATATTAGGTTCACACCATACTCCCTATAACGCCGATTGAATGTTCTGGAGTTCTTATAATCTTCTCAATGATTTATCGAGTGTCACTTTTCTTCAATTCAAAGATGACTGAAGGAAAGATTTTATACCCACGCGAAAGGGTATGGACCGAAAAAACAAGCGAAGTTGCATGGACTATAGTCACATTTTCTCGTAGGAATCTTGGACTTTCCGTTTCTCCGTGTGTTGCTTCGAGTTTCTTGTATCTTCATTATTATTACGAAAAAACGGAGAAAACACCTTATCCAAATTACATGCTTCTTACAACATCGTTATTCTTAGCCACAAAAGTTTATGATTATTATCGTCCTATTGATTTAATCTTTCAAGAAATTGCTAAAACATCTATAGCTATTACAAAGCATATACCACAGAAATTTGTTCAGCTTGTTATGGGAAACCGTGATTTCAATGATACAAAACTTTCTGATGCAGAAAAGAATATGATAGCTGAAATAGAAATTTGCCTCTTAAATGCAATAAAATGGGATTTCAACATGGATCTTTCCTTTTATTACTTGACAAAATTCGGAAATCTTTTTGAAGGACTAAATTATGACGAAAAAGTAGTTTCAAATATAACCGATTCAATAATACGTGATTTGTGTCTCTGTACACGATCTCCATCTATGCTTCATTTGAATCAAGAAACAATTGCTGTAGCTTCTATTATTCATTCATTTGGAGAGTATGAGCTAACACCTCAAATCAAACAGTGGGTAGAAAATAGGCGCGCTTCAAACGAAGAGCTCGTTGCAAAACTTATAGAATACATGATTGTTCAATCCAAAGGCTGCGCAAAGGTGAAATAACATACAATTATTACAATAAGAAATTACCCTTGTTTTTATTTAATAAATGTTAAAATTACAAAATTATTTTTATTTGAAATCAATCTATATGAATTAGGCTGGTGCATTTTCATCACTAGTCTTGAGACAGTATAGATGTGTTATTAATGGACTGTCTTAGAAAATTTATTTCCATATTAATGCAAGATTTGGTATTCAATGATAGTTTTTAAATTATGGTAAGGGTTTCGTTTTGCTAAAATTGTCACTTTTATAGCATATTTGTTTTTGGATGTTTTGCGAAACCAAAAAAAAACTATGATATACAATGTGTGTGTAAAGAAAATACTTTATTTACTAGTTAAAAAATCATTTGGTATTGATCAAGTTATTTTTTCTGGATAAGATATTATATGGATAATTGGATAGAAAATACAATTATATAATCTTGTACCTGGTTTAATTAAGCTAATTGTCATCAGAAACTTGTAATTTTTATGAATTTCAGATTTTCTTTTCATTACTGCTTTTCTTAATAGGTCAAGTTCTTATTTACGTTATAAAGTATGATATTTACAAATATCAAGTTATCATGTTTTTGAGAAATTATGAGAAACAAACAAAAATGAAAAAGATAGGAATAGCAATGAATAGTGATGTGGGTATAGAAAATGTAAGAGATATGAATGCAAAGCAATCAGTATTTAGGATATTGACCATAGATTTCGAAAAAAAAATGCTGCATATTGAGCGAAAACTATGATTATATTATAAGGCTGTCATTTAAAGCATAATGAAACTATTCCCTTTTCATTTTAATCGAATAAAATAGTAAAGATTTTTTGAATTAGCTAGAAACTGATGAGATGTTTTCACAAATCAGATTTTTAATCTCTATAATGCATAATTCACTCAATATCTCAATTTTGATATTGCGAGATATTTTTGCTATCGGTTTCGCAATTTTGACACAATAGCAAGAGGGTTCTATAAGCATTATTATCAACGTAGAATCTGAATATCATATCAGAAAATGTCGCAAATCTGACATTTACCCGACAAAATAGCAAAAATAATTGAATACTTTTCGCAAAAACTTTAAAAATCGATAAAAATATGAAATATAGATATTAAAGAGACTTTTTATATAGTATTCATAAAGATTTTCCAAAAATATGATACCGCAAAATTAAAAAAGTGACGTCTTGAGTGGAGTCAAATGTCGAAATTGCTAGCTAAATGTTTTTTTAGCGAAATTGCGTATTGTACGTTTTTTTCGCAAAACGAAACCCTTAATTATGGCGCTATTCTTTTTATCTTTCTTATTTATCATCTTGATTTTGTTTTTTTGTAAGTTTACAAAAAAAAATCTGTCAAAAAGAAAAAAAAAGTCTAAAAATCATGGATCTTACTGAGATGTCTCAATGTTTGAAAATATATGATAATGTTGTAGGCTCCTCAATAGGTCAATTTGTCGAAAAGAGTTTCAAAAATGCTCCTCCGAATTCTAAATTTGCAACGTTATTTAATGGTTGCAGAGAAGCTCTTAAAAGAGGCGACTTTAAATCATCTCAACAGTGGTTGGATGCTCTTACCATTTCTTTCAACGATTGTATTCGTGCTATTGGTGAAAATACCGAACTCGGCTGCAGCCTTGCGACATTATTACAGCAAATCGACGACCAAATTAAATCAAGACGTTTACTTTCGAATAAGATGATAATGGATATGATTACTAAAGCAAGTGACAAACTTCACGAAATGATGCCTCATTTTCCTGACAATTTGAGAGATTTTCAGGAACTTATGAAGGCTGACCATCTTGAGCAAATAAGACCAATTTTGGATATTCCAAAGCTTGAAGCTCCTCAGCTTACTCAAGATGATTTAGATTTAACAGTTTCGCGCCTCAGAAGCCTCGATTCAGACAGGCATGTTACAAACGTTATGGATATCCTCCAAAGATACGAAATTTACATTTGTCAAGATTCTGAAGATGATATTACCGTTGATTTAGATTATATCGATCCACTTACCACTAAAAAGATACAAGATTTTCTTGATAACAACGTTTAACTTTATTACTATAATAATTGTTCTGTATTTTTAAAATAAAAATTTGGTTCTTTTATAAAAAATAGGATTCCGAAACAACGATCAATTTTTAAAGAGGCAACTCATAATTATTATCTCAAAATTGATGATTTTTATTGAAAAAAAGGAAATTACGATTATTTGTAAATGATTTTTTTTATAAGATATAAATTATTATCACTTTTACTCTCAAAAAATTTAGTAAGGAAGTTCGAATTCTCCGCCTTGGACTTTCATCTTAATATACGTGTAGATGAAATCTGAGTAGATAATTGTCTGGAGGATACCTGTGATCCAGACGTATGTGGCTGTGGAACCAGTCTCTGTGAAGTATTTGTAGATCCAGTTGATCAAATAGAAGAGTCTGTAAATAGAAAGAAGGAAGATATATTCCTTGTTCATAACATCAACCTTACGAGATCTGCTGATAAGGAAGAGTTGTGGAAGAATTGCAAACGCTTCGAGCCAGAGGGAGTAGCAATTCGTCAATTGCCAAATTCTGTTTGATGGAGATGTGAAGTATGCAAGTGGGAGGCAAATAATATAGATAATGATGATTCTGAAGTTATCGTGGCGCTTTTCATAAGTTCTCTTATATTTTGTTAAAATTAAAGCGATGATAACAATAGATGAGATGATATATGTGAATTTGAAGAATATGTTGTAGAGTGGTGGATCAAAAAGATATGGATTGCAGTATCTGAAGAGATAAATTGATAAGTACAAAATGTGTGTTTTTAAGGAAACGCCGACGCATGTCTTCCTCGAGAACATCTTGTATAGAAGAAGAACAATTGAGGCAAGATGTGTGAAATCTGCAATGTACCTAAAAATATTCCACTGCATTTCTAAATAATTCGGTCAGCGGTTTTATAGTTTACAATTTTTATTGAAGATTTTTTTCTCTCTTGATATTTTTCATTGTCGCATCTGTTTCTCTGCTTCAAGTTGCCCAAATTACTTTCATATTTTTAAAATTTTCGTGACATTTTTGTCAATCCTTGGCAAATTGTCAAATTTGTTTTCCATTTCCTATCTAAAAGCCTCTTCATTTCAAGGAGCCATAATACTAGAAGATAAAATATGCTCCACTAACTAATATTATTTGTCGGCGAAGTTTTATTATTGATTGAAATTACAAGAAATTTTTTGAATTTCTCTTCTAATTATCTCGGAAATGCTGTATCGACACTCATTATTTACACCAAATAGGAAGTTTTTAATATCCCTTGCTTAATCACATTCGTAAATAACCGATAAAATAGTATATTGATTATTCTCATATAAATTTAATAATATCTTCATTTTCTTAGTTAACAATTACTAAAAAGAGCCATTTAAACTTATGTTGCTGATTATAATAGAGAAACTATTACTTTTGGTTGATAATTGAGAATAAATTAGTAAAAAATCATTGTTCCTTCAATAAAAATCGTTTAAATAAACAGAAAAAATAAAATAAAAACATTATTTTGTTTGAGCTTTTTCTAATGATTCAGATTGGAAATATTTCAATTTGTCTAAATCATCTTTAGCATGAAGAAGAAGCTGACCCATTGTTTCTTCATTTAGAGATGATTCACTTATGTTGTAATACTTTCCAATTGTCTCAGAAACGTTTTGTATGAAACTATTTATCTTTGTATTGTATTTTCTTTCAAGGGAAAGAACTTTTTCGTTTAACTGTGCATCGCATGTGAAATTGATGGAAGTAATCTTAGCTTGAAGAGCTTTCTTCTCTTTTGCATACTCGTTTTTGATTCTAGTTAGTTCTTGTTCGTTTTGGTCATTTGAGCTTCGCAAAATTTCATTTTGCTTTGTAAATTGATCAACAAGATTTTCTTCGGCTCTAAGCTTCTCGTTCAATTTCTGAATGTCTGATCTATGATCACTTAATTTAGTGTTTAGGGACTTAATTGTTTCTTCAAGTGATGTTTTAACATCATTATATTGCTTAGTGATTGTTGAAATTGTTTCTTCGTATTGTTGTTTAACGCCATTTAAGTTCTTCTTCATGAGTTTAGCTTTAGAATTACTCTTTTCTTCAACTTCGTGAAGCCTTCCTTCCATTTCATTAATCTTATTGATATAAGAATCTTCAAGTTTCTTTGTGGCTTTAGCATGTGACTTTTTACTTGCATCAAGTTTGGCTTGAAGTTTCTGCATTTGATTTGTAAGATCTTCATTAGCTTGTGTCTTAATTAGAAGGTCTTTTTCAAGAGATAAAACTTTCTCTTGTAACATTTGGAAGTCTTTATTTTCATTATCTTTCTTTTCTAACTCTTCATTTATTTGAGCATTTTTCATTGCGATATCATGATTCAAAACGTTTATCTTCAGTTGAAGAATGTTGTTTTCGCGTTGAACATTATCTATTTCAAGTTCTAATGCATTGATCTTTGACTTTTGTTCAGAATCTTTGGTTTGTAGCTCTAATTTAGCTGCTTGAAGCTTCTTTATGTTGTCATACATCTTTCTCCTGGTCTCCTTAAGTTTATGTATCTGTTCAGCTTGTTCATTGATTGTATTTTGAAGATCATTTTGAGGGAGATTTTCTTCGAAGACAGATTCTTCATTATTTTCATTTTCGTTTGCATTCTCGGTTTCTTCTGGCTTTTTAGGCTCATTGTGATCCATGCTGATCAAGAATTGTGCAATCAAAACATCTCTTGTAATATCATCTTTCGTCAAAAGATTTGTTATCATTTCTTTTCGTTTTTCTATGTCTTTCTCCATGAAGAAAGAATTATTTATGTAGTTCTCATCTTCTTTCATCTTTTCATCTATGATTTGATCAATATTAGAGAATTTTTCTGCAATGAAATTATTGAATTCATCATCTTCGCCATTTTCAGGAATATTCGATGAATTTCTCAAATAAGTAATAAGAGAAGCAAGAATTTCCTTATAATTTCCTTGATCTTCACAAGATGTGGGCTGATTTGAATTAAGATTTGATAATTGTTTCTTCTGAATGAAATTTTCTTTCGTAATAGATTCAATTGTCTTAGCTAACTCGTTGATGATCAATTGTAAGCGTTGAACTGGATCATACTGAACAAGTTTCAAGATTTTCTCAAGATCATCTTTAATTTCACCCTGGAACGGAAGTTTTAGATCAAGAATGTTTGCTTTATTGAAAATATTTACATTGGATTTTTCAGCTTCTTTCTTTGGCTGATCTTGTTGCTTTGCTTTTAGCTTCTCTTCTAAATCTAAGATTGTATTTTCACTCAATACTGCCATTTTATTCATCTTTCCTAATATATCATCAAATAAACTACGTTGGTTTTCATATTCTGCCATTTCATCAATCTGAGATTCAATCTGTTTTTGAATGAATTCGATAGCAGTATCTTTTGCATGAATTTCATTGTGCAATTGGCAAACATTGATACTTAACTCATTAATTTGCTTATCTTTTGATTCGAGACTAGCCTTTAGCTGTTCAACTTCTGATGATAAATTTGATTTTTGTTCTTCTTCTTTCTTTGCTTTAGCCTCAGCTTCATTAAGTAAATCTTTCATCTGACTATTAGATTCAGATAATGAAATGATTTTCTTTTTCATCTTTTTCTTCAAGCTTTTTAATTTAAGTATTGAATTTGATAAAAGATCTATGTATTCAGTCTTTTCGGCATCAGCTTGCTTGAAAATAGTGCGTTCATTCTTTAATTTTGCTATTTGAGCTTGTAAGGAACTGATTTGATCTGTAATAACAATATTTTCTGCGCAATTTTCTACATTACTATTTTGAACAGTCATGGATTTAGATTGCTCAATCTCTTTTTGATATTGCTCATTTAGTGCTCTTGCTTCCTGTAATTGATCTTTGAGTTGTTGAATTTGTTCTGTAAAACAGTTCGATTTTTCAACAGCACTAAGCGCATCTTGAAGTTGAGCTTTCATTTTCGTTATTGATTCTTGTAATTGCTCATTCATGTGATGAAGATACTGATTCTCTTGAATTATTTGTTCATTATTTTGATTTAATGGCTGAACTGGTTCTTCTGAATCATTCTCATCTTCATCATTTAATGTTCCTGTTGAAATATCAATGCAATCCATATTTTGACGTTTTTTCTAAACGTCATTTACCTTTACATCAAATCGAGATCTTGAGTAGAATGATTAACGTATAATTATGACAAATGATATCTTGTAATGGTTTATTGAGTCTTTACAACCAAGAAGCTCTAGATATCTAGTTGTGCCTTCACTGATATTCCTTCAATTAGAATTATTCGAAAAACCATCTAGAGTTCTGTGATACAGTTAACTTGTACTTTTTAATGAACGAATTGCAAAGTTAACATGCTTATATTGAGAACGGAGGCTCTTCTAGTTATCACAATATCCAGGAATATCAAAATAAGTTCCGACCTTGCTTAGAACCAAAAAATTGATATCACCAACTACTGTATAATATATATTAACCTCACTCTGTATGGAAAAAACGAAATTTTCAATATAAATGTTTATAATTTTTTATATTTATTTATTTTATTGATTGAAAAATATTTTTTATGCTGACTACTTGATAAGTTAATAAAAAATTTAGTCTTAAGACATTGATCCATAAAAAACCTTTCAATTCCGTTCCAAATTACTATAATATAAACATTCACATTTAGTAAATCGGATAAATAAATGAAAAATCAAATTTTTGATTAAAAATCCATAGATCCGAATAATTTTTTATTTCGAAATGTTCAAAAACGTAAATTTTACGGGCCAATCAAATCTACAGCATGCGAATTAGTTAATGCATGGCGTGAAAACTATTTAATCCTAATAATCAATTTCGGGCATTTGCGATTTTATATCCGATATTTGTTTTAATAGGAAAATTTTATTAAGTTGGATCCAAACAGACAAATCATATTGACTACAATTCAATTTTAAGAGGAAAATTTATAGAAAGGATCGCATTCATTCAATTAGCGATTTTTGGAATTTAAATAATAACCACTTGTCTTTATGCCTTTTCTTTTTACATTCCAAATCATCACATTTCATAGGAGCCATTTGAATTAGATAAAAAAACATTCACAATTTAGCGATCGTTAAGCCATTCAATCTTTTAAAAAATTGAGAGTGACTTTGATCGCGATTTACCATTCTTATTATCAGATATGTTCTGATTAAAAATAAAAAGGAAATTATTGTTTCTCAGAAAATTTTGAGAATCAAATCATAATAAAATAAAGATGCATAACATCCCAGTCAGCTTTATCAATCATGCGAATGCCATAGAAACCATTTGGTGCTTAGATTCTACTAATGCTGACATTATATTAGCTGAAACAATTAAAAATTATGACTCTGGTTACATCAATATTGATCAGATCTTTGAAGCACTAGGATACTTTGCAATATACCACCTCAAAGAGCTTGAAACAATATATAGCTTTTGTACACAGCTTATTAGTAAGTACCAAATAACGAAAATCATGCCTTCAATTAAATCGCATTCACTTAGGTATATATTGAAAGAAAATGGATACACAGATATAAATACCGAAAAATCTATCATGAATGAACATATTTTTGCAATGCGTCAAAATAATCTTCATTTTGCAAAGGATTGGTCTATGCAAGAGATTATCTACGTGTATCCATTCCAATCTATCGAATTTGCGATCCTTAATGATGACATTGACCTCTTCAAAGAGTTTTTCAAATATCCAACTCCACCTCCAGCCAAAATCACTATGATAGACTCGCCATACTATCCAGAACTATCAATTATTGATGCCTGTGCATACTACGGAGCACAGAACTGCTTCTTCTTCCTTCTCGAAAACCATATTAAATTAACAGATAATTCATTCAAGTGTTCCATCATTGGTGGCAATACAAAGATCATCCTTGCATGCGAGAGTAACAAGATAGATAATTCCTTCCTAGATATTGCCATTAATGCTCATCATTTTGCTGTTGCAAAATGGTTAGAAACAAAATATAAATTGATTTTCTCATGGGTATCATGCTCTACAAGTTAAGAAGTGATAGTGAAGTACTAGATAGCCAAAAGAATACTATTATGACAGTTGCAGAAAAAATTCCTGATCAAGATGTTATTAATTATATACGCAGCGCAATTTTGAAGAGGAGAGAAGATCAGAATAAGTTAGATAAGCTCATTAATAACAAAGTTCTCAAGTCGCTGCTCGTACCGGAAACAATTGTATAAGTTATTATTTATATCAGAATTATGCTTTCATATGTTTATAAATATATAGTTTAGAAACTAACTATTCTTTTTATATATAATCGTTGATCTATTGATAAAATTTTATTAATCGCAATTTTATTTAATCGACAACATACTCAAAAATCATTGAATTCATTACTTTCATGATGTGCTTATCATAGTATAGAGATTAATTTCAAAAAACAATAATATAATTTTTTTTTATTCATCAATATCATTATATTCATAGTCTGAATTATTTGTTGAGTGATGCTTCTTACCATGATGGTGATGTTTCTTCTTTTCATGCTTTATTTCCACATTTTCATCTATTTCTGTTGCTTTGAAATCTAATTTTCCTTTGATGTTTTCATTCAAGAGCAACATTTCATACATAGCTGTAAGTGTTGAAGACCCAACAATTCTGTATTCATTTGGTGTGAACATGTTTGGTTCTTTAGTCAAAGTTGAGCCTCCAATTGACATTTCCAATGTGTAAGCAAAAGGAACTTTATATCGATGGTGTAAAGCAACTCTCATTGTTCTGTCGTATGCATGTGGACTTAAAATGTAGGAGTGTGTTGCAGTAAAGTATTGGCATACTTTAGACATCGTTTCTGGAAATACAGGAGATAATTCGGACAAAGGAACTTTATCATTTGTCAAAGTATATGTAAAAGCATTCCAAAGTCCTGCATGGCCATGAAAATCAAGGAAGAAAACGAGTTTTCGTGTTTTTGTAAGTGAATCAATGATATCTAATATAGAACTACCTAATTCTGTCTTGGATTTGGTTTTCCAGACGCGATTATAATCAATTCCATTAAGTCCTGGTCTATAGAATCCACAAACAACACCATCAACATTTACCATCGGGATAATGAGGAATGAATACTCATTTCTCATTTCGTTCGCTTCTTTGTCAGATTTATTAAAGAATTTCTGCAAAAAACCTTCCATTGCATAAGAGGAGCAAGTTTCTCCAGGATGATGGCGAGCAACAATGATAGCAAGGGGTTTTCGACCGCCTGGAATCTGATTCGGATCTTCAGGAAGCTGGGATGAGATTTGATTGTCTGCATCCCAAAAAATCATTGGAATGTTAAGTTTTCCTGGCGAAAAGATGTTTCTTGTTATGTGGACATATGATGGAAGTGTTCTTAAGAAAGATTGTAAATCCGAGTAATTATAAGGATATGTATAGGCAAAATGCATCGAATCTAATTTGTGGACTGTAAATTGGAAAGACATAGTATATTCACGTGGTTTTCCACTTGAGCTGAGCCAGTAATTCAATTGCTCGCCGATTCTTTTCCAACCTATTCCAATTCTCTTATCATTTTCGCTTAAAGCGACAGGTGTAACTCCATGGTGATGGATACCGGTATCTCTATGAAAACCAATGATGACAAAAGTATAAGTTCCAGGCTTGATATTTTCAGCTGAGAAGTAAAACCATTGAGCCGTACGTTTTGGATCAGGTGCAATATGTATTTCGTAAGAATTGTTACCCCTTCTGTAAACTCGATCAAGATTGCCAGATTCAAATTTTCCACCGAATTTAATATCTCCTTCGCTTGGGGCAACGTTATTAGGGTAAATTTGACGCCTTTTATCCAATGATTTAAATGGTTTTAATGGTGAAACTCGCTTTTTTGAAAAATAAAATGTTGGATAATTGAGAGGCGAAACGAGAAGATGAGGCTGTTCCATTCTAATCGATGGAGTAAGTCTAGGAATAGTAGGTTTTTGATTTTTTATCTTTTTAATACCTATCTTTTTATCAGATTTCGAACTCATATTCAAGTTTGAGCAAAAATTTTATTAAAAATGTAAACTGCTTGTTTTTGGTATTTGACACTAATTAAGCAAATAATCAAAAAGACAATGGTTTACAATCTATTCAAAAATTTGATAGAAATTTTTTAGACCTGATATATTTCTTAATATCAAGATTATTATCTATTTTGATAAACGAAAACTGCAAACTTTTGATAAACGACCGGATAATTTTATAACTCTTTCTTCGAAAACGAGCGTGCAAGGCTTTTTATTTAATAGTCACGTCAAACAATACGTGCAAAAGTATCTCTGGATATAAAACTCGATTTTGCTATGAATTTGAAAAAGATCCAAATCCTAAGGTTTTGAACGTTTGTTCAATAAGATGAAATATTACTAAGATATAGAATTGCAGCAAAAAGACAAACATTTAGACAGTTTCACGTGAGTCAGTTCTATTTTTCGAAAAGCATTGAGTCAATTACAGAATAACACATCCTCCTCTGAATTTTCCCAGATTAAGAATCAGAATGATTCTCATCAACCTACTCAGATTGATTTGCAAAAGGAGATGGTTTCACAAGAACGAGATCTGATGAATTCACAATATCAACAATCTCAAATAAATTCACAATACCAACAATCTCAAATGAATTCACAATATCAACAAATTCAGATGAGTCCACAGTATCAACAATCTCAAATGAGTACTCTACCGCCATTTGAAATGATCCATATGCTATTGCTATTTGTTTTTACAATAGAAGATATGTGAATTTTGATTGTTTCATACATATTTCATTAAATTTATTTTTTAATAGGTAATTCAATAGCCGATATAATTTGGATTCAAAAGATTTGTTATATAATGTTGAATTAAAGGGGGAAAAAATAGATGTTTTAAAAAATTATTTTTACTTAGACATCATCAGGTTATTTCATCGTCTGATCGATATTTAAGGATAGGTTCTGATAATTCATCGGGAAGTAATGAGTTTTGTTCGTCAGTTCGAGAATCGTAATCTGATTCGATTTCGAAATGAAAAGGTGGTTTATCAGGTATCTTTCTGATAAAATTATGTTTAGCAAATGCAACTTTGTATGGTCTGGTTTCTTTAAATTCTGGTCGAATTTTGTCTTTGTAACGATCCCAAAGTCCAAGAATATTTGTTTGTATATCTATGAGGTACTTATGAATAGGATCAAATAGATCTTTGATTAATTTATTGAGATAATTTCCGAATATACATGCGAATGGTTCTAAGAAAAATATGGCGAGAACTTTTCTCTTATAAATATGAAAGATATCATCAAGATCCCTTCTTGTTAAATCTGAAAAATCTGCAAACTCTTGTATCATTTTTTCTTTTTCTGCTTCATCTTTAAATTTCGATACATCGAAATGTGTTATCATTCCTTCATAAAACCTCCTAGCATTATAATGCCAATTTAATACATGAATATTTTGAATATGAAAATCGATAAAATCTAACCAATATTTCAAAAATGCGCATTCTACCAAAGCTTCATGATTTGATTCTGGTGAATACGAAGATCTCTCGGAAATTGCCTGAAATAGAATAGTTGTTTCTTCGTTAATTGGATTACAAGGCTTGTAGGATCCAATCATAAGAAAAATTTTGTCACTTTTTAAAGCGAGCTATCGAAACGCAAATCACAATATATACCTTGAACTCATCAGTGAATAAAATCTTGATATTATTGATTGTTCTCTAGATATTTACAATAGTAATTAATCATGTGAAGATAATCCTTAATTTGAACCAGAAATTATTTTAAATTACTAACAATGGATGGTTATCTATATAGAATAATATATTGTTTTTGATAGTAAACTATGACCGATTTAAAATGGTCAAAAGTAAATCACGAAAATATACGAATTTTTGCAGACTTTTCAGAGAATTGAGCTCCCGCTCAATTCTCTGAAAAGTCTGCAAAAATTTAGTAATCTTAAGCCCATTTCAATATAAGCTCCATTTTTAAATGCATTTTAAAAATTGAGCATTGAAAACTGGGTAAAGATTATGAAATTTAGATAGCTAATTTGATTTAATTAAAGATGACGAAAAAAATATTTTTAGTTTTATAGATATAGCGAAGCTGCACGCCGATATAAGCTGAAAACGAGTCTCAAAAAATTAATAATTTTACATCTATTGAATTTTTGGCCATTTACTGTGGTTCGGAAATTTTATGAGATGAGAATATATCTTTAATGTTCCCAAAGATTATAATGCTTTATAAAAATTCTTTCAAAAATCATGTAAGTAACGTGTTTTTGTTATAGACCGAAAATAGATTTTTTCGGTTTTCTCTTCAAATAATTGAAAGAATGATACTATTATAGGTTTATTATATTATATAGCATACAATCATGCTATAGCCGAAAATTATAAGTTTTGAGAAGATTGAATATAACACAAATAAATTTGAATGTAAGTTAAATTGCTTGTTGTTTTTAATAGCTATTTAATGAGAAATCCAATATTGCAAAATTCAAATTGAATGATTGAAAGAACAGAAAAAGTCATTCTTTTCAATTTCGAATATGTTTCATTGTATTTATAATTATATGGCAAATAAGATATTTAAACTTGATTTTTGAAGGAAAATTCACAAAATTGAATAAATTCAAATAATTTTTATTCCAAAATAAACTAGTTATTTGAGTTTAATACTAATTATCTATTCAAACTACAAAGTTTGTAATTTAAAATATTTTGTGAGATCAGATTGAATTAATTCAAGGTTCTTTTCAATTAATATTAATGACCATATTACGCATTTTCGAACATTCTAAACCAAATATATAAAAATGGGAGACGAATGTTAAATTTGCTAGACATGGGGGAGTTGTCTGCAAAGTTTTAGCTCTTATCTCTAACAAAAAATTAATTTTTAAAAAAAAGACCGAATACGTTTCACAGCGAGAAAAAAATAAAAGGCAAGATAGAATTTTCTAGACATGAAGAAGTTGTTTACCGAGTTTTAGCTCTTATCTCTAACAAAAAATTAATTTTTAAAAAAAAGACCGAATACGTTTCACAGCGAGAAAAAATAAAAGGCAAGAGAGAATTTTCTAGACATGAAGAAGTTGTTTACCGAGTTTTAGCTCTTATCTCTAACAAAAAATTAATTTTTAAAAAAAAGACCGAATACGTTTCACAGCGAGAAAAAAATAAAACTGTACACTGATTTTAATTTTCATTTCCAGTCACTTTACTTATTATTTTTTCTTTTTTTCATTTTAATTATAAATTATTTCATAATACGTTTATTTACGTTACCATTTTCTTTATTCTTAAAGGTAACTAAACTCCTTTCGCCGATCCGATTTGCTCCATATTTAAAATATAGCTTGCATATGTAGAAGAAAAGCTAATTTTGAAGTACGCCCGAAATCCACCAACAGGATTTCGAGCTACTAAAAAGGTACTTTTAAATGTGATTTTTTTATAAAAAATTAAATTTATTTTAAGATCAGACTAAAAACTAATTTTATGGAAAATCTATATCGACAAATTTATTACTTATTGGGTATATAGATTTTTTGATTATGGCGATTATGTCTGATATGCTTCCAATAAGCCAAAACACATTTCATACTGATTTCTATAAAAGGTATCTTTATTATAGAAGTGTAAGCTATATCTGTTTGTTTTTTTATTATAACAAATTCAAAATTCTCTTATAAGGATTAGATAAATCTGTATTACTAAATCATTAGCTAAATGAAGGTTCAAATAGAAAGTAAATATCAATTTATATGATACTGAAACCAAATAGTTCTTTTAATAAAAGATAACACTCTGAAAATTATTGAGTATTTGCAAATCTCAAAAATCTATTGGTAAATTTGGCTCAACTTTTAAAATTATAACATCCATATCAAATCATAAAAGCAGACAAAAATTAAAGCCAAACCTATCGGCCAATTTTTTTTGATATTTTGATTTTTGAGGTATACTTTTAAAAGTGGATTTAAAGCACTGATGAAAAAACATTAACTTCTGTCGTTATGATTATTGATTTAGACAATAATGATTTTAATCTTTGATTATCAAAACACTAAAGTCATCTTTTTAACATTTGCTTGGTAGCATTAACTCAAGTCTAAAGTACTATTTTATGTGGCACTCTTAGAATTTTTGTATTCATTGTACACGCTGAAATAGTACCATTAAAGTTATGGCGGACTTTCAAAAAATAGTTTGGGCACCTTTTTATTCTTTTGAATTCCATACTAGACACTTATAGAATATTTTGATTGTTAACGTACTTCATTAGAATGAATCCTTACAAAGGGTATGTCGATCGAATTTACCTAATTGGTATTTCCAATCAGATTGAAGAAGGTAAAATGACATGGGAAGAAGCTTGCACCCATGTTCCCATCGCCCCAACCCTTCAATCAAATGATTTAAAATATTTAGATGTTTCAAAATCTTTTTTACAAAATCAATTTAGCTTACAGAATATCCCATTGCCTAAAGGCAAGAAAGGTCGTAGGGTCAATCCCTACGACCAAATCAAAGCTCTTGCTGTGATACATGACACTGGGCCTTTCCTGTGGTCAAACAAAACAACGGAAACGTTTGAAATTACAACAAATTGATGTATCTTATAGAGAAGTACGCAGATACTTCAAAGAAAATCATTTCACCAAGACGCGATTAGAGCATGCCGGGCCAGAAGCAGCAGTAAGATATTGGCGCTTTCACCCAATCTTATCTGGCACGCAGATGTTCATTATTTTGGGTGTCGTGGCCAGTATTTATGGCATAATCGACGATTTTAGCCGCAAAGTCCTAGCGTGTATACAAATACCAGATATGCTGGCAGCACGATAGCGAACGTTGCGGCTTCCGCCTTCATTGAATTTGGCGCCCCTTATTGTTTCTGGACCGACAACGGTTCAGAAAATAGGGGCGCCTTTCAAGATCTACTTGATCTTTGGGGCGTCCAATGGGCATACAGACTCTCATTCTCCCTACCAAAATGGGAAGATTGAGAGATTCTGGCCGACATTGGAGCGCTGCCAAAGCATTCAGGCTATTCCTGCCTTTATTTGGAGTAAATAATAACACACCGCATGAAGATCTCCCAATTAATCCATTAACTGGAACAAATTACACGCCAAATCAAATGTATCAGCTGAAACCGAAATACACAAATGCAGATACAGAAAGGTGTTGTGGCAAATATGGGATACAGATACAGGCATGACCGCTGTTGACACATTCAAGCGTAATAATAAACATAATTTTTTAATTTCATTTTTAACAAGTTTTTTTAAATGTATGTAATGAATAATTCATTAGAATATGAGAATGCACATTGTAACAGAATAGAACAATTACCAAATTTTTTTTTGAAATTAAAAAATAAAAGTAAAAAGTATAAAGTAATCTAACCAAAAAAGATATTTAAAAGAATTTTGGAAAAAAACAGAATAAGGATAATGATATTATTTTAGATACACAATCGATGTACTGAAGAATAATCCGGTAAAATGATGATATAAAATTAGATTATTTACAAGTAGCTAAAAGAATAAAACTATAATATAAAATAAATGAAGTTTAATGAAACAATAAGGTTAAATAAATAATAAAGATTTTTATTTTATATCAGTATTGAGAAGTAAGTAACAGCTGACACTTGGTAGACAACTTCTTTATGTCTAGATAATTCTATCTTGCCTTTATTTTTTTCTCGCTGTAAACGTATTCGGTCTTTTTTTTAAAAATTAATTTTTGTTAGAGATAAGAGCTAAACTCGGTAAACAACTTCTTCATGTCTAGAAAATTCTATCTTGCCTTTATTTTTTTCTCGCTGTGAAACGTATTCGGTTTTTTTTTTAAAAAATTAATTTTTTGTTAGAGATAAGAGCTAAAAACTTTGCAGACAACTCCCCCATGTCTAGCAAATTTAACATTCGTCTCCCATTTTTATATATTTGGTTTAGAATGTTCGAAAATGCGTAATATGGTCATTAATATTAATTGAAAAGAACCTTGAATTAATTCAATCTGATCTCACAAAATATTTTTAAATTACAAACTTTGTAGTTTGAATAGATAATTAGTATTAAACTCAAATAACTAGTTTATTTTGGAATAAAAATTATTTGAATTTATTCAATTTTGTGAATTTTCCTTCAAAAATCAAGTTTAAATATCTTATTTGCCATATAATTATAAATACAATGAAACATATTCGAAATTGAAAAGAATGACTTTTTCTGTTCTTTCAATCATTCAATTTGAATTTTGCAATATTGGATTTCTCATTAAATAGCTATTAAAAACAACAAGCAATTTAACTTACATTCAAATTTATTTGTGTTATATTCAATCTTCTCAAAACTTATAATTTTCGGCTATAGCATGATTGTATGCTATATAATATAATAAACCTATAATAGTATCATTCTTTCAATTATTTGAAGAGAAAACCGAAAAAATCTATTTTCGGTCTATAACATAAGTAACGTGTTTTTAATATTTTGAATGACATTTTAACTATTATTAATCCTTAGATCACAATGAATACATTTAAATTGTGCAAATATGGTCCATCGTATTTCTATCAATTTTATTACGGACAATTTATGTCATCACATTATTAAATATTAATATATATCCATACACCATTATATTACGGTCGAAAAATTCTATACTATTCAAAATTTTTTATATTATTCTATAAAACCATGCGGTTATTTTATATTTAATTCAATTTGCTTAATGTTTATTGCAGACGGCGACTTTTATTCAGCTAATCTTGATCAGTATGCTAGAGATCAGCATATACAACTCCCTCCTTTATATACCAAAGCACAACGTGTACCTAACCACGAAAAAGGGGGTCATTATTGATTTTGTAATTTAATCGTCGTCCTTATCGATTTTGTAATTTAATCGTTATCGTCTTTTTTTAAACGTGCATTTTTTGCTTTCGGAGCTATTGAACATACATTGGCCCTTACCAGCAATTGAAAACTATTTTTCATTATCAACAATTACATTACTCCGAGTTATTCATCAATCAATGAAAATCGATATATAGTCCACTTTCAATTTACAATATTGGCAAGTCCAATTTCACTTGGCATATTTAACTCATATAGAAAAACCAGTGGAATCGGCAAAATTATCTTTAATTCCATACATAAGAAAAAAAATTATAAAGTTCTTCAATAATAGCAAACTAATAGTTAAATAGATTTACAAGTATCGCCCATCTACTTTTGATATAATTCACATATTAAATGTAGAAAACTGGTTTAAAATAAATATTTCAAAAGTTCGAAAACGATTTATGAAAAAATAACGTGATGACATTTACTAAATTTGCTCTGTATTAAAGTATCGATGATAGAAAGAGCATATTTTTGTAAATATTTCAAAAATATTTAAAAGTCGGAGAAATTGTATTGTAATGTACTATAATTATGTTACAAATCCGATTCAATACTAATCCTTCGCTATTGAAGTTGTTTTGAGAAGGATATTCTCTAAATTCTTGATAAATCTTTAAAATCTAGAGTAATCGTTTTGTAAACTTAACAAAACTAAAATGTATACCAATAGATTGCATTTTCTACGTTTTCAAAGTGAGAGAGTGTAAATTCTTTTTTTTATCCTATTAAGGTTTTTTAAAATTTAATTAACTTAATTTATATGATCTGAAATCTATGACAAGTTAATATGGAGAATTCTTTCAACCCAATTTCAATTTATTGAATTTTCTATTCGAATTCAAAAAATTTTCCCAAGAAGAAAAAATAATTAGGAAATTTAATATGTTAATACATAAAATATTTTTATTATTCAAAGAATTCAATTTTCTATTGGATCAAGAAACTTGTGTTAAAGTTCGTATTTTAAGATAACTATACTTTTAGAAGCTGTTTTATTTTTTTCACCGGGATTTTATTAATTTAATTCTTTCAAAATTTGAATCTTATTGTATATCACCGGACTATGATCATAATAGAGTTGCAATCTCTAATTATAGCCACATTAGTACTCGTGGGTCGATATATCATGGGAGATACAAAATTATTTGAATTTTCTTTTTATTTTTTTTAAAATATTAAAAAAAGTAAATAAATAACTAACAACAACACAGCATCACTTTTCGTAAAATGCTTTAATCCTAGTCCTTTTTCCCTTAATTTTTCAATCTCCCAGGTTGAAATTTATTCCGGGAATTTTTAAAGATGCTTGGTCAACATAAAATTTCATTAAATCTTCCACAGGAGTCATAAACTCTGAACATTTGAAGCGAGCATGAACTGCATCATTCAAATTTTTAAGAAGAATTTTGTTCGAAAAGTGATTCATACGGCGATTACATGAATACAAGGTAATCCGTATAATTCGATGTGCTTACATGTGCATGAATATTGTGAATCTGACATAATTTTTACGCAATATGTATAGCGACCAAAAGTTGCATAATATAATTCTTGAATTGGATCATATAATACCGAGCTAAACATATCTGAATGTTTCAAAGTTTCATTTAGATTTTTGATAATATTATCTGATTTAAAATCACCTGTTAAAACATTTTTAACAAGATTGAATTCATGTTCAATGAGACGGATAATTAGTTCGGCGGGTTCATATGTATCCCATTTATCTTTAATTTCGGCATTAAGGGATTCAATAAGAGATGTTGTGAGTATGCCAGCGGTGTAGTCAGCGAATCCTTCAAATGGGTTAATATTATCTAAGTACTTAAAGAGATCCTGATTATTTTCGCGGTTTGGATATTCCTCTTGTAAACGAGTTTCTAACTTTTTAATCAAGTCAATTCGTTTTTGAGGATGGTCTGCGTAAGCGACTTCAACAATTTCGGAATAGACATTGATGTATTCCCTTTTTGTTGCAAAATGACGTAAGCAAAATTTATGATCGCAAGAAAAGCCTGATTCTCTAACAGCAGCTATAATTGCCGGACCTTGATCGGAATAAATATTCTTGAATCTGCTTGGTGGAATAAAAGATTTCAATTTAGTGAGCATATCCTTAATTGTTAGTTAGTATCCCTATCATGGGTACTGAGGCACTGCGCGCCTCCTTACCCATTATATGTGAATTTGACACTTTACAAAACCGTTAACGTATATTTTACAACACAAACGACAACACTAACTTAACCTTAAATATTTACAAAGCCGCCAACCACTTCACCTCACTAATGTAAAAAATAAACGTTCTCACTTACAAAAGTATTGCAACTCCTCCCATTGCTGTGCTTCACATAACAGCTCATAATCTTCTGACTCACTTTCTTCTTCATATAGGTCAAAGTCACTGTCAAAATAAATGTTAGTAAGTTTTGACAAAGCTAATGAAACACGCTTACCGTTTGTATCTATTGCTTTTATATATCTCCCATTATGTTTGTTGTCATAAACGCTCAAACTAACTTTACCCTTTCTCCCTCGTATCTGATAGAATGTATTTTCACGAGGAACGAAGAACAAATTCTTGAACTCATGACCGTTGTAATTTGTTATCTCAATAGTTTTCGTCATTTATATAAAAATAAAATAAAAATAAAATAAAAAATAAACTTAAAAATTAATGATATCACCACCCTCACACGTATGAAAACATAGCACAAAAATAAATTTAGGTGAAGTGGTGAGATCTCACCTCTTTTTTTCACCCTGTTGAATTCATTGCTTTATAACTCTCTTCCTTGGTTTCTTTTTAGTTGCTTTCTTCACGTCTGTCTCCAACTTGACTGTCTTTCTTCTTCGTCCGTAATGATACCAGTTACTTCCACCAGTCAATGGGTCAAATGGTCTTTCGTAAGGGTTTCCATACATTCCATAGGGACCATACGGAAGAACTACTGGTGGAGAAGAAACATTTTCTTTAGTTCCATCGAATCTATTTAAATGCATTGTTTCACCTTTCATCTGGTCATTAAAGTCTTTTGCGTGTTTTGCAAACTCATCGTCCTTTCCTAAAGCATTTTCTGACTCAGTCGCAACCAAATTGGATGCTTTATTTATGAGCCCTATTTTATTTAATCTTAACTTCTTTGCAACCCAACCTCCAATCTTCCCTTTATTTGCATCTAATGTCTTCGAAACCCTTCCTCCACTCATTTTATTTACTGCGTCATAAGCTCCAAGTGCTTTTGCTCCAAATGCTAATGCTTTTGTTCCCATTGCGCCTAAAGCTGCCCAAGCTACCATTTACACCATATTAAAATCACCTCTCTTCAATATTATCTCATAAAAGTTCTCGTTACTGGAGAAAGTCAATGAAACATAAGCGTTCTCACGGGCTTCGCCCTCACCACTTTGCGGTCTATCTAACTTCTTTCTTATCTCATCTATACGCTTCAAAATGTCTGAACAATTGCTAACATCTTCTACAACAGTTATTTCATCATGAATGACCTTCAAGAACAAGCTCATTTAATATGCTATTAAAATCATCTCAATAATGAGTCCATCCTTTCCATCTTTAGGTAGCACAACATCTTTCATTGAAGAAGGTTCGACAAGTCTTATGTTAAACTTACTGACAAAGTTTGTTATACTATAATGCTTCGGCGGCGAATACATGTAGTTTGAAAGACATAATATAGATTCTTCAGCAAATTCACTTATACTGGATTTTATAACAATGTTCTCACGAGACCAAATACCACCAATTGACAATCTTGTAAGCAATCCTGCTGAACCTTCTACTGTAAACGTCGATGGTAACATTCCACGAAGGTCATCTATTGACATCTTTGAGTCACTGAATTTAAATATTTTCTTAAAGCAATCGTCATTATCTAACCATGCAATAGCTTTGAAGTTTTCATTCGAATATACATCTGCTTCATTAAATGTAAAACCCGACTTCTTTGCAGAGACGACTTTAAAATCTATTGAGTTTGTTTCAAAATTATATGCTATGGTAACTTCTGAAGGTAATGGATGTCCTTCCGCAGTCAGTTGTTCTCTCACTACCGTTTGAAGCTTTGTATTAAAAACTTTCATGTCATCTCCTGTATCTAAGTTCACATACACAGCAACAGGAAAACTATCTTGCTTCTTTGTTTCATCATTATACCTCAAAACATTAAAGTTCTTCAATAATATTGTTCTTCCTGCTGGAATACTTCGAACCTGTCTGATTTCAATAGCTTTCTCACCTCCTACATACTCTACCCAGTGTCTTGGATATTCATAAGTATACTGACTTTCTTGAATTTTGGTTGGTTTCTTGAAAAAAGAGACCATATAGAGATGAAAGCACACTGACAAATGACCAGAAAGCCATTTTGGAAGCTCTTAAGCAAACAGGAAACCCAGCACTTATAGAAAGCTTTTGGAAAGATAATGGTGAAAAGAAGTTTTATAAGAAGAGAAGCGGTCAGTTCTGGAAGTATCTTTGCACATTACCTATAAATCTTGAGCGCTACCAAATCTTCAATGAATTGAACAAAAGAACTGCAGCACTTATGACAGAAGACAATTGTTTCGTTTATGCTTGCATTCAGGCTGGAGTAGATGGAGAGACTATTGACCACATGAGAGAAGTCATTCGTGTTAGAGACTTTCCTCAAAGTAAAGTACAAGAAATTTCTGACGCAACAGGTATAGCATTTAATGTTACCATTGGCTACTTCAATGACTCAAGACATAATGAAATAAAGAGATATATACCAAAAGAATGTGAAACTGTTCGAACTATTGACTTACTTCTTGTTGAAGACCACTACATGCTAAACGAAAGATTACCAATGACAACATATTTCGTCAGAAATTACAAAGAAATTCTCAAAGTTTGTGGTGGAATGAACATTGAGAAACAAATGAAGATTTATACAAAGAGAGAAGATAAATATGTAGTTCGTTATGATAGAACAACACCGTTATGGGATGTTATGAAAACATTGTGGGAGTGCAAATATTTCGAACCTATTTCTTATGGAGAACTTTTCACATATACGACTGACTTATATAAACAGAACCTTGCACCATTTAAAGATTTGACATATGCTCCAAAGTATTGTGTACAACTGAAGATGAAAGCTGAGCCAAAAGAAGTAAATAAAAATAAGTGCAAGTTCATTCCTGAGCACGTTTTCTTTGCTGACTTTGAGTGTAGCACTGATGGAGTTCATAAAGCTTTTAACATTTGTTATGACAGTGAAGATGGTTCAGTGAGTGAAAGCATTTGGGGTCAGAACTGTGCAACAGAATTTTTGGAACGACTTCCTGACAAGAGTTTAATATATTTCCATAACCTCAGTTATGATATAAACTTCATCTTAAGACACATGACAGAAGTGAAAGGAACTCCCATCATTAAAGGTTCACGAACAATGCAAATAACTGGCTTATATAAAGGAAGGGCAATTATTATAAAAGACTCTTACAGTGTTATAAATAAGAAGCTTAAACTATTTCCTGAAATGTTTCATTTGCAGTGTGGTGAAAAGGAAGTATTTCCATATAACTACTACAGCAGTGTTTTGTTAGCAAATGACAACAGAACTGGTGTCATTTGTGAAGCATGTAAGTTTATCCGGGATGCAGATACATTCATGAAAAACATAGATTCCATCGAAAACTGCAGAATAGATGAAAACCACTTCGACTTAGAAAAGTATAGCACATTTTATTGCAAACAAGATGTAAGAATTTTAAGAGAAGGTTTTGTTAAGTTCCGCAATGACATATTGAAAGAATTTGATTTAAACGTTTATGACTACGTTAGTATTTGTTCAATTGCTAACAAATTATTTGAGAACAGAGTGTACTTCCCGAATGGAAATTTATATGACCTCTCAAATAAACCAAGAGAATTTATTTCACGCTGTATTCAAGGTGGAAGATGTATGTTGTCAGATAACATTAAACAAAAGAGCGAAAAGAAACTCATTGCTGATTTCGACGCTGTTTCATTATATCCATCAGCTATAGCAAGACTTTATACTTTAGAAGGTATACCGAAAGTATTGAAGAAAGAAATGTTAAGCACAGAGTATCTCATGAGACATTTATTCGATGACGACCAAAAGGAACCCATTGGTGAAAAGTTTATGTCCGGCTTCTTTGTTCTCATTAAGATAACAGAGATTGGAATACATAGACACTTTCCTTTAATAGTTTGTGACCCTGAACTAAATCCAGAACTTAACGTTCCCAGAAGTTCAAACACTTGCTGTTTAATGTATGTTGACCATATAACATTACAAGACTTCATAAAATATCAAGGTGTCAAATGTTAAGTGTTGCAAGGATAGGAGGAAGAGATAATATTTCACAGTGGGCAAAAGTTAAAG